>NW_005054354.1:1805836-1868268 GCF_000277835.1 Geospiza fortis | reverse complement strand
CAAAAGACAAAGTAAACAAAGTATGTGTTACTGAATTTCAATTTTTTCAAAGCTATTGGAGAGGGAAGAAATGTAAAAGGTAAGCAGAAACCAAACTAACTAAATTACTGCAATGTTTTGTAGCCAATTGGTACCAAAAAATATTAGCAAGCATCTTTCTTTAAATAAAACATATAGTAAATGAATGTTACTGGTATCTGAGTCTGCTGTCAGAATTAATGTTGTTTATTAAGTGAACATCTTGTTTACAAATACAAGTAGTTAGTCATTTCTGGTGGGTCTGCATATTGCAAAAATTTTTTTTCATCTCTTCATAAAAAAGCTATTATAATTTCAGCAATAGCCCTTAGGAGAAAATTGTTCATCTCTTTTTTTTTTTTTTTTTTTTTTTATGATGACAACATTGACTGTACTATCCATAGGCTTTTTGGAGGCTCTTACCAAAAGGATAAGGCTTTGGGGATCCTTCTCCTATTCAGGTTAACACTAGATACCACTGCATGGTAAATGATTGGAAATATATGACAAACAAATCAAAGGTCAGTTAAATATATGTCAAATAATACATATATGGAAAAAATACCCAAAATTTCTTGCAAGTAGCGAAAAATTGTATTTGAATAGTCCAAATTTTAATACTATAAAGACACTATATCATGTAACTGATGTAGTACCAAATGTTGGTTAATAAAGAACTGAATTTAACAGTCTTGATTTTGTTTAATGACAGCTACAATTTTGAGGTTTTAAAAATTAATATGGCAAATTCAATTTGGAGTTATACAGATAAATTTTACTGCTATCAATAGGCTGACTTTGTCTGAAGGCAGAATTTAATTGATCATGCTCATAAATACAATGGAAAGCTAATTGGAAGGTTTTGTCTATCTAGATTGCTTAACTTTTATGTTCTAAATCTACAAAAGCCAGAACCCTGCACATGAAAAAACACTGCTATTTAGAAATTTAAAGTTACTTACAAGCTGTTCTGATTTTACACCAAAAAGCTGAATGGTCTTCGCCACATTTTTGGCCACAGCTAAACTCAGGTCTGGATCAACAGCAGCCACATTTAGCTCACTGGAAGCAAAGATCACAAATCTTAATTAACAACTGAACAGTGCTGTATTGAGAGCTGTAGTAGATCAATAAAGAATTAACTATGAATCCACAGTTACGTGGCATGTCAATTTAGAGAGAGTAACACATACAACCAAGTCTTTCCACGCACTGTAATTCAGTTTACAATTTAACAAGTCATTTGGGAATTTTATGTGCAGTGTTCCTATTCTAGTAGAAATGAGCAAAGTTTAGGAATGACACTTCAGTATGAAATCACTATTAGTAAGCCATTCAAAAATATTGACAGCAATTAACTACATTCAAGCTTTGGCAGCAGCCTTCAAACATTACAGGTGAACACACAGTCATTCAACTCTGGAATTACATGAGCTGTGCAGAAATACCCAGGGGATGCCTTAGCTTGACACAACTAATAAGTTGTGTTTTAGGCAATCCTTTATAGTAAAAGAGGCCCCCAAGGAATGACAGGGAACAAAAGAAGAAAGATTTCTAAATCGCTTCCAGTATTTTTTGTTCATTAACGTCCCCAGATCTCCATTGGCTGGGGCTGCACTCAGAACTGCTCTGCTGAAGACAGGCAAGCACAAGAATCATCATGTTGCTAATGGTGAGTTTAACCTCTCTCAAGAGCTGGAGAATCACCAGGCCTCCCAACTTGGAAAAACCTTCTCTAAGAACTCTCTAGGTCCCCAAACATCATAAGCTAAAGGTCACTCAAGAAAATTCAGTTGAAATTTAGTAATTTTCATGTTGTTTTCCTTTCTCTTTTGCAAGGAGCAAAACAGTATCAGTCACCATACCAACAGACATGTTCTGAGCATCTGTAACTCCCAGTCACAAGTACTGTGTCAATATTTAATATTTTATACACCGACACACATAATGTGAATACTGCCCATCTTTTTTCAGACTTTATTAAACAGAGTAGTCGTTACCAAAACCTTATGAGGGAAAATGCACCATTGGTAATTTAGGTATCTCATTCTACAAATTCTACCTGGAAAAGTCATATTTACTTATCATCTTGCTGTTTTACTCTAACAAAGTATTTACATCAGGTGTTATCACTTCCAGCCAAGCAACAACCACTTCCCTTTGATACAGTCAGGATCATTAAGATAGCAGACATTGACAGTATGTGTAAAGTTTCTTTTCCTGATCTTTTATAAGCTTAAACATTAAAACCTATGTTAAAACTTCATTTATTCCAGAAAACAAAATACAGAAAATATATAATAGAATATATTTATTATAAAAAATAATAAAGAGGTGCCTATCTTGCTGTATTCAGCATTGGTGCAGCCTCACCTTGAACACCATGTCTAGTTCAAGGTCCGCCAATTTAGGAAGAATGTGGTGTTATTTGAATGTGTCCAGAGGAGGGCAACAGATCAGGTGAAAGGACTGGAAGGGACATCCTGCGAGGGATAGTGAAGGGTGTGGGCTTGTCAAATTTGGAGAAAAGGAGGGGCAGCCTCATTGCCCTCTACAGCTTCCTAAGCAGGGGAAGTGGAGAAGGAGGTGCTGAGCACTCCTCCCCAGAATCCAGTCAGAGGAGGTGTGGGAATGGTTCAAAGCTGCATGAGGTGAGGTTCCAACTTGGCGTTAAGGAATCCCTTCCTTAACAAGAGGGTGGTCAAACCCTGGAAAAGGCTTCTTAGAGAGGTGGTCGATGCCCTAAGCCTATCAGTATTGAAGAGGCATTTGGACAATGCCCTCCACATGTTTTAGTTTTTGGCCAGCTCTGAAGTGTTCATGCAGTTGGACTGGATTTATCATTGTAGGTCCCGTCCAACTGAAATATGCTGGTCTATTGTGAGTTACTCTATTTTATCCTGTCCTATCCTATCCCAGCCTATCCTAAACTCTAACTTGATTTTTGCATTAATCTACTTTATAATTAAAGAGTAATCAACATTCTACTGTTAAGAAGTCTCCTTTCTAAAACTGTAAGTTATGACAAAATACATGTTGAGTATTTCCAATACCCATTTCCAATGCCTTACATGTGCATACCTGGCTATAGTTTTAATGATGCTGTCAAGCTCGTCAGAGGAGGGAGGATTCCGACCTCCAGGAGGAAAGACGAGATTGATGGGGTCAAACAGTCGAGACAAGGATTTTGACAAATAGGCAGCTTCATATTGTTGCAGTGAATCTTTCAAGGCCTTTTCTGGACTTTGCACATAAGAAAAAGTTATTACATTTTAAATTAAAATACACAATAGCATTAAATCTTTCCAGACATACAAACTTTTCAATACTGAACCTGTTTTTCCTTTCTGCTTTTTAAACATATGCATATGAAAAACATTCTTCTGATAAGTCTCCCACTGACTGCTCAAGAACATATTTAAGTCAATACAATTCTCATATAAAATATTCATTTTATCTTACATAAGTCTAGAAGTCATAATAGGCTTGATAAGCCTGTTTCAGTTTGATCTTTCTGATATCACTTAGATGATGTTTATTCTATGATGTATAAACTAAAAACTGTGAATCATAACAACTGAGCATTTGTCACACTCAAATGATTGCAGTGTCATCAGGAGAAAGCTAGTGCTGTAATCAGAATACATACAAAACTGAATTTCACCATTTTCCTATTTTTTTCACTCAAAGAGACAAAAAGATAGGACTTGTTCAAAAGTCGGAGACTTTGTGAAAGACAAAACAACCCAACACTGTTAGACATATAGCTTAATGAAAAGCCTAGAGCTCTAAAATAGCATTTCAGAGGTAACTGCAAGAGGGGAAAAAAGCCTTTCAAATTCTCCTGCAGCGACAATTTGAATAACAGTGAGTTTAAAAAATATTCTGTTTTTTTACAGGGTGCAAAGATTTAGATTTTATAGTCATACAGTTCATAATACATACTCATAATCTCCATTTTTTTGCATGAATATGTCCTGTGCATCTTCTTCCATTTGTTGTAGCTCAGCAAAAAGATCAGTAGTTGCACTTGTGTTAAAATTCCTCTGAATATTTTGACTATATTGTTGGAGGCGCTTCCACAAGTCATTATAAAGCCTCAGTAATTTAGGGTATTCTCCTTCAAATGCTTGTTTCAAAAACATAGAGGCTGTAAAACAAAGCAGTAAGCAACACACAATGCTAAGTTCAAACCAATTTTTTTTACTCCTATAAACAACCTCTATCCTTGCATTTATATCAGTGTTACACAATGTTATTCTAAGTTTAATATTAATAATGTAATATTTCTAATTCATTTCAAAGTGACATAACTATAACATTAAAAGCACTTGACAAAGGATGTAAAGCACCAATATAAAACCCACAACTGGAAGACTAGATATGAAAAAATTACTTTATTTTGTACAGTAAATGTTTAGTATCAAACTTAATTATTATTACCATTCATTTCAGGCCAAACGGTAATTGGAACTCTCTAAATCTAGAGATTTGCTAACAATATCTTGATGGAGGATAAGTGTGGGGCTGTGCAACTTTGAAGATAACAATTTAAAACAGACAAAGATAACTCCTATGAACCAAAGTCTTCAGAAATGTGTTGAGGGAAACATATGCTTTTATGTGAACTTCTTAAAACAAGGTACTTAATATGCAATTCCTAATCTTATCAAAGAATGACAAAGCCAGCAGAAAAAGCAGCATTATGTTCAGCCTTGAAAGGCTTGCCACAAGTAACAGGAAATGAAACAAATGTACAACTGCTTTAGCAACTGTTAATCTTGATCTAACATCACTCATACTCTAGAGATTTCCCATTACATTAGGAGATTAACACTGTTCCATTCATTCATAGGTTCTTCAGGTTCCAGACATCTGCCCCATTTCACCCAGCCTGTGCTTTCAACTCAAATATATAATTTTGAATACTGGAGGATTCACATTTATTATCAAACACAGAGTTATTTTAGGTCATGAAGCTATGTTTACAAAGACTGTCCTAACCTCACACAAGCAGATCATTATCTAATATCAAACCTTTTAAACTGCTACAAATTTCTATTTTTACACTATTTTTCTGATATCTTGTCTTCCTCTGATCTATATGATCCAGAACCTGACTGATGTCAGTACATTCAGTCACCAGAAATTCATGTTAAAAATGAGTATTTTTATTTAGATGCCTCGCTGAAATGAAAAAATCTGTCTCCCCAAAACTCAGCTGTAGCAAGATAAAAACATTCACATCAAACCCCCTCATAAATGTTTATATGAAATACATTATTAAAAAACTGTAAGTAATAAAATAGTTTTGAATAGCTGTTAGAAAAAGTACAGCTGCCAAAATGTAAGAGTTCCCTCAGTTCTGCAGTGCTGGTTGGTCCTGTTAAGTGATGTCACAAATTTACAATCCTCAATGAGAATACTGAGAACAGGCAGCACGTGTTCAGTGTGAGCACAGGAGGCTCAGGGTATGTACAAGCTGCCCTTAAAGCAATGCATAAGGCAAACAGTAAAATTAACATGTTTTAACACAAGATGCATACATTTTCTTTTGGGATCATCTAGTTACTTAGCAACCACTGAGTATGAATTTACCAGCTAGTTCCTCAAAATTATATTGCTGCTATAAAGCCTGGAAGGACCAAATTTTGAAGGGCCAGTGCAATAGCTGAGATCACAAAGATAAATGCACATCTTATGCTCTTCACCTCTATGTGTAAATGATTAAATTTAAACACTCTATGCAAATGTGAAAGATATATATATGAAAGTACCAAACTCACCTATGATCCAACTGCATGCTGCATTAGCATGTTCTGGTAATAGAACTGTCTTATCTTAACACATGATTTATATTTAATATTCCTTGATTATCAGCTATTTACATGCACACATGTAGAGAAAATTGTGTATAGTCAGAACACCAGCTGTTCATCTCTATTTATATAAAACAATTTTGAAGTAACTAAAATCCTGTTTATAATGGAATCCAAAAAATGACTGAAATCTGATTTTTACAACCAATTAGTGTTTTACAAGAAAAGATTAAAAATTTATCTTTAAAATCAAATTACTAATTTTGAATTTGGCAAACCCACCTGCATCAGGGAGTATAATGTACCATTCCAAACATTTTTACCTCCACTCACAGTTAGAAAAATACTTTTTGTTATTAGATAATAACTACTTAATGAAACAGAAAATATTTCTTTCTGAAAATTCAACCACAGTTTAAGAGGATCCTGTCTGGTTACAAACCCAGAAGTTTTAAACACACAGATTTTGTGCTGAGTGAACCACTGCTATAGTTCTGGTAGAGGAGATACCGAGCAGAGGACTTACCGAAAAGTGAGATTCAAAATAATTACAAAACACATTACAAATAATTTATACTGCATACTTACAGTCTGTTGCTGACTGAAACTGAGAGGAAAGTGTCTGGGTTACTGCAGTCCAAAATTTGTACAAAATATCAGATTGGCCATCCTAAGAGCAGGGGACAAAAGGAATACAAGTTTCAAAACATGCTCTTTCCAAAGAATCTCAAGCAATGCAAATGTTTCCAGTCAAAGTTGCTCCTCAACACTGAAAATAAAAACAAAAGTGAAATCTGAGAAGTTTTCCTCAGGTTTAGAGCTAGAAAAACTATTGGAGAAAACAAAAGAAAAGCTTCAGTCTTGTCTCAAATTAAATATTTGAGCAGAAATCTCCCAGCTCACTAGGGGTGTGAGTGCAGCCTGAAGCAGCACACCTCAGAGACGTGTTAGAACATCTCCCTGCACTGCAGTGACCTTCCCATTCCGTGGGAGTTCTCGTGCTGGCTACACCACAGCAACTATTCACTGCCATTACCACGCACTGGCAAACTCCAACCAGGCACCAAACCACTGCACACAGAGCAGCTCTGCTTCCCAAAAACACAAACCACACAAAAATTCAGTGAACCTCACAGCTGACTCTTCCCTGCCTGGTGCCAACAGGGCTTGCAGTCAGAAGTGAAACAAGCCACCAAAGGGAATGTGCAGGGGCAGGCTGCTTCTCCACTGCCCCCAACATCTGGCACTTAGGGTCAAGCATTAAAGTGTGATTTTTGATCCCTGTCTGAGGTAGAAAATAAAATTCCAGGATATGAGGATGGATATCCTGTCCTGCCTTCTTGTTAAAATACTTGGAAGACTGCTCGGTGTTGTCATGGGAAGAGAAAACCCACTCTGAACAGAAGGATTCCTTGCATGGTGTACATGTCATCCCTTGAACCTATGTCTGCATTAACCAGTTTGACCAGATCACTATGGGAATGATAATCAGAAAAGAAAAAACATGTCAGTTTCACTTCTGCACTGCCCAGCAGTACCACAAAAAGGTGGAGATAATCTATTATATTTAAATGTGTCGCTACTCCAAAATTAATTACTACTACTTAAGATGATAAAAAAAAAAGTCTCTTTTCACTAGCAGCGGCAATAATGGGCAAACCAACAAATGTCTTTACAATGTCATTCATTAACAAGCACCACTGCATCCCTCTTGAAGATCTGTTCACTGAAAAACTGCAAGTTCAAGCACAAGTTTCAGTTTTAAAAAAAATCATCTTAAAGAATGAATATAAATTCTGAAAATCAGTCAAAGGTACAGTGATACATCTAAAAGTAATGATAAAAATAGGATTATCGTCACAAACTCTGCAATTAGATGAGGAATTAATCCAACTCTACTCCTTATCTCTAAAGGGAAAGAAAGGTAAAGTTTATGGGTCATGTATTAGGAACTGAGAGAGAACATCTTTTATACTCTTGGACTCATAAAATGCATGATAATTAACACTGAATGCTAAAATAAACTGGGATTACGGAATCTCATTTTTGACTGCTTGAGGACAATGACAGATTTAGAAACTGAAGTAATTTATTTTATAGTTATGCTTGTATTTTTCTGTAAAATTGTACTTGACTTTCATAAATGGGCAAAGTAATATTAGAATATCAGAAAATTATTCAGAAGGTTCACTGCATAAAATCTCTTTTCTTTGATAAATTTATTGTGATAGCATAAACGTGAATGACTTAATTCTTTATTTCAGAGTTTCAAATTTAGAGCATGAAGACTACTATAAAACAAATGGCCTTTCACATCAAATATAAATTAATTGGCTTTCATATCCTCTAGCCCAACCTGGAACAACGGTTGCCTATTGAGCGTGGTAACTCAATTCAAATTCTAAATAATCTAATGGAGGTGGAAAAATAGTTAGAGAGCACTTTAAAAATCTTTTTTTTCATTTCTGTAATTACCATCTACATCTCTATCACTGTCTCAGCAGAAAACACAGTGACTAAAGGGTCCAGAAAACAAATATGCATGTGCTCCTCCCAATCAACATTCCTATCTTAACTGTCAGATTCAACATGGTAACAAGTAACAGTAACATGGGATGATGCTTTATGTTGCTGTGGAAATATGCCACTTTTCCATGTATCTCTATATGCATATACTATATAAGGTCAGACATGCATACATATGTTCTCATGCACACATTTGCATAGGTAGCCACAGCCATACAAATTAGCCTCTGCTCATTAGCTGGCGTCTTCTGACCTGGGTGAATGGTGTACATTGACTGTATCAGAATTTTGTAGGGAAGAAGGCCCTCATGGCTCAGCTAGCCAACTGCATTATGTATGAGGAGAGACAGAAGGGAAAAGCTTCATTAAAAAGTCAGATAACATTTCCTACTGACTGACTACTCAGTCAAAAATGTTTAGGGGAAAAAATAAATGCCCAGTTTTCTAACTAACTAAAATCACTATCTACAGAGTGCTGGCTGCTTGTATAACATATGACACGAGAATTCAGTTTGTCCAGTGCTGAGATGCAGTCTCTCTGGAGGTGAAATATAGCTGCTGATTAATAGCACAGAGAAGACCATGTATGAGTTTGTGGCAGGAACGGGGGTGGTATTTAAGTAGGTGGACTGTAGCTACCAAAACTGGAATACAGCAAAGCATTAGCATTAGATACTCCAGAGGGAGTAAAAAAGTGCCATATGCAACCATGAGCATCCAGAAACAATTTAATTTGTTTAAACCTGTAATTTCTTTTGCTTACACATTATTTCAATATATTACTTTTGAAGGTACATTTGAGTTTCTCACTGCTTGTTTTTTAAATTATGTATTCTAATAAGGATCAGATTTATTAGATTTATGAGAATTATAATTTAACTGCTTAAAACGTAGCATGCAATTCCATCTGACAATAATCAATACTAGAAAATTACAAGGAAAGGGTAGCAAAAGGAGTGTTTTTCTGCAAGAGGAAATCAAAGGAATATTCCTTGTACTGGACAACTTCTTCAAGGACTTAAAAAGATAGGCAGAATGAAGCTGGGAAAGGCAGTTCTGCTTGCTTGAAATGTACACAGCAAATCTACTGGCTCATCTTAATGTAATGGAAAGTTTATAAGCCTTCCCTATGCTTCACATACAGCATTGTGAACAGCAAACCACTGTATCAGAAAGTAACTGCTCTTTTGGGCCTTTTGCTTTCAGAAAACTGAAGTCAGCTAGCTAAAACTACCTTCTCATCTTCCCATCTGCAAATAATGAATATAGTCCTCCTCCACACTTACACCAAATATCCTCAGTGGTAGACAATGTATGGGAGCATTGGGTACATCCACATTAGTGATTCAATGTGGAGATAGGGCTCTCTTTGGTCCAAATCTGTCTTGTGTCTAATACTTGTCTTGCAGAACACACTGAAGTGTGCTAGCAGACTTACTTCCACTATTCAAGGAATACACTACCTCATAATTAGTCTAAAATAACCCACTTCTGCAATTAAATAGCTTTTTGCAGCATATCAGCATATAGTTGTAAAATAATCCACAAGGATGTACTAATATTTCTATCAATTAATATTCTGAGACTTTAAATGAGGAATTTTCCGTTTCTCTTGCTTCTGAAAATGAAATAGAATTGGAAGATGTTAAATTATTTACACCCCCTCCAAAATAAAAATGCTTGCTTTGAAATCTAGTCACAAGCAGATTAACATCTTGTGATACAATCCCTTGTAGCAGGAGCAGCTGACAAGATGAGTAATGAACCGCATCCGATTATCTTTTCAGCTCTGCAGCAATCATTTCCAACAGCTTCCTATGCCATAACCAACAGCACTGGAAAAAGGTCACCGTTCTGTCACACTGTCCCCCCTCCCAGTGTACGTGTTTAACAACACAGAGAACACACAAACCTTTGGAAGGCAAGGGGTGTTATTATCTGGCACAAAGCTGTTTCAGGTGCATATTGTGCACATAGAAAGCCTACATAAAACATCCATACATAATTGAAAGTCTCCAGAAGTAAATGATTGCACTTCAGCATAAAATAAAGTGTTATTTCCTCTTGTCATGCGATATGTTTTTCCTTCAACAAAAGAACCTTAACTGTAATTGATGGTATCTAAAACTCATGATAGGAAAGATTCAGGTTGACATATATATATTTTCCCCATCATTAAATATTCCAAATTAAAACTATGAACATTAATTGCAAGCAATTGTAAGACTATAATGGCAAAACAGAACTTTCCTCCCAAACCAGATCCATTTGACACAGCATTATAGAATGAATGGTACTGCCTGCTCGCAGCTTTATTTTGATCTCACAGCATAGAACATCTGCACATAAATCATACTTTGTACCACTACAAAATGGAAGAACAGCCACAGAACTAGCCATTTTCTAATAAAAACCTGTTGTGAAAATGCTCCAATGCCTAAAGCACACTTACATAAACTAATATCTACCAATCCAAACTGTAAATTAAAAATACTGTCGCTATTGTTCCTGTGACCAGTGACCACTTTATTCCCCAAAACTGAACAGCTGAGCAGGCACTGACATGATTTAGTAGCTCCTATGTAATTCCTTAGGCAGTGCAAGACAGTTTAGATCTGTCCTCCTCTTGTTAATTCTTTATTTTCAGAAATTAATCGAACAACTGCCCAGTAACATACACTAGGGCAACCCTCTGTCATTCTGACCTGCTGGACAGCTGGCCACAATGAAGGAATGAAAGAAAAGATACTTTTGAAAGATGTATGGACTATTAGCACTTAGCTACTTTAAAATATGTTACTTTTAGGTAACCCACTTGCATCTGTGTAGAGTAAAATAGAAAACCACAACAACCAGACTGTACTCTAGCCCAGCCACTGTTGTCTTCCCCCTTTTCCACACTATTTAAGAATTTGGTACACAGTCACACATACTATTCACTGAGGAATTACTTGCACATGAAAATTATACCCATAAATCAGACAAAATATGTTCCAGCAGGCTAGACTACAAATGGTGATGTATTTTCTCAACAGTGAGGCTCACTATATTGTCTATGTGAATGGGACAAAGTTTATCCTTATTCAAAAGGTAGTTTGACTTCCATTGCCTGTATTATTTATGCAAAATTAAAAATGTGCTTAACTGCTTTGCTGAATCAGGGCCAGAACCAGCACTCTGCTAAAAATATTTTCACTTCGTGTAACTATTTCATTTCAACTATAAAGTCACTATTGTCAATACTCGGCACAAAGAGCAACACTCTGCAACTTTCCCATAATAGAGCAGGTTTTAGATAAAACATCTAAGGTTGTACAATAGAACCACAGAGTCACAGAATTAACTAGCTTGGAGAAGACCTTTGAGATCATCAAATCCACCCTGTGACCTAACATCACCTTGTCAACTAAACCATGGCACTGAGTGCCACATCCAGTCTTTTTCTTAAACACCTTCAGGGATGCTGACTCCACCACCTCTCAGGGCAGTCCATTTCAATGACCAATCACTCTTCCTGTGAAGAACTTTTTCCTAATGTCCAGCCTAAATTTCCTCTGATGCAGCTTAATAAAACTGCATAAGGCCAGTGCCAGGAGACATTTGGACAGTGTTAGTTCTCCCTGCTCTCTGTCCCAGGAACTCCATAAGGTTCCTGTTAGACCATTCCTACACATTCCTCCATAATCTTGAGGTCACTCTTGATGGCAGCATGACTCTTTGGAGCATCAGCCACTACTCCCAGTTTTGTGTCATCACCAAACCTGCTGAGGGTACACTCTGGCCCATCATCCAGATCACTAATAAAGTCTTAAAACAGAACTGGACCTTGTATTGACCCATTGTAGGGGTACACTACTGACCAGCTGCTAGACTTTGCACCACTGATCACCACTTTCTGGGCCTGGCCATTCAGCTGGGCCATTCATGATTAATCCCACATTGATAAAAAGCTCTCACAGTGCAACTGGGAGAGCCTGCAAACTCAATCACCTTCTATGCAATGACTGGTAGTAAGGAAAGGATTTAGATCAGTACTCTTACTGGTATGGGGGAGGAGGGATTTATACTTGTCTATTAATTTTTTTTTTCAGTAGTCCTTTCATTTTTAGTGCATGGTATTACAGCACCTAAGCAGACTTGTTAATAGTGTGAAGCACCACTATTACTCAGATTGATGCATTGACTGCATAGATTTGAAATTTAGATTGGATGTTCCCTGCTCACAAGATTACAGAAGAAACTACAGACTGACACGATTCATGTGCTAAACCCCTTCTCACTCGCATGAAAATGACTCGTTTTCCCAGTTAAAAAAATACAACCCATTTCCACTAACAGCCACTAGGAAGTTAATAAACCACTGAACAGTACCAGTATCATCAAAGGATAGATATTAGAAGATCTGTAGTCACTGGTACTATACAATAATATTCATGCTAAAGCCTGGAAAACTGATTTCAAGTCTCCTCAAACATAAAAACAGCTTACCTCATTTAAAAAACCCATATCAAACTAGCAATTAACTTTTCTATTACTGAAATGAAATTAAATCTCTTTAGCTCTGTTCTTATTATAACTATTTAGTATCTGACATTAAATCTAAATTCAAGGAATGAGAATGAAAGTACCGCCCTTCTTCGGTATTAGAAAAGAATGTAAGAAGATGCTGACATATATTTATTTTTACAAATGTCTCTATTTCCTCCACACTGTAAATTTAGAACTTAATGAGTATAATTTTCCATCTGTGAATTAACATATTTGTGTCTGTCTAAAATAGCTATTTTAACATTCAAATAATAAATCTGACCCACTGATTCTAAACTGGTTTCCCCTTCATGACAACCACTTCCAACTTCCCTGTAAAAATTTTGATACTTTGAGTAGAATGTGAAAAACATCTTTATTGTGAAGCCTCTTTGAAATGTAAAACAATATGGTGAATATTAGCATGCAGCTAGTTGCTGTAGGCTCCTGAAATCAGGCTTTGCATACTAACATATACAGTATTTTCTATCTGTAATCAAACACTCCACCATGGAGAAATACAGGACTTGTGAATGTTGCTCCAAAAACAGAAGACATTTAAAGGACAATCTAAATATTTTTTTCCACCAATAAAGCAACAATGCAAATGATTTAACAATTTCGTATAACAAGATTTTATGGGACAGAAATAAGGAAATCTATTTGCACTATTTCTATAGCAACATAATTGCCAAATGTTAGACTGTGAACAAAAAGCCATCATCCTCAGTAGTGCAATTAATCAGTAAAGAAAAGACAAATTCTGAGTGTGTTCCCAATAAACCTTTTCTATATCCTTAAAGCAGTCAGGATTAAGTTTCTTCAAATAAAAGTGAATTTAAATTTCTAATGCTGTTTATATTATACATTACAGGTGCAGAGATGTCAATAAATGACACTGTGATTTTAAAAATGACCTTGATTTTTTTTTTGTTTTACTGCAGGGCACAGAATTTCATTATACTGGGTTGATCAGGTTATATCCAAGGTGCAATAGTTTCTAGACTTCTAGCAGTAGTGCAACATTTGAAAAAAGGTCTCTTTATGCAGGTGACAAAAGAAACAAAAGCTGGATCGCTTTATTTCTCAAAAACCATCTTGACCAGAAAATAAAGTTAAGATTGTGCATTTCATAGAATATTTAGGAATTCTTAAGTGATTCCTCAGAAAAACTAATTTGTAAGGAACAAAAATACCTAGATATTAAACAGTACCCTATATCTTCAAAACTACTTAAAACATTAATTAATCCTTCCATATTCCTGCAAGATATGCATCAACTGGAAATAAATGAACTTAGTATTCAAGAGCCAGTAACTACCCCAGGGATGTGACAGCTTTCTTCTACCCAGAGAAGTGATTTAGTATGTACAGCTTCAATTCCAACCATGCTTTCACCTTGACTACTTCATATCCCCTCCAAGGATGAAAGGATGGTTCGTTACCGTGTCCACTCAGCCCGGAGCTGTTCAGGTAAGATTGACAAGAGTGATGATAAAAGGCGGCACTTCTGGTAAATGTATTTCTTTTCCAATGGCAAGCTCAGTGAAAACCAACTGACTTAGTAATTTGCAGTCATCACTGATCTGCAATTTGCACAAACACCACCAAATCAGAAGTGAAAAAGAACAAAAGCCATTATTACCTACTAACCCACACAACCTCCACACCATCCCTTTTCTTCATAGCTGCATATTTCTGTCAGAGAAATGGAATTAAAGTTCTACAGAAATCATAGTGTCATTAGAAAACCACTGCACAGGCTCTGACCCTCCCATGTGAATTAGGATCAAATTATTTTTAGTATGGCTGTCTGGGCACACAGATCCATTCAAAATGAGATTTGGGACTTTTAACTGGTATGATTTTCTTGGCTCTTTAAGAGTCCTCAAAACTCCTGCAAGTGAATTCAGCAAGGCAATTTGTAGATCTGAAACAAAAATTGTCTTAGATATTTTGGGAACCAAAAACCTGCTCATCCACCTGGGTACATCTTCACAAAGTACCTCATTATGGCTTAAATAACAAATAGAAATCACAGTAGAAATGATGTGCAAGTAATCCAATTCTGCATTTACAAAAAATACTGAAAAATAAATCATTAATAATTGGTGAAAACCATACTATTTCTGAATTCACATAAGACGATAATTAGATTATTTTTCAATATTTTCCACTTGGGATTATTTATTAATTGGGTCAACTGAATGTGAATATGTGATGGTAGATGTGAATAATTTCAAAGCAGTAACATTTTTTAACAAGTTTGGACGGGGAGCAATTAGAAGGTGAAATATAAGTACACTCTGTCAATAAATATCTATATTTTCCACTTATTTTCTTTATCTTATGTAATGCTGAGGACATTTCTTTCTGTATCGTTAACACCTCATATTGCCAGTGTTGACAACTCAGGAAAAAAGCCTGCTTACTCACCAAACATTCATCAGCAGAAGCAATGATAAGAGCCCTCCAGAAAGTGCATAATAACACTCCCTAGAACTCTCAGCTCACTTTCTTACCCCAAGGCTTACGTAACTGACAGGGTTTGTGATGTGCCTGGGTTGCAAACAGGACACCCAAAGGCGAGCAAGGGCAGCTCTGCCTGCACCTTTCTGCCCAGCAGAGAGATCCTGCTCATCCTTTCTACTGACCACCCCAACCTCCCTTAAATATGATTTGCTGCTTTTCAGGCTGCTTCTCTCTTGGCAGAACGGTTCCCTGATGCCTATGTAGGAGTGAAGGACCCAAAATAGATGAGGATCAAAGATCATTTTCAACTCTTTTACAAGGGGCTAAGAGAGACTCTAATTAGGAAGGTGGCTGTCACAGAAAGATGTGTTTGGCTGTGATTTACACTGAAGTCAATTGTAGTTTAGGCATTACAACAGCCGAGGAAGGATTAGTCACTACACATTGAAAGAGAAAAGCAATGAAGCAAAATAAACTGAAGTAACCTATTAGTTCTCTGAAGGTGAATTAGGTAATTGAAAGAAGTGATATAAATAACCAGTCATTAGGTGAACAAAAATATCAAATTTACACTATTTAAATCTTATTTGTAATTTTAATTTTTGTCCTTAAAATTATAACAGCATTAACCCTATCTTTTAAAAAATGTATACAGTGAAAGTTGTATTCATTTTCCCCAAAACTAGAAATCAGAACTGCATGAGTTCTGAATTCTTTTGGCCCTCTCCAACTAAAATCTAGTCATTAAAGGCCTTTTTTCTTACATAAAACCCACAAATTGTCCATTCAATTGTATTTCTCCTTTAAACAGTTAATAGATTTGTTAAAAAATTAAATCTGTAATTTAAATATGTAAACATTAATAATGAATCTGCAGTTCATGACTAGCATGAAATGAAGAAGTTTTTAGAAGGTACTATGAGTACATGACTTCTTTTTAGAATTGCAATCATTTCATATTGCGTCAAAGGAAAAACACCAAAATCTAGATCTCCAAAGGGAAGGAGTGAAAAAAAGTGCAGTATAAATTTAATGACCAGATTCTTCCAAGATCCTCGTGTAAGCCTGACACTGTTACTTAACTCTTGGCCACATCGAAATCTGGTAAAAATTGGAAGGGAATTCTGTAGGAGAAACCATAGGGTAGTAAAGACGCAAGTGTTGTCATTGCCCTCATGCTGAACTGCAGAATTTAAAATTTTCCAAGTTCTGTACCTCAGCTTCTTCATCTGTCAGGTTCTGTTTCTTTTTTTTTTTTTTAAACAGAGTTTTTGTTAATCCTTTAATTAATTAGCTAGTGCTTTTAAAACTACATTTTTGGATACAACATGATACAACACTACTAAATATTATTATGGTAACAGGTAATTAGAAAGCCGGAAAGCACATGTTTGAGATCATAATACAAAATTAGAAAAACTGCAGGCTGTGCTATCTCTGAAGAGTAAGACACAAAAAATCCCCAATGGAAAAAGAGAATGATGACTTAAAAAAAAAAAAAGGCAAGTAGCTTCCTAGCTATTAAAGGACTTGTGCTTTAAAAAGGCTGGATCTCCTCCTCTCTTATGCTTCCTAGGATGATACTTGTACTGCAGTAATCAAAACAAGGAAGCAGATGGACAGGCAAAGTGGTACTGCAGCTGCTGCAGAAGATGACTATAATAATAATGTTGACATCAGTAACAGTAATTAGTGCACAGACTGTAGAGTGGATGATTCGTTTTCCTATCTTCTGGAGTGGGCATGCTGCTCTAGCAAACGGGTACAATGTTAGTACCTTTGGCTTGTTTTGTTCATTTGCTCAGTTTACTAATGAAATTGAATACAATACAGAAAATCCAACTTCTCTCCCTCTCCCGAACACTTGCTGAGGAAAGCACATTTCAGTTTGGTTTAACATGAGATAGAATCTTCATTAGTAAATGGCAAAATACCAACTTCTTATTTATATCTAAACCAATTCATATTCTCCCATACAGCCATCTGTACTTACGCTCCTGAATTTCAGCAGCATGCAGTATGTGTCTGATTTTGTCTGAACAACAGCTCTACTCTATGGTGTGACCTCATCCCTCTGCAGCCTGGTGCCACACCTTTTTCAAGAGACACCAGAAGAAATGGCCTAACTGTGAGAACGTCCAAGATAAACACGATGCTGTACTGAACAATTTCAGGCAAGAAATAAGTCAAGCATCGGTGCCACCAGCAGTACTGTGCCATGCTGAGAGAATTCTGCTAGCAGAACATCAGATAAGGATGTACCACTCCTCCTTAGCTGCCCCACTGAGAATGACAGTGTCCAGCCTGGCACTTTACAACACCAAAACACCCACCAAAGAGCAAAGTAATTGGAAGAGTGAAAACTGCGGAAAAATAAATAGATGGATTTTATTTGGGAAATAAAACTTTTCACTTAGATGCAATCTTGCAGTATGAACATTAAGAGATGGAAGAGTAATCAGAGAAATCATGGACCATGCTTAGCATAAGACAACCCAGTAAGCCTTTTATTTTCTAATGAGTTTTTCCTTACCATGGTTTCACTGAAATTCATTTTCCCTGTTAGTTTAGTCTCCGGAGGGATAAAATATTTCCTTTGGCTTCCCTCTATTATCAGCCTCAAAAACCAGAAAAACTCTCTTTTCAGTTGTTGAAAACCTCCTTTTCAATTGATGCTTTACAAGAGGGGAGAGTGAAAGTCAGAAGCATGGGCATAGGGCAGGAGCCACTCATGAACACCAACAGATCATTTACCTAAGCTCCCTTTCCATCCAAACCCTTCCTTTCAGCATTTCTGGTCTGTCCCCAGGTTTCTATGTTTCTCTCTAAACATGCTGATCCACTGAAGGGCCGATCCACCCAGGCAGCAAAAGAATTGTTTTGCCAGGTTAAACATTTTTTAATTAAGAAAATACGCTAAAAGTTCATAAACTTTTTGAGGGGGGTTGTGGATTTTTTAATTTTGGTTGGGTTGTTTTGTTGTTGTTGTGGTTTGCTTTTTTTGTTTGTTTTAACACAAAGAGAAGCTTGAAGTGCCTCATGGAAAAGTGATGCTCTGTGCAACATCTTCTGGAGACAGGCTTAAGAGACAGATAAAGGCTGTATGTAACCTTCATTATCTGCTTTCACTGTTGAGAAGACCACATTTGCATATGAAGAGCTTCCCCAAACTATTTCAAATATTAAGTCCATGTAAATTAAAAATCCAGTTACACACTTTGAAAGAGGTGTCAGCAAGAATATGTCTTTTGTTTTCGCTCTCTTCTACTAACGTAGATGAGACAGTTTCAGTAATCCTGTTCCTACCACTGAAGGAGACCATTAATCAAATTATTCCAAATATGAATACAAAAACAATGCAAACGAATGGAAAATAATAGGTATTCAAAAGAACAGCCATGATTATTTTTCAAGGGAGAAATTGTCAAGAAGTGAGAAACAGATGGCTGAAAATGATAGATGAAGACACATTCTCCTATGCAAACTAACAGATTTAATTAATTACTCAAATCACATGGTGTTATGGAATGACATTAATGATCCATACAGTGGTGCCTTATCAGTTCCCTTTTAAAGAAAACAAAAGAAATTACAACAAAATGAACATGTTTACATCCTACAGATATAACCCACAAACCATAAATACATCCTTCAATGTTAGAGTTTCAACACTTTCCCATCAATTTAAGTAAAAAAAATTATGGAACTGTAAAACTGTAAATAAATTCATTCTCTCATCACATTTTTCTTACGAGATTTACTAAAGCACATTCAGCTAAGTTAGAACTTTACCTTATCTATCTCCTCTATGAAGCAGACATGTGACACAGGATCTCTTTTCTTTGCCAATACTTTCTGCAAATGCTGCACCTGTAAGAGAGAATTTATTGAGAGGGAAAGTGACATCTAAATTCTTACATCCAAAATTGCATGATGAGACAAACAGGAATTAGCTACAGAGTACCTGTCCACAAGCAGCACAGATTTGATCCATGAGTTTCTCCATGTTTGTCCAGAGGGCTGCTCGAAAAGCTGCTGTGTTCCCAGGTGTTGGCATAGCAGCTCGACCAGGGCCACCTAAATGGTTTTTAAACATACACAGCAGCACATTTCAGCTTCCACAAATAAAAATTAAAATATTGGAAATATAGATCTCTATGCACTTTGACAGATACTTTTTTTAAAGCTAAAGCAGCCTAAAATACACTCAGAACAGAGCTTTGTGAATGGCCTCAGTTGTCTCAACTGAGAAGCTGACTAAGCTCGGAAGTTCTGTGGGGATATTTCACGCTCATGACTGTTACAAGCTCTACTAATTCAGACTTCCACAGAAACACCACAGTAATGCAAATTTTCCAGGATTTAAGAACAGAGGGAAATGTGGGAGAGAGAGTAATTGTGAAAAATACAGCTATTACCAGCTCAGGACTTAAATGCATAGACAAACTGCAAAAAAAAAGTGATATTCCAGCTGAAGGGCATGCAGCTTCTCAACAATCACTTCACTTCAGAGAGGATGCATTTCTGTATTATTCTGCTGATTATGGGTCTGGACCCCTACCTTGTTGCAAAACTTTTGAAAAAAAATTGAACGTTTCCAACACCAAACTTCAAATTTTCCTGCCTACTCAATTCCTCTGTATTTTTTTGTATCTGAGCTAACTGGGAGCTAAATGTTTAATACTGCAACATTTCTTCATATTGAATAGTCTGCTTTGAAACAGTTTTCACCTGACAAAAGCATAACAATGTAGTTGCAGGCTTCTTCCAATGATTGCAAATAATTTCAGCCCGTAATTCTCCCACCAATAAAAAGAAAGAAGAATTTAGAGTCATTGTTCCATGAGAAACAGCTAAGAAAATGCTACAGATTGTAACCTAATGAGGACAATTTTCAGGGCAACTTAGGAAGGAGTGGCAGGGAGGAATAAAGGAAAACCTCCAGGCCAAATATCAGACAGACCTGATTTTGTCAAATTAAATGTTTTTAAATTAATTATTTTCTGAGATATGCCTAATCCAACCCTCTACTGGTTAAAGCAAGCAGGGAAACATTTCCAGAACAGGCTGGGATGTGAGAGTTTCTTCCATTTTATAACATACCATACTCCTATGAAAAATAATCAGTTATTGTTCTCTGTAAAACAAGTATCATACCTCTTGCAGCTGTTTGAGATGGTTGGGTCAACACTTTGATATCCAAAGCATTTTTTATGTTCTCTTCCAGCACTGTGCAGTATCCATCCACCACATTAGCAATGGTATCCTTCAAAGTCCCAAGATTATGGAAAACCTGAAGAGCAGTTCCCACTTGAGTAGGATTCTGAAGAAGGAAGATATTAAAAAATAACAATTACCTTTAACTGCACTATTGAGATGTTTTATCCCTGATGAGACATCATTTTAGTGGGCAAATTCATCTTTTAAGCTCAGTTTGCTAATTCATTCTGTTTAAGTTACTGGAATCCTTACTGCATAACAGAGAATGGAGGGTAAAGGAGAGGACTGATTTCCTCTGCTCTCTGAGCAATGCTTTGCTTAGATCCTTTGGTGCTATCCTCTGAATATGAATGGAAAGAAAGGACCTGGAAGCACTGCTGGCAGTATCTAACCTGGGATGAGTTATCAGTGACTGATCCAGTAACTCTGGGGTTAGTTACAGTACAGCTGTATTCAGCTATGGTGTAGCTGGTAATATTGCTTTAACATGCAGTGCTTGTTACACTACTGTCAGTTACGTCCCAAATAGTTAATTAAAAGTGATACAGGCTAAAAAAAGTACTAATGAAGGATAAGAAGCAAGCAGGTCAAGCCCCTACAACTGACTACTGCGAAGTTTAAGCTTTTATTTCTACATTTCTGTTTCTAATGCTGACAATAACTTCATTTTTCCTCACAGCAGAATTAAGAAATAAACCAACGCAGTGATCATTTCCTGATTATTTGAAAAAAAAAAAAACCCAAACAAAAAAAAAAAACAACTGCTCAACACAGGGAAATGAAAACTGTCCAAAAACTGTCCAGGTCCACTGTTTAAGAGACCTCTGATAAAGATTAAATCTAATGATAATTCCACTTTGCAACACTAAACACTGGCATGGGTGCTATTTAGCAAGAGAAAAGCCTCAAATTATTGCCTTTAGAAACTAAACAGTGTCATCCATACACTGAACACTGCTTTTTTAATTAGCATTTACAGGCAATTAGTGGAGGGGGCAATCAGTTGATCATATACACATTAGAGATGCAGTCTTTTGTCATTTTTCTTAGTCACTTTTGCCAGCAGTAAAGAACATGGTCTGACAGAAATGCTGGCAGTCAGACTGGACAGAAGCATCTGAGATTTCTGTGATTCTGTGAGGTTACTGGCACTCCCCACTGCAAAGCCCACTTTGGATTTGGCCATGGTGCAGCTGCTGTGCTGAGGATCCACTTCTGGCACATCCACCTAAGGCACCAGGTCTTCTGATCTGTTGTGTTCCCCTCAGACCCAATGTTTCAGAGGTCACACCCCTATAGTTGCACATTTGTGCCGTTTTTTTCTAGGGTTCCTACAAGATCAAAACCAAGTTAAAGCAAAAAAAAGCCAAATCCCATCTTCTTTCCCATGAGGAGTTCCCAGGTTTAGTGGAAAGCAAAGGAATATTAGGCATGTATTACGGTTTGCAGACCTTATACTAACTATACCAGTTTCTTTTTCCAAACAGTGTGGGAGTTAATGAGCACTCCCAGCATAGTATTACGGGTCTGGGACTTGTAGGTTTAGTTTTTTGACAACTGGGTATGCTGTAAAATTTCTAAGCATCCTGTGGGTGTGCTTGTGGAGGTGGGAAAGTAAGCCATAAAGACTGGAAGATTAATGGGATGTCAGAAAATGAAGAGTACTATAATGCAAGGAGGGAACTTGGGGACAGAATGAACAAGAGAAAGAAAATATAAATGGGAAGAGGATGGGGAATAGAATGAACAGACTCTGGCAGAAAGAAAGAGAATAAAACTGAAAGGAAGAAAAGATAGAAAAGACACACCTCATTTACCAGCCTTTCCTAAATTGTTCTAATTTTTACAGAATACTTATACAATTATGAAACCACGTAGAGAGTCAGTAATACAAAATCAATACCTTACTGTTACTATAGGAGTGCTCAACTAGATTTCAGGCAGGCTCTAATGTTTATATATTAAATAGTAAAAAAAGAGAACAGCATCAAAAGGTGAGCTGGGCACTTTCCACCCTTACATAATCAATGGCCAGATACTTATTTTCCTGACAAACAGGCAATAAAGGCACAAATAACTGCAGGCAAAAAATCAATCTTAGAGCTACCAAATCACAGTTTAGCAAACTAACTGGGCAAGAAAGACACTAAAACATACTCCAAAAGAGGCTGAGCTGTATTTCAAAATAAATGCTTTTAGCCAGAAGTTTCAAACCAAAATACAAAATCATGGAAACATTCTATTCACTCAAAGTATCTTCCAAATCTAGTACCAAAATTAAAATCAGAATGGAACAAAGATTATGCAGGTGGCCTATTTCTTATTTGCCTTAAATTGTGGACATGGTCACAGACAGAGGGCTCCTAGCTCAGCCATTCATTCATCTTGTGTGGAATTAGAGACATATCAAATCCCTGACTAGGTAGAACAAAGTGTATTTTATTTGATCCATTTACAGTAATTTTCTCACCTCAGGAAGAAGTTATTGTTTCATAACTGCCCCAGACAGGCTATGTAACAGTCCATTGTCGTTTATGACTAATCCTAAGAGAATGGAAATTTTTATGCACAGCTAGTTTCTAGGTTTAGACAATATGAAAAAAAAATTATGCCCCCCTCCTTAGGACAACAATTATGTGAAAAAAATGTTGAAAGCAGGATGGAAATGAAGTATTATACTTTAAGGCTTGCATATACATCTCAAAATTAAACTGTTTACCATTATACATACTGTACAAGAAGTTGAGAGCCAGTATTTCAGAATTTGCTACTACTAATAGATGCTATTGATAAGAATTTTTCCTTAATATTTTTCTTATACCTGAGAAAGCTTAAAGCTAAACAGTTCTGAGATTTGAAAAGCCGCCATAATTTTTATCAAGAGGAAAGCATGCATTTGAAAAGGAACTGACTTTAAAAAGAACTGACTACAACAGTGATCTACGCAGGAAAAGGGAATCATATCAGAGAATAATATTCAGAATAGCTATCCAAGAGGACCAATATGGAAAACAATATAACTACTTTTGAGATGGAATTTAATGAGTTAATCAGCCGTATCTTATAAACAATTTGTCTGCCACTGCAGGCAACCACACTTAGCAATTTTAAAGTGTTCCCCTTAGAATCTCTGTCCATAAAAAATTTGTACATTTGCCATAAACCTGAAGTTATGGCAATCAAAAGAGCAGAGGGCAAAGAAAAACAGAAGAGCATTTAGGAATATGTTAGCAATACAGTATAATCTAAGTGAATAAACACAAGCATACACAAGTGACGTAAAAACATGAGCCCACAAAGTGTAGGGCAACAACACTACCTACTCAAAAATTAACTGCAGTGATCTTCAGATTGCAAAAATTATTATGCATCTGGGAGTTAAGGAGAGATGGTATTAAGTCCACCAGTAATACCCCTCTCCATTCAAAGCACTCCTCCATGTGGCAAGTCACAACATGGTATGTTACAGATACATAGCAACTAAATTCCACAAATGTAAGAGTTTAAGAAGACTCAGTGAGTCATCAGTTCAACATATGAAGAAAATAAAAAATTAGCATGCTTAAAAGCTAGTTTTACCATGAAACAAGTCTCATAAATATTTTAAAACACCTAAGTTTCTCAGTATCCATCAGACAATAGTTTTTATAGCTTGGTCAGAAGGTTGATACCAGCCACCACTTGAAAAAAAGGTACAGGTATTTCAATTAATGTTTTTGCAAAACAGATACTCCTTCAGCAGAAACTATGAAGAGATGTTCACACCAGATATATTTGCTAATTTTCTCTATGAATGAGAACCATTCATTTTATAACATAATTTCTCATTAATTTTATCCCATCCCATTTGGTTCTGTAGACAATCATAAACAAGTAGAAAAATAAGTGTCACGCAGTCACTAGTACAACATCATGTGGTTGTTTCAAAGAGCAGGTGAGTGGATTTAATAACCCAGCAGATGTCCAGGCCAGCATGGCAGCTACAGTCATTCTCAGAGCACAACCCCATTTGATCACTTCCTTTCCCAGGAAAGATAATAACCCTGAGAAGACTAAACAGAAATGTCATTAAAGACTTAAATAAATATATCTTACATTTCTAATTTAAACGTATCTCCTAAGACAGAACAAAACATTTTTGTTTTGTCAACTGCCCATATTACAACTATTTTATAAGGACCAAGACTGTATGTAGTCTTTTATTTTATGATTGCCACTGGTTTTATCAGAATAATTTTCTGAAAGCATGGCTAAGGAAAGAGCAGTAATCTTTTTCATCATAAGAAATGCAGCTTGGACAAGCAAACCTGCTCCTCACAAGGGAGAGTGGTGATGACAATGAGCAAATTTGGGGACAGAAGATTCCTAGCATAAGGCTGAACCGTAAACAAGAAACTTGCATAACAGGCAAAACTAATGGCTCAAGTGCTACACAGCTTCCAAACTCACACTCCACCTTCTCAGGGTACAGGATTCACTGTGTGGATCGTTATTCTCTACCCAGTTCTGTCTAGGGAACTTCACATCATTATTTCTTTATCCAGTACAAATCTGTCCCAAAGATCCCATGCCACAGGATTTGCACCTGTGTGGACTATCAACTTCCTTCTCAAATGAAAATGTGTTAATTGGCAACAATAGTTATGGTCAATCTGAGACAATTTATGGTTTATCTCAGACAATTGCTACTACTTACACAAAGAAGCAGTGTTACAAATGTAATTAATTGTTAACTTTCATGCAGTTAAATTTCACACGTAATCACCAATAATCAGAACAGCTCTCCAAGGAAATGCTCTTTTACAGTATAGTTTAGAAGGACCACATACAGAGAAGTCAAACTTGGACTAGTTCCAAAAAAAGAACTGACTACAACAGTGATCCCCACAGAGAAGTCAAACTTGGACTGGTTACTCACTTAGAAATTATGTTCCATAGCTACTAATGCATAAAGGACATTTCTATTTCGCTTATTAAAATCAGAACAGTGGCTCTGACTAAAAATCTTCATCATTCTGCAGAGAACAGATAACCCTGTTCAGGAGAGGCTGTGGCAGATAGATAGATAGATAGATAGACATAGATAATTCAAGAGCTGTGATTTCACTGTGCTGTCACATTGTTACCTCTTACGCAAAACATACACCATGTGCCATAAACAAGCTGTAAAAATGTGACACAGCTCAAAAATAATTACACACATTGATTAGTTGAAGGAAGATTCATAATTACTAATTAGTCCAGGAATAACTTCAACAGAGTGGTCCGACAATGTGGTGAGCAAGGAATACCACAACATTCCCTAACCATCAAGAAATAATCAACACTAAAACACAGCAATCCCAGACCAGGATGCACACTGAAATAACCAAACTAGTAAACTAATGCATATTTTCTGACAATGAATACAAAAGACTGTTGCAGTCCTTACAGTTTCTAGATTATACTTCTGAGTATCTCTGACTGACATTTAGTATTAACTAATTTCATTTGACAGAAAATTTGCTACATTGGGAGCTATTTCATTAACTTGTTAAAGTTTACTGCTCCTTTTGTTTGTAGGAGATAGCAGTTGTAATTCCCAACACAGCACAGCTTTACAAAGTCCAAAAAAGACCCCTTTGAGTGGCTAAAAATCCCCAGTCAGATGTTCCTTTACAGTGTTTGCCCCTTCTCCCCTCTCACTACCATTACAATATGCTGCCTGCCTCCTTCCAATAATTTTCCCATAAATAACGTTACTATCCCTAATGGCAAGTACTACTCAAAGACCAAGTGACTGCAAGTTTTGCAAGCACTTGCAGCTACCCAGTTCTTAGCCATCTCTTACAGACAACAGAAGGGAAAAAATGAAAAGTTACTCCAGGAAAAGCTGCTGTTCAAGTTAAAGAGTTCAAGAAGGTAAGCAGTGAAGAAAACTTGACCACCTAAGCCATAGCCAAGGCAAAATGACCTATTGAGGAGAATTAATAACTTAGTAAGAAGGGTTGGAATTCTTGCTTTGAGGTATAACTCAGCTATTTTAATTGTAGAAAAAGTAATAAAAAACTAAAAGTAGAAATTAAATGCCAATGAAATTCAGTTTCAGTCTAAAAAGAGTATCTTATTCCATTTCCAAATATCCATGCCTAAAAGAATTAATTGATATATCATTACTCCTAAAAATGAACCTACTTAAGGAAGCTCATCTCTATGTTCATTATCATCCCATCTGTCTTTTACTCTGTTCATCTCTCAAACCTGAGCAATAAATTAAAAGGTCAAATTGACATTGTAAAGCCGAAGAATACAGTCTTCTTTCTAATGATATCCCAGATCTTCCTGGTTTGGTCTTTGCAGTGTTGGGAGGAGGGAGAGGTTCAAATATTATTATTTGCTATAGAAATATCATAGGTAATAGTGATGTAAACACACTGGATAGATTAGAAAAGAATATTTTAAGCCTTAAGAGGCAAGAGTCCCAAAGCCAAACATTTAAATATGGTTAGGTTATAACATCTCCCTTCTGTGAGCCCATGTTTGAAATACACAACCTCTAATGGAAGAATGACTTCATATGAAAGGAGAACAGCCACAAAGCACAGTTATAAACCTCATCATGTCCTCAGACTAGGCCAGCCTTTTGTTTCTTAGAATAACAAGAAGGAAATAGCAAGAAGCATTGCACTACAAAGGTTGAGGAGGGGAAAAAAAAGAAACAGTAGCAATAAAATACTAGAAAGCAAAGAAACAAGATTTTTCAACACAGCTAAATAGCTTGCCAAAACACTTATTCACCATAATAGTGTAATCAAAGCAACAGATGGCTAAGAGCTAATGGGACAGAAAGGCATCAGGAACTGTTGTAAAGAATTATCTCATGAAACATCAAGCAATGTTCCAAAGTTTACCAAGCCTCAGGCTATCAACGTGACAGCAATTTCAAAGAAAGTATCTGGCACCTCTTAGGACAGATCAGCTACACTGACTAGCCCATAACAATTACAAATTATATCCTACAATGCTCTATTTGAGTGTAGGAAGAGTTTAAAGTCTTGAAAGAGTAGAAATGATACAAAATTTTACATGGAAATGGGGGCTTCTAAGCCAAATCAAGCTTTTTAAAATGCTTCTCTCACCTCTTGCACAATTTGACCAATCTCTAAAGCCCTTACTGGTAACAAACCAGTTTACATCTGAAGATGTGGCTTCCCTATTAAAAACACAGCTGGTGAAGTTTAGAGAGCAGAAGGTGAGACTGCAACACCTCTCCTGTCCTTGTGCAACCCTGACTTGCACCTGCTGATTCAAGTCCCATTACTGAAGAACAGAAGTTAAGGACACAAAATCTCATTACTAATTTTAATATTTGGACAAAAGCTTGTGACCAGATGTTTTCCTCCACCTCACAATATCATTATGTACGTGCGCACTCTATTAGATGGTTCAACAAAGCCATTAAAAAACCAAAATGTCAAGTTTCACTTTTAACTCAGCCGTAACAATCAACACTAGGAATTAGTTGCTGAAGGGTTTTAACATGTTTTTCTCTTTACCAAAAAAAAAAAAAATTCTAGCTCGGAAAAAATATCCTTTAAATGGTATGTTCTGAATGATTTAAAACAAAAGTGAAATCTGAGAAGTTTTCCTCAGGTTTAGAGCTAGAAAACTATCTCACTTCTCGTGAGAAGCGCGATCAATAGATAACCATGTCCTCTGGCTTGGGAGTGCTTGAAGGCTGTTGGTGAAGAATCGTACCTAGGAGGTGGGCGAATTCAGTAGACTAGGGGAATTCAAAGGTGTACTGTGACAATAGTCGTTTCCGAGGTTGGGAGGTGTGTACAGTAGATAAGTTCCTGGGTCTTTGGGTGACGCTTGCGGCTTGGCTGTAGGTAGACGCATTTGGGCTATATGGTACCTGAAGCAAGAATGTGCCTGGTAGGTGTGTTGGCCGAATGAGGTCCGTTTTGGAGATAATGTTTGGGCTTTTGGTGGAGGGGCATGACGTATGACGTTGGCTATCCTACATTTCATGGACTGTCTGATGGGGCAGAGAGAGTGATGCATATTATACATACCCTGGAAGCAAGAAGAAAATGCGCTGGGGGGGGAAGGGGGGGGGTCAGAACTAGGCGTTCTTGTAGTTAAATTTATAACAGCGGCTTTTCGGGCCGCAAGTCCCGGAGAGAGGCCGGGCGGGAACTATGATAGAGTTTGTACTGTTTTTGGGTTTGTGTTTCGCTTTGGGGGGATTAGCGGTTGCTTCTAACCCTTCCCCTTATTATGGGGTGTTGGGGTTGGTTGTGGCGGCGGTTGCAGGGTGTGGTTGGCTGGTGAGTGTGGGCGTTTCTTTTGTTTCTTTGGTGCTTGTTATGGTTTATTTGGGGGGGATGTTGGTAGTGTTTGTATATTCGGTTTCGTTGGCGGCAGAGCCGTATCCGGAGGCTTGGGGAAGTTCTGGGGTTGTTGGTTATGGGTTTGGGATGGGGTTGGTTGTGGTGGTGGGTTTTGTGATGAGTGGTGCGTTAGGGTTGTTGGTTGGTGAGGGGACTGTGAATAGTGGGGGTTTGTTGTCGGTTCGGTCGGATTTTAGTGGGGTGGCTGTGTTATATTCGGAGGGAGTGGGGTTACTTTTGATTGGGGGGTGAGGGTTGTTGTTGACTTTGTTTGTGGTTTTAGAGCTTGTGCGGGGGTTGTCTCGGGGGGCGATTCGGGCTGTTTAGTGGGTGTGTCAGGAAGTAGTTTAGTTGAAAAATGCCAGCTTTGGGAGTTGGAGAGGAGGGTTTGAGTCCCTTCTTCCTGAAGGGGAGGGGGGAAACTCTAAGAAGGGGTTTAGTCTTCAATCTTTGGTTTACAAGACCAATGTTTTTATAAACTATTAGAGTTAATTAGAGCTTAAGTAGTTTATTTTCTAGGAGGGCCGCAAGGGGGAATAGGACTAGAATGATTAGGAAGTATGTGACCTAACCCTAACCCTAACCAAAAGCCATCTGGGTTTTCTTGTTCTCCTGCTAGTCTTTGCAACAAGATAATAATTACCTATGCAAGTGACAACATCTCATTTCTGGAATCTGTGCATGTATTGTCAACAGCCCTGAAGTGCCCTCATGTATTTAAAAGGAATGAACTTTGAAAAGCTATTTTATTTTAAATTCTTTTTAGCTAATATTTTCATACTCAACTACAGACAGACCTCCATCATGGTCAGATTTGCTGTTGGATAGAATTTGAAAACTTTTTTTTCTTCTTAATACAAAGTTCTAGTTCATTGTATCGCACACCTACAGGAAATGTAGATAATTTGGTGAAGATAACTTGGTGAAGAACTGTAGGTTGCCAGGACTGCTGGAGATGCCCTAATCCACCTGCTTGCTCAAAGGAGGGTTTACCACACCAAGCTACTCAGGAATGAGCCAGAAGACACTTTCTGCTCCATTTTATCTTCCTAGTTCTTCTTACAGCTCCCAGAGAATGCAACAATGGATTTGTGCAGTCATTTTCATCAAGTTTTGCTGAGGCCACCTTGAAAGACAGCAAGCCCATATATACACCTAAACATGTCTTCAGTGCTGGCAGTATTACCCACACCCTGACAGCAGCCTAAGTCTTCCAAGTTCTCTTGTAAATTTGTCCCCTGGCATGACAAAACTGACCTCTTTTTGTTACAGATTCAACATTTATAGAAATTGATTTTATATTTCTAGTTGTTTTTGGTTTCTTTTTTTATAAAGTCAGTCTCTTTAAAATCAAATGGGCAAAGCTGTATCATACAAAAACTTTACTATGAAGGGAAAAAAACTGACGTTCTCTGCAGAAAAAGAAATACTGTGCCTAGCTTTGCCTGCAACGAATACAGACACTGGGATCCAGTTTGGCCAGTGAAAAAAGGCAGTCCCCACCCCTCACTTCGGGCGTCAGCCAGCAATGCATTCTGAAACCTTCACACAAATGGGAACCTGCTGGGGCACTGCCTGCAGAAGGACAGAAGGGAGGTGAAAGAGAAGAATAAGCAGCTGAGTGCACCTCTTCTTCCACACAGACGACATTATTCATCACCCAAGAACTGCAGTATTTGATCCAAGATTTTTCCTCTCTAATGTTACATACTGTTCAGTTCCCTGTGTCATTTCAAGCTTATCCAAAGCTTTAAATCTTTTTGTTACCTTAAATGTAACAATGTACGATAATGCAGAATTTCACGTGGCACTGAGTAGCAGATCAAGAACACGATGAAGCATTGATTTTTTTTTTCTGAGAGGATTAAGACAGAGCAGATTTTTAACCTGAGAAAGAGGAAAAATGAATTATATTATCTTATTTAGATGAGTATCATGGCTAGTCGATCATATTTTTCACTCTGCTCTATGCAGATGTGGCTTATTAATGCTTTTTATGTTCTTCTTGGATCACCTAATTGCGTTACTGCAGAACCTGTTAACAATCAACAGTCAACAGTACAAACCACAAATAGAATTACAGTCTGGGAGAGGCGTTTAACAATAACATACTATCTTATCTGGAGAGAAAAAACCTAGGTGTAGCTTTAGTTTTGAAGAGACACAGATACACAGAATAGAAATTTAAAAGGCTGGGATGTATCATACAGAGATCTAGCTAAAGCCCACATCAGTCTCTGCTCAGTTGCATCCCTGGAATTTACCAGAATTTCATATATGCTGTTCACCTTTCAGTATCTAAAGCAAATCAGAAATATTTTAATCAATTAATAATCGTTAATAATTACTCCTAGTCCTTACATGGACTAGGATGTGTGAAGACAACTTTATTTAACCTCATTCTACAAAGATTAGACCCATGTGATTAAAACACTGCAATGTCTGATAAAGAAAAACCTTTGTGGTTCCTGTTCCAGTCTTACCTCAACTGTCTTCAACAAGATCTAATCTCAGCCTACCTTTCTGCATCTGCACCATTTCCTTATTTCACTGCTCTACCTTATCCATGTCCCAGTCCATCCTTCAGCCCTTCTGCAGTCTTGTTCTCAGAACAGCTATTTCCATTCATACCTTTCTCTTTGGAGTTGCCCCCAAGACCTGATCTCAGTTTCCAGTTTCTGTACTGACACATGGTGTTCCCAATCTCCTTCATTCCACCCCTACAGTACAGTTTATTCACAAAGCTTTTCACAGCTGAGCAGTTCATAGCAGTGACCCAGGCCTCTGTGCATATAAATAGATGAATCAATCATCATATTTGCATTAATTACCTTAAAAGTACCAGAATCAGATACATTCTTGCCTTTGTAGGTATTATCTAGTCTTAGTGCCGTTTCAGTTTCTCACTGTGGTCAGAGTTGTCCAACACATAATGGTTGACAGTTTTCCAGTCCAGAGAAAACACCTAAACAGATGGACAACCAGAACACAGAAACAGACTACACAACAGCCTCTAATTTAAAATAATTTCTGTCTGCAAAGAAAGCTGAATTCAATATTATTAAACATTCCTGTATTTTCATGACTGATATTCTATGAGGAGTAATTTTTTAGTGATCACAAATGACATTTACTAATTGGTATGAAACCAACCTAAGTGTTTCATATTTCAAAATAACTAGTCTCAATGGGGAGATCAAAAACATTTTTAATAGCTTTCTAAGGTATTCTGACTTTCTTTTTTCCACTCACACACACACTGCATAGCTCGTAATTCCTTAGAATTTATTAATACCTAAAATGTTTGGAACAGTAATGCCATCTGAATTCTTCAAAAAGCATCATCTAACTCTAAGTTAATATGTCTTTAAAACATCATCTACAATAGAAGAATAAGTTTTCATGTTTAGTTGACAACAGGTCAAATTAACTGATATGAATTTCCAAAGAAAAGGACCAGAAGTGAATTTAAAAATTATCCAGCTGATCCTCACTTAAAATTGTCACTAAACAGAATACAAAGTTTTTGGCAAACAACTACATGGTGATTCATAGCAGAGTGAAAGGATATAAAACATTAATGACTTCTCAATTTTCACCTATTACTTTACCATAAAAGACAGTTATATAAAAATATTGTTCAGATCAGATGCACTTTCAGGAATACCCATTTATAGAACCTATTTATAAACCACTTTCTTGCACTATCAGAAAAACAGAAGCAGAAATTATGAGATTAGCAGGGCCACACAATAATAAATCCTTACAATTAAACACTGGAAAGTGAAGGCTATTTGTTGTGTTGCACTGAAACATGCAATAAAGTACTTGCAAATACTCCATTATCCAGTCACAGATTTTCGGTCTAATTCTGCATTTATGAGTCACAAACACCTACACAGAAAAAAAAAAGAAAAAAAAAAAAGAAAGAAAAAAAACCCCAGACACATAATCTGTCAATCCACTTTGATTAACCATTTAGAAAGGCTAGGAGCAGTGAAGAGTTTTACTTTTATAAAAATACCATGTCACAGTTGGACATCAATTGCATTTGGCTTCCTAAATTACCTCTATATAGGGCAAGTGCACAATGGCAAAGTGATATAAAGCTTTCTACATCACAGAGCAGACAAAGTCTGCACAATCCCATAATCTGTTTCTAATTCAGTATATATCTTTTAATAAATGTGCACAGACTCAACAAAATCTGAAAGATCAGGATCTCACAGGACAAAAGAGACTACCACCATGTCTATTATTGTCAAGGCTTCATAACTCTGCAGCAAAAAGTTTAAGACAAAATGTGGAAATAAAACCTTTGTCAATTAAAAAAAAAAAACTGGTTTTCTAAATTTACACACTATGAAATATTAATTTACTAGTTCAGAGTGACTTTTCCACCGAAAGGTCTTTTCCTCCCTTCATAATCCTTTTAGAACAGCAGTATTTTTAAATTAAAAACAAAAAAAAACCCAAAAAACCAACCAAACAAAAAAAAAAACAAAAAAAACCCAAACCAAAACAAAAAAAGAAAAACCAAAACAAACAAAAAAAAACAAAACAAGAAAAACCCAAAAAAAAAGAAAAAAAAAGAAAAAAAAAAGAGAGGTCTTCCGTATGTATTCTCTGTTTGTTAGATATTGCTTTCCAATACTTCTAGCAGCAACAAACATGACCACCAAATATTATAAAATATGTCCAGGAAATTCAGTAACCACAGAAGGACTAAATACTTCAGTATTTCAACTCACATTTTTGGAATATCCCCAGGAAGTGCCATATTTAAATGATTAATCACTAGCATTCCAAATATTTATTTTAACCCAGAAACATTAATCTTCATATAGGTATATAGATGTATGTACACTATTATGCATCAGCATAGTGCTGAAACAGACCAAAATGAATCTATCAGTCGTAATATTACTAGCAGTACCAGATTTGTGTCATTTTTTATCTTCTGCATGCTATACTAATAACAACAAAACATATTTGATGGTGTGTTCTTCAGCAAGGGCACAGAACAAATATCAAGTGACTTGGGATCTAATACGTTCACATCATGCTTTGATTTTCCATCTGAAAAATATGCACCAACATCCACAACTGAAATGTATGTTAAAGATACTTAGTTATTAGTATTAGTTAAAGATGTTAGTTATTAGTTAAAGATATTTAGTTATTCGTCTCTGCAACACCTTTTGAGCTTTGTGAGTAATTCATCTGCCTATGTCTTCTTAAAAAAACCCACAAAAACAAACAGAAACATCTGGAAACACTTACAAGCTAGATTTTATAGCAAACATATCTCACCAACCATAAAGGACAATATTGCTACCACAGCATTAGAATACATTACATAACTGAGAAATTTTCAGTCCCAGATTAGAAGTTCATTGCAGGATATCTAATTGCACGGCTGAGCCCAGAAATGCATTTTCCCCAAGTGAAAAGCAAGACTATCTATTTTCTCCTCAACACTGCTCTATTCACTTCCTTCCTCTTCAACTCTGACTGCAGAGGAGACACTAGAGTCTGACAAATACATGGACTTCTTAAGCAGCTAAAGATTCACTTTCATTTGAAACTGTTGTCGTGACAGGTTTCCATAGTACCTTCTTGCAGCAATCACTTCTTCTGCCCCCTATATTTCTATTTTAAAAAATAATTTGAGTAGCAAAAGAATGGGGGATTTAAAAACAAAGAAGAAAAAAAAAAAGGCATGGACAGAGGGAATGCCTAACTAAACTGCCTCTGCGTCACAGCCAGAGCAGCAGCAGAAAGGAAATGATACACTAAAAGATGCTGTTTGCTGTCTCTTCTCCCTTTGCAGGTTTAAATCACCAGAGAATGGGAAAGCTTATTTTTAACATCAGTTTCAACCATGTGAATTTCTGGGTAAGAAGTAATAGCAGCACAATTAAGGAACAGCCTGTGAAATAGCAGTTCTTGCAATGACTTGAGCCTGGTTTTAAGTTATAGAGAGAAGAAAAAAAGATCTATTTACTAGAGTTCAGACTCAGCTGTGTAAGACATGATTTTCAGCAAGTCACTGAGGCCTAAATTCACAAAATGAACCAAGAGCAGAACTTCCCAAATACACTGTCCACACTGGACTACAATTATTCCTCCCTTTGCCCCAAAAATATCACAGCCCTTGGGTCTATACCATCTTTATTATGTACAACCAACCCCTAAGCACAAACTAATTTCTTGTCTGCAGCAGTAAATGATAAGTATGTAAACGATCACCCAGTGCCATGCCTTAGTCCTGAGCCCCTTGGCAGCCACAGCAGTGTGTGATCACCCCAGCGTGCCTGGTGCTCAAGGGCAGGTCACTCTCTCCCAGATAAGACACAAGGCAAAGCCCTTCAGGCTAAGGATAATCCTGGCTTTCCTTCCAACTTGCTGCAGTGTTTTAACACTTCTTCTCCAGCACTTTCATTATTTCCATCACTTGTGCAGTTAAAGAAACAGTCATCCATGCCTCGAAGGAAGCCCCAGGTACTTATGCTCAGGAAAGGTAGTGACTGGTGAATCCCAGCAAAATCAGCCCTAGAAGATCTGTAAATGTGTGCTGAGGTTCAGTTTTGATACACTGCACATCTGTGTATCAAGTCTCTGCTGCAAATCTCAAACCTTCAGTGCTTAATTCACCAAGTGCTTCTTTCAGCTCACTTAGCTCACCCAGAAGACTGAAGAGGTTTTGTGAACCCCACTCCTGCAGCTCTCACCACACTCCCCAGCACCACAACCCATACTGTGCACAGCAAGACCTTGGAGTCTGCTACATCATCAATCTGTGCATGACCTCTCACTCTCTTGGTTTCTGTTCTTCACCTGCAGAACATTGATGCTGGTACTTCACCTCTGTCACAAAGCTGCTGGAGGGGTAACAGCAACAGTAAGGAATTCTGGTAGCACAGATTATGGAGTCATCTAAAGTGGAGACAGACCAAATTCAGGTAAACTTTTACTGAAAATGCTAGTCCCTCAACTCAAAACATAAAATACAGAATACAAGAGAACAGCAGCTCCAATTTTTCTACGCACACCTGGAAACAATGTGCAGTAAATGTGAAACTTGCCACAGGGAATTTCTGGAAGATGCCAAAAAGTTTCTAAACCTTGGAAGCTGGTTTCCTTCTACGGGAAACCTGAGCAACGTACATTATCAGAAGAGATGCTTATTGATTAAACATTAATACCAAGAATTAATCTGATTTAGTGTTGCAATTTAGTACTTTCTCTGAATTAACTGGCCCATTAGAAAACATGCAGATATTTGTAACAGTTTGCAACAGACTTAAACAAAAGATGACAGCTGAGCACATCAGCTAAAAATTGTATTTTCTTAGCTATGTACCATTAAATTAAGCCTCACGGACTGACAAAAAGTAAACACATTAAATCTTACACAGAAGTATGCACAAGGTCTCTGTAGACATTGAGTAAGTTTCATGTGATGTTAGATACTCCCTTTTTGAGAAAATTAAATTATTATTTTAGCTTTTACGTTATACATACATAATTTAGTACCTCCAGTTACCAAGCTAAATATAAAAAAGATGTCTTCATTCTCTGGTCAAACAGACAACCTAAATAAAGAAATACCATTTAAATTGTGGACTGTTGCCAAAATGCCAAATGACTGAAATTCACTAATTTTATTTTTTTTAATTGACACTCTGAGGAATTCCCAGAAACAGCTCTTCAGTATCCAATACTGTCTTTATTCTGTATTCAGACAGGTTCATATTAGGATCAGTAGTATGTTGTACAACATTTTTAATAACGCTGCCATACGCTAAACAAGTTAAGATGAAAACCACACAATTCCAGTTTGAATATAATGACACTATCTCCAGCGGAGAAAAGGTACAGCTGATAGAAGGGAGAGATGTGGGGGACAGACAACTGAAAGAAATTATCTCCTGTCCCTTTCAGTTTATTAATATAGTATGATGCCGTGTTATGGGCAAGTGCTAAGTTCTGCAGTGCGCTGGGTTTTTTATGTATAAATTTGCATTGTGCCTTTCTGCAGCTCCACTTAATCTACACAAGTCCTGTGTCCATCTTCACTAACCTCCAGTATAACTCATTTTCAAGAAACAATATAGAAAGAAACTCAAAACCTGTTAGGATACATGTGCTAACTACTGTACACAAATACTATCTATCCATAATGGGCATTTACATTGCTAAGATGTGAGCCATACTCCACCATTTCTTTACATGACTATCTATCTCTACATCTGCACACAAGCTTTTCAACGCAATCTTATATTAAGCAATTGAGTGGGTGCAGTGAGTACAGTACAAATATTTTCAGAGAAATCCCTGACTGGATCCTTTCAAACTATTTGCAGTATCTTAGAAGAACATTACCCCTCAAAAGGCCAACAGAATTCCTGTGATTATTTCTGAAGTTGTGTGTAGAGCATTTCTGAGACATACAGAGAGTCCCAGCAGACCACAAACATGTACACTCCATTTCAACCTCATGTTCTAATTTTAAAGCTTTAGTAAATACCAACAGATAGTTTAAGCATACACATTTACATGTATTTCTGAGGATCTAGTATTATTAAAGCATACACTTTTACTTGGGGCAAAATACTCAATTCCTCTCTGCTCTATTTAATAAATGTAATACCATTTTCCCCTGTCCAACAAGCAGTAATTTCACTATTTGTGCTTTCCTTATTTGAAACCTGATTGGTTTTTTTTCTTCAGCAATTTCTATTATTTTATTATTTATTAGTTATTTTTAAAAGTTCCTTTGTCTTCTCTTTAACACAAATGTTATTCATCTTTCTTGGGGTTTGCTTATCACAACCAGTCACTGATGTCCTTGCAGGTAAGAGGGCTCCAGGTAAGAGTTACCTAAAAATGTCATCATTCAGATTTTAAGCATTCTAACAAACCACAAAGATTCCTTCTTTTTTTTTTTTTTGGTCACTTGCAAAGCATGCTGCTGGTCTATATACACGAGAGAGCAAACTGCTGGTATTGAATGCCCTTCAACCCTATCAAGTAGCGTTCCAATGGATTTACAAACTTATCAGTGTGTGAAATACAGTACTGAATTATCAACAAGGTGATTCATTTTGTTTACAGCAGCAAATATTTTCCATTAGTGAAATCTGAAATTCATTAAAAATGTGAGTGTCTTGTCAACGGTAAATCACAAAGCAAAGGCAGGGATGCCCAACCCTTCTGGCTGGGGAGGCCACTAGCCTTTGTGCAGGTGCAAAGGGCCATAGGCCACATTCCCCACCCTGTGAAAAGACTACAGTAAACACACACAAGTGGTGCTGTGTTTGTCAGAGATCTGATATTTGCTGGGGAGTTGGCCCTCAGCTGAGCTCTTATGTGAGCATCCACAGCAGTCAGGGGGCTGGATGATCAGTTCTGGTGTCAGTTCCAGGACACCATGTCTAAATTTACCACACAGATTGAAAAGATCTTCAGAAGGAGTTCAAGTTTACTTTCCTTCCATAAAACAACAGTTATCTACAGATGAAAATACAAACCATCTAGCAGGAATTTATTCAAACTGTTACTCCTAAGTCCAGCTTTCATTGCTCCTCACTTGACCACCTCTCAGGTTAGTCCACATCCTTCTTGACATGCTGAATTCACTGCTAGAACGCCTAGGGCTGAGCAGAGTATAAAGGTCACTCTACTGAGCAGAGCTAAGAAATTACTCCAGATATACTTTTGCTTACACCTCCCAGTACAATATTTTTCTCCTTTGTATCTACTTGACATGGCTGACATTCAGCTTGTAATCCACTATAACATCAAAATATCCTTCTGCAGGTCTCCTATCCACACAGCTGCTTCTGCTATAGAGTCACACTTTTCCTCATGCAGTACCTTATACAGTTCCTTTTTAATAGCATCCTATTTTTTCAAATAATTTTCACAAGATCATTTTAATTCTGTCCTTACAAGACCTCTTAATCCTTCTTAGACAAGTGTAGCCTGCAAATTTAATAAGTATATTCTGTATTCCATCATCCAGACCATTAATGCAAGCACTGAATAGTACTAGCCCTGGGGCAAATCCCTGCAGAACTTCACTGGATACAGTTCTTCCATATTGTGTGGCAGCAGCTCCCTGGCCACAGAGAGCAACACATAACTTTACCAGGCCTTTCTGGGAAAGGCTGTGAGAAGATCAGAGAAAAGAATGATAAACAATTCTTATTTTCACTTGCTGCACCTGCTGTTGCGAACATGTGGTTTCTTAATCGGCCAATGGTGATGGTGTTTGGACTGGAGGACCAATTAGGTCCACCTGCATCAAAACTGTCTATAAAAGCAGTGGGTTTCTTGATAAGTACAGGATAATAAAGTGATTGATCAGCCTTCTGTGAATCAGGGAGTCAATGCTAATTATTACCCAACTGGGGGCCTGTGACAACAATATTGGAAGAGAATCAACACTGTGTACAGTTTACCAAACTCTTCCGCATTGATCTTGTAACAGTTTAAGATTATCTGTTGTCATCGTATTGCAAAAGTTCCATACCTTCTCAGTGATTTCTCAAGGGCAACTCCTCACAACACTGACTCCTTCTTCACAGCACAGCCAACAGACTCCAACTCTCTCCTCCCCCAGCTAACCCACTCTTTTGTAGCACTCGGCTCCTTATTGGACACAGATGTGGCCTATTAAGGGCAGGCCTGTTCCTAGTCTTTGGTGATCGGTACAGCTGCAACTCCTCAGGGGTGAGACTACCTTCTGCACTATTTTCTTACATTCTATCCCTCCACAATTATCCTTACTATTATTAAGTCTAGATTATCCCTCTTCAGTTTGAATTTGAAAATGCCTCAGGTAAAGAAGTCTTGCAGACAAAATATCAGACCCCACCTTTCACAACTCCACCCTCCAAACCAAAGAGCCTTTAGCAGAAGGAAGCTAAGCTGTTCTAACAGAACTCACTCTTGAGAAGCCTGTGCTGGTCAGGAGGCTGACTCAGCACATGTGTGGTTATCAGGAAGTGCTGGGACACCAAGAAAGTGGGTGAATGTGGGCTGTGTTCATACATGCAATAATTTTAAGCCTGTGCACAGGAATGTCTTGGGGGAGCATCATGGAAGGCACCTGCCACACGGCGTGGCACACAGGGAGCTCTCAGAGGCACACACCAGTCTGGCCACTGCCCCCACGTGTGGCTCACAGACTAAAGGTTGATTGCCACTACAGCACATCATGCTAAGCACAGATATCATCTGCTTAAAATGTAACCTGAAGAACTATGTTGAGGAAGACTGTTCTGTAGAAGGAAATTACCAGAAAAGTACTTCCCTTTCCAGGAGAGAGTAAGCTACATACATTCCTTCAGCATCCAATTCCTTTTTTGAAATCCAAACTAGACAGCCTCTAAAATTTGCCTTTAAAGGATTAAAGGTGGTATCTGAGAAGTTCTAGAAACAATGGTTCAATCTTTAACTGTCAGTTGGTACAAGTCTTCTAGTATTACATATTGCTGTAACACACTACCATTTTTAAATAGTATCTAATGTATTTTAACAGCGATGTTAGAAGGAAAACTTAAATTCAATCAATACATTTGGAAGCCAAAAGATTTGTTACCTCAGAAAGACATTTGCTTTCAGAACTATAAAATATTAATACAACAACATGACTGGGAATGCCAAGAGAAGTACTTGAAAGATTATTTTACCCTTCAAGAAGTGTTCCAAAATTACAGGTGCTGTACTTCCTATTAGTCTAACTTCTAATTGCTGACACTGCCCAGTAACATGATTGCTTAGTGATAAAGGAACACTTCAATAGTTCTTTCATTAATATTTTTCATTTTGGACTTCTGTCACCCATCATCTAGTATCACATATTGCTGCTAATCACTGTAATAATCCCCAGTTTTCAGTTTTTCTGATCTTCATTATTCTAAGGAAGATGATTTGCACAAAGAAGATGTAAAAGAATTCAATAATGCCCACAGTAATAAATTAAAATTGGGCAAATAATCTCATGTAGAAAGCATGAGCTCTTTTTTTTCAGAGTGATAGCTTGGTCAGAAAGTTAGCTGCTGCTGCTGCTGGGAAACCAGCACCTCCTCCAGCTGGTAATTCTGAAAATCCTGCCATTGCATGTCTGTACAGTACGTGTACACAGGTATTGTCCCACATGCATCTACACTTTGTTACATGGGCTGTAATAGGGAAAAATTGCTTTGCTATCTGTTGAAACATTAGCATTGCATTTTTCAGGAGTACATTTTCTCCCTTAAAAAAACAATCACCTAACAGATACATTCATGGATAAGTTAGCTAATCTTTTGGGGTGCTTTTAGTTCTTTAAATCAAATTGCATCTCCTCTATCAAAATGTCCATCAGCTCTTAAAGATTATGCAACCTTACTTACATAAGAGATTATCTGTATGTACTCATAGTGACTCGAGTCATATACACCATACTCCCCTTTCACCTTAACATCTACAGTAACTCACAATTCAGAGTCTTTCTTAAGCAAAACTGTTTGATGGCCACCTATGTTTTCATTAATAAGAATAGAGACAACCTTAAACTAAGGGAGGAATGGTGTTAGTCATATGATTTCATTGCAGAGTTGGAGCAGACTACATACAGATCCCTTCATATCTGCAATAAGGTGTGCCAGAATTTACTATTTCCAGTTAAGTAATGTTAGTAATTCCTCACAATGTCTGTGTCTGGCCCTGGATAGTATAAAAGGTTTTGAAGAGATTTTTGCTTTTCACTAGTCTTTTAAAAAATTTTTGTCCAAGCTTTTTTTTTTTAATAAAACTCCACAGCATTTAAAAATGCAACAAAACCAAAACAACCTGTCCAACAAGGCATTTAGATGTCCTTAAATTCAAAAATTTGTCTTCCACACTAGTTCCTATCAAACTCAATTACAACTGATGTCAAGAGACTTTGTCCTCTGGTAAAATGCAAAAACAAAACCCACACATTTCCAAAAGTTTAGGGAGGGTTGTCCCCTCCTCTCTACAAAGCGAGTGGCTGAAACACTTTGTCTTCCCAAGGTGTTTAAAGCATTGTATCTGTGCCTTTGATATCTTATCTCAGATTCAGATAAATCAGAAATAAGCTAAAAATATTGGTTATCATGGAAAAAAAACCATAATACAGTCTTTCATGTTTTAGCATTTCAGAGTAAGAGCCTGAAATAGTATTCCACCCACACTCAAAAAATTGAAGATATGCAAAAACTCCCATGTGCAACTTTATTATCTATTATTGAGATGGGAAAATGACAACATTGGCAAAATTTTGCCATTTTTGGTAATAAAGTAGGAAAGCAAATGAATTGGTTTCAGTCCTGAATCTTCTAGTGAACTGCTGGGAAGGAGGAAGCAAACAACAGCATCCTAAAAGCCAAACTGAAAGAGATGAGCCACAGATTGAGAAAAGTGCCTTACTCTCTCTTTGGCTTGATAGAAAAAGGGCAAAACAAAGAAAAAATAATTGAAATAATTGTAATTTATGTAGTAATTCTGATGACACGTTGATGCTTGTTACAGGGCTGGATTAACACAAATAACATAAATGCTTATCACAAAATTAAATACAAGCTATGTGCTTTATTCCTTGGAAATAAAAATTGGCCTTTTTTCCACTGAAAAGCTTTCTAGAGCTATTCACTATAACCATAGATTATATTCAACTCTGTCTTCAGCTATTTTTACCTTCCTTGCCCTCTCTCTCCTCTAGTTTATTTTTACTAATACTCAACTAACACATACAAAACAACTCCTAATTATTCCAGTGAAAATAAAAGGTGAGTGAAAATTCAAGATCACTTTTTATTTATAGATTCTTCATTACTTACCAACATTTCTTCAACAGGGACTGAATTCCAAAGAGAGTGTACTACGAAATAATTCTGAAGGCCATGTGAAAAACATTCTTCCTCAGAAAGTCTACAGCAGTAGTGAGTAACAGGTGGGAAGGTCCCAAATGTGAGAAAGAGTACTATGGTTTTAGTGGATCTTTTTAGCCTTCATGTACGCATATATCTGAAACTATGTATTTCACAAATCTTCTCTTGCAGATTTTGAGAAAATAGGCATCTCTGCTTTGCTTTCCACATCCTCATACCACGTGCAGGTATGTGGTAGACCAATAGTTAAATCAGTTCTCAAACTCAGGATACTCTTCCTGCAGTAGATTATAAGTAATATTCTTCTCCAATGCACAACTGGGCGTTTTTTTTGGGCAGGAAGAAACAATCTCAAACGTGGCCTAAGTGTGTTTCTCTGAAGTTAGATTTAGCCAAATAATAAGCAAACAGCAGCCAGAGTATTTTCAATTTGTGTCAAAGTATTATGTTTTGGCAGAATTCTGGAGGGAAAGGTTTACACAGAAATCATCAGTAGCTGAATCAACTTAAAACAGCTGTTAACACAGCATGGATAAGCACAGCCCAGTAAAAGCTTTGCTACTGAGTACTGCTTTTGCACAGTTAGTTCTTTGGGGGTGGAAATATGTGGGATATTCATAAAGTTCAAACAATTACAAGAAACAATAAAGCACCAGTTGGTCTACTATCAGAACAACTGAGGCAAATTCTGAATATTTAGAACACAAGAGGTTTACTGAAAAGCAACTATCAACAACTATTTAACACCAAAACACAGTCAAAACATTCACACAACAAGCTGTGAAAGGGTCAAGATAGGGAAGGGCACTCGGAGCTATACAGAACATGGAGAATAAATGAAGTGAAGAAACGTGTCAGCCTTTTGCCACTCCTCAACAAGCTGTCTCGTAACATCTCATTTTATGCAGAAACACAGAGGTAGCTTTAAACCAAATAAACAACTACATACAGTTTAGCTTTTCAAGTTGTAAGATTAATGAGCAGATAAAGGTTTCTTAGTTACACAAACACTACACCCCTCTAACCTCTGCCTTACAGAGGGCAGTAACACACTGTAACCATGCCATCATCTGGAATCTCCCACAGCCTCCCAACCACACCAAGTACACCTTTTGACCCTTTTGATAGATTCTAGATCAAGATTTTGATTTAAAAATGGGTATCTCTCCTACAGGTGTTCTATCTATTGACTAAGCCTGGAGAAAAATATTCCCACATCATTCACATGCTCAGGACAGCCTCAGAAGCAGTGGTTCACTGGTTGGAATAAAATTATGTATATTTGTTCCTAATGGGCAGTTATCAAAAAGGCTTTATTTATTTTGCTTAGTCTTTACCCATCAGACCCTTAATATTCTTACTGACACTGATACAAATATTAAAGCTCTAGAGGATCAACTCTTTATCATCAATCTAAACAGAAATTCACTGATTATAGTAATTTAGACTTGTTTTCTGAATTAGATCCTGGTTCATGAGCCTCTTCCCTGGAGAGGGTTCTTTTAGCAAACGATACTAAATTGCTGGCATTTCTGTTCACCCCTATGATTTAAAATGGAGTGTCAGAGAAACAGAATTTTTTTTTAAGGGTTTATTTTGAAGAGACAAAGTACACAATCTGCAAAGCATCCAAATATATACCATTCTAGAATGATAGACTTCAAGTTTTTTTTTTCCAACTTAAGCTATGGCAAGGGTTCTTGTGATCTGAATCTTCCACTTGCCTTATTGACTTGTGCTATTTCTCTAGAGAGATGATGAATCCTTGTTTACCCTCCTTGTTTGCTGACAAAGAACATAGCAGCATTGCAGAAATTATGGTTTCTTATTGATCATTTGAACTTTGCTTGTTGAATCATTACATCAGTGAAAATGCTTGTGTCTGTCTGCATACAAAATCTCAAGGGCAATAAAATATTCTTTAACCTCCTAAGGGATCAAAGGATGATTTTATAATATAAGAATAAATCCTAAAATGCATCAGTTTCTTCCCCAGGCCTAAGTGCTACACAGTCCTATGCGTCCAATCCAAACTGGCAATGAGAACTGAAGGCCTAACTCTAATCCTGATCTAGGTATGGTAAACTGTACTATGGAGGGTATCATCTGTCACTCAGCAGGGATGATGATGATTGAACAAATCTTGTAATAAAGGATCTTGGTTGGCTCTAGCGTCACTAAAGTACTGAATTTCATGAGTAGGCATTAAGGTGACTCTCCAAGGAGATGTAATTTAAACATGGATTTACACCCTAAAACACAGGATGCTTTCATTAAAGAAAACTAAACCCACCATTTTCAATGCTAAGCCTTGTTTCTAATATGTTTTAAGTCTTAACATTCCATTTACAAGGGCTGAAGAAGGTAAAAAGAACATCTCTACCTCATGTAAAACAAAAATAAATTGCATTGTTCAGAGTCCGATTCATTCTATTATATAGCTACAGACAAAAGAATATCTATTTGCCTACACTTCATTCTGTCAGATAACCTATCCCAACAAAAACAATCATCACACTGTATGTTTACCACACAGATTTTTGACTCTTGCAGGAATTTCTGACTTCAGAGCTCCAAATGGCTGGGGACAAGCTAAATGAACCCTAGCTTAACCCTATACAAGTTTTCTTATAATTCCTCAGAACACCTCTGAACTTTGTGGAACTGTTCTGACACCTAATATGATACCACTTTTACAAAAACTCTAGATCAAGAACTTTCTTGGGTGATAAATACTTGTCTGGGTCATTTGCAAGACAGAGGATCTAATTATGGTTAAGTGTTGTTAGCTTGCTTATTCAAGCAAAAAAAAAAAGAGAGGCGAAAGATTTTGTAATAAAAGGGCATGACCTTTTCAGGGACTTGTATCAAAATAAACTCAAAGAGGCAGATCAAGTTTGAAAGGATTCCTAAAAGGGAAACTTTGGGCTAATAATAGCTATTTCCTGTGACAATGTCATTTGGATAAACATTGTGACATCACTTCTGTCATATCTAAGCACACTGCTGAGGTTAACTTGCAACAGTCAGCAACCAAGGATGCATTTTACAAATATGCACATATTTAAGTGTCTTTTAATGCTTATTTTTCATGTGAAAAAAGTTTGCCAAGAAGATAATGAATTTCAGAACGCAAATTTGAAAACTTAAGGGCTTCTCTATTTATCTGAGTCCACAATGAGAGCTAAGAAGGAGAGCCTACTTGCAGAATACCACAGAATTACCACATCACTTAGCTAAACTGTAACCTCTGCACACTTAAGCTGTACCCAAAAGTAATTTTTTACTGACCTCTTGACAACATGTATGCCAACCAAGTCTTGACATTATGGATATACTAAAGCATAACAAAGAGTTTTAATTTTAACATAATACCATTGTGAAAATATTGTTATCTTCCATAATAAATTGTGTCAGAAGTTAGCAAAGCAGACCTCCTGATAAATTCCTGATAAAAATCTATTATTTTGCTCCAGCCTAACTAGCTGTCATATACAAATATGCCTTCACACTGTTGTAAAGGTCATCAATGCCTATGAAACAGGTAATAAGCACTGAAATGTTGTTGAAGATCTCTGAAAAAAAAAAAAAGTTAATTGCAGAATATACAAGAATACTTCCATGCAAATTCCTTACCACAATAACACCACTTTGACTTTCTAGACTTCACTATTTTCAAGAGACTAAACACATCCTAGCACATCCTCTCTCCTAAATTCAGGCACATGCAGTCTAATATTCTCACAAGTAAAGAAGTTGCTAGTGGTTAATTTTTCCTCTAACATTTATTACAAAAATAACGGTATTGCAATTTTTGTTACTCTCTTTTTTGCATTCTCTGGCATTACTGAGAAAGCAAAGCACATGAGCATCATGACTGAGTGTACTTTATTTTTAAAGCGAACTGTAAAATGATTAACCAAAGCTCCTCATGAGAAGGAGTCTTGACTGTGTTGTCAAGACTCTACAACACACCAGTGATTTTATGTTAACTTGTGTGTGAATTAATGCTGAAAACTAAAAGGAACGAAGTTCCATCTTTCTTTAGAGAGACAGATGCCTGCATCTTTTCTGAGACAGAGACCTCTCCAGAGATTTCTCAGATTTTAAACGGAAATACTGTCCAAAAATGACACACATTAAATTCTTAAAATTTACATTTTAAATGTGACTGTTTCAGAGATATTAGCACCTTCATTGGTCTAAAACTAATACTTAACAAATAATTTTTCTTACTGTTGTGACTTTTATAAGAAACATGTTGTAGAAATTGTATACTACCCTGAAACTTCTTTGTTGGACAGCAAGTGTGTGACCTAGTTAGAAAACTGCAAAGTCTAAAGGACTCCATTTTCTCTTCTCTGTATCAGTCACTGTCTTATATGCTTACATGTATATTATTTGCACAACTTGTTTACCTTTTATACTAAATAAGCCCAGTATTTAAATATTTATTCTTGTGACAGTGGGTTTATATTCCTAAAATTTCTTGTGCTCTTTTCTTAAATTCTTCTAAATCCTATTACTGAGACAGAATGAGCACAGTTTAGAGTATTGTGAATTTGGCCATGTTCCAAATTTACATTTTCTACATCCTTTTATTTTGCTTTTTTGAAAAGCAGACTTATTTTCTCCAACATCTTGGGAGGAGAACAAAGGGGATGAGAGGTAACATGAAACTTTTAGATGCACACACTTTGACATCTCATTTAACAGCTGGTCAGAAACTGTCTCCAACTATGTGATTTTTTTTAAAAGGTTTCAGAGTAAATGATGTTAGTCCCATTTAATCATCTCATTTGGCTGTCAAGAGAATCAACTATAGTAGCCCACAAAATGTCTCTTCCTACCTCTTAAATGGATATGTACAGCTATGTACAGAAGTAAAAATCTGGAATGATTAGAATAATAGGCTTTCATAAACACAAGGTTTTCCATAAATGCTTTTTTACAGAAGAATTCTGCCACATATTCACAGCTGATGTGTGCCCCACACTAGAAAAGGTATTTTAGCTTCAGCATTGTCAAAAATGTACTTTTTAAAATCTATCTGATTTACAGGAGCTGTATATACGTAAGTGTTAATTCTGATCTTAAAATAACTATCAGCAGTGGGGGCTGAAGGAGAAAAGGAGATCACTGATTCATTGCAAATTATATTAAGGAGTACTATTGTTTTCCATGAATGACACAGGTTGTAAATGTTTTCATTATCCAAGTTGTAGTACTTTAAGAATACATCTACATTTTGCGATTGCAAGTTCATTAATTACAGTATGCTGCACCAATTATGTCCAGAAAGTACCTTAATTACCAATCTATGTCAGAAAATTCCCAGATATTTCAGTTGAAATGCGAACAATACATGAAGCTTAAAGCTCTCCTATAAAAAAGTCATTAACGCTGGAGGAATTTCGCACAGTCTGAAATTCTGAAATTAGCATCTCATACATTTCTGTTCTTCAAAACTGGACCATCAAACAGCACAGTAATATTTTAAGTCTTACTGCCACAAAGTAATAACTTGTTTACATTTGACTGCACAGCTAAATTACCTTTTGATATGCACAAGGAAATTTTAATATGGTGCTAAATAATAGCCAAGATGGCTTTGTCAGAAACAACTCATGCCAAACCAAAGCAATTTATTTCTGTGACAGAGAAAACGTACCTTTGAATAGGAGATGTAACATGTTTTGATTTGAAGCAAGGCTGACACTATTTTAAGTGACTTTCCTAAGTAAGCCAAGTCAACAGGGTCTAAGGGTCTAACAATGAACATAAAGAAGAGGGTGGGATAACCCAAGTGTGTGACACTAACACTTGTGTCTCTCATTGACTGTCCTAATTCTGGTTCTATTCAACATTCTCATGGGCCTAAAAAAGGCAGAAAAGAGGATAGCAAACCATCATGGTACACAATTTATACAGGTGGACAGGTTTAGAATTCACAAAGCAAGGACAGTGTAGTCTGGACAAACAGAAATCTCATATTAAAGCATATGGAATATGAATTCCACTCACAGTAACCATGAGTTGTCTGTGGCTCCTACATATTTCAAAAAACCCAAAACTCCATACTTAATTGAAAAGATGAATGAAGTTCCTGTATCACAGGTGTGTAATTTTATAATTCCCAGCTCAGAGGAATACAAAAAGGCTCCCTCTCAGCAGTATTGGCTGACTGTGACAATGTGCCTCGTGCTCCAGTCTACACTTTACATCTGATGCTGCTGCATAATTGGATGCTCTGTAAAGTGTAGCACAGACAGCTTGGGTTGGAAGGGCTCTTCAATGATACTAGTTAGTGTGAAAACTCCCTGTGACCTCAAAACAATAATAATGATGATCCTCAGAGACAAAATTCAGTAATATAAAGTTGAAATAATATTCCTAGCACATATGTACAATTACCCATCATGACATGTTTTCACTAATTCTATGTCATAGTCTCTACTGGTATGAACAGCAATTTTTGTCTACAGAAGAGATCAGCTACTTGACATCAAAAAACAATTCTGATCTAATGCACAAGATAAGGATATAACTAGAATAACTAGAATCTTTAATTTAGCCCAACTTCTCCCCTATCCCAAGAAAGCCACAAACACAGAAGTAGAAATGAACACTTAAATTATAAGCAGTATTATTAACTTTGCCAGACCTCCTCTGCATACTCACAGCCAAGGTAAAAACCTTCAGTACATATAAAAGATTCAAAGGGATTGTTGACAGAGATCCTTAACTAAAAGGGCCTTAGGAAAACTACTGCATCGAAGTAATTCCTCATCCATTATTAAAATTCAGCTGTTATACCCCTAGTATTTTCTCTTGTATGAATGACACATAAACTGTGAACTTAACTACCATGAAATATAAATAAGTGTGGTGCGGAAAATAAATTTTTCAGCATGCAAAAATCTCTTATGGAAACTGGAATACATAATAGTATGATGCGTAAAAAACAAAAGTGTTTCAGAACATTTAGCACTTTTACCTGAGGCACACTTTATTTACTAGTATAGGTTTCAAGGAAAAAAAGGGAATGAATCACTTGTTCATAAAAATTGTATACAGATGCAATGGAAAAAGTCTTTACAGGAGAAGCTTAATGTGCAAGAGAAACTATATGTAGGTGCAGTTACTCACCAAGATGTAGGATTAAGTTCACTCTTCCACATACCACTATCAAGGCACAAAGTATGAGGTACTCTCAGTATAGGGAAAAAATATTTCAGTTGTGGATTAAAAAACTAGTCTGAGATCTAGTTAAAGCCAACTGCCTAACATCTTTTTTAAATTATCACTTCCTAGAATTAAGACTGAAAGCTTCTGAACAGAACTAAAAACTATGCTAAAGTTTATCTTCTCTGAAAAGAAAATCCCAAAGATATTCTATAATATTGTAAGATTTTTTAAACTGAATAGAGAATATAAAGTATAAATGTAGACCTCATTTCCATTTTAAAAAAAATATGCATGAGATCGATTTTTCAGATATTTACAGGCCAGGCCATTACTTCAATGATCCTCTTTATTTTTGTCAGCAGTTCTGCTATGTCAAATCTCAGAGCAAAGACTATTTTACTTACAGAGCTATACAATTTAAGATTCAGTACTGTTCAGTCCAATGGAAGTTAACTAATTATCAAATCCCATGCTTTAGAATATAATTTCCAGCTCATAATACTTGTTATTCTTTACACCTTACAGCTCACCATCTGATGAATTTAAGACTGTGTCCAGCACTATACAAGGCAAACTACACCAGCACAAGGTTTCTTAGCTCACTGTAGAACTCTGTGAATTTATTAATTTCACTATTTTATTTTTATAACCTGCACTGAAGCAACAATACTTGCCACAGTGATGCTTTCCCACTGTGCCATATCTGAAAACACTGTCAGAGGGTCTCTATGAAGAATGATATCTTCTATTAAGGAGAAAAATATCCTTGATCGTGAGGCATATTAAATGTAATTCTAATGTGTGGCAGAATGCTGATCCTAAATCAAGGGGAGTAAATTCCCCAAAAGGATAGAAGAATAGGCTGTAGCTGCACAGCAAATCCAAAAGCCTTAAGTCTGTGGAAAGGTTACTTGCATTTATTTGCAGATAACTTTGAAATTCAGATTCCTAGTGAGCATTTAAAAGGGGGATAAAACAAGAGTCAAGTAGAAAGACAACGAAAAGGCTTCATGCATTAACATCTCCTTAGGCAGAAAAAACCACAAACCTGCAGCAAAATGGAACCAGCACTGTCACACCACAAGTTTCTACTGGGTGAAACATATGTGCTTGAGGAATGTGGTTTTCAATACGCAGTACACAAAAACCACAACAGTAATAATAAATACTAACCTAGATCTGAATTTAGGAAAATCCTTCATCTAACATTAATAACAAAGAAGAAAGTGTCTCAGGCTTTTCTCAAATAAGTCAATACTTACATCCCAATAAACACAAGGATAGCAACACTAAGCAGGAATAGCCAGATCTTCTACAATACTGATCGAGTACAAAAGACAACTACATTTTTTGACAAGAAATCAATAGGATTTTAGAACAAATCTCCAGGAAAGAGTAAAACCTGCAGTGCAGGAGAACATATGGCACTCTCCCATCCTCCTTACTGGTAACTCCTACTACAGCACACATTCCTTCCCAAATGCATATGGATTTTAGCTTTGCTCATATACAGTACTGGAGGAGGGAGGGGAGAAGACTGAAAGGAGTTCATCTTCCCTTCCTCCCTGCTCCTGAAGGGGAAGAGTTGCACAAAGCTCCATCTGAGCTCTGGAGAGGGACTGTGTGTCAGCACCCAATAACCCTGTTAAACGTGTGCTCTGTGACCAAGAGCAGCAGGATGAAATACGGACACGCTGCCCCCATCGCCCCTGGCGTGGGCACTCACCGTGCTCTGGTATGAACTAATTCTGCCGAGATTAGACAAAACACTCTCATGACTATTCCTGCTACTATGTTATCTCTATTACCTTAAAATATGGGCTTCTAAAAGTGTATGCCCAGGTGCTTCCCGAGTAGTCCCATTTTCCCAACAGTATTCACTGAGGAGTTCATTACCCCCTCCTCTTTCACAAGATTTAATTCTGGAAAGCCCATTGTGTATGGGGAAAAATTACGGCTCTGAAAAACGAATGAGCTGGACCTGCACATCTGGATTTTTGGCATGAGATGTCTCCTAAGATGACTGTTTTCCTTTCTTCTGCGGTTCAAACATGTTTACCCAGCAGAAATGCTGGGCATGCTTCAAGATGTAAATTACTGATTATTCAAGTAATTTCCCAATCTTTATTGTACTCAAAGAAATACCACGCTTGGTTAAAGTACTTATAAAAGAGTTGCTACCATAATTTTTTAAAGTCTGTTAAAGGAAAACTTGATTAATTTTATGGCATTACAAAACAAAGTCAAGTTAAAAAGATACAGACTTAACTTCATAATTTTAATAAAGTATCACTATCATATAAACTGTTATGAAACCTAGAAAACTGAGCAGCAATACCAATGTCTCCCTTTTTTTGCTGTTTTTGTAACATTAATCTGTATTTTATGCTATTTGCTGCAGCTGTCTTTTTTAAAAAAAAATCAGACTAGCAAACATAAAGCAGTACCCTGTCAAAAGAAAAACAGTAAAGGAAAAAAATGACAGTTTAGATAGCAATGGATTCTCTGGGAAAGGCACTGAAAGAGGTCATGGCACGAAATTATTGTGCAAAATTAGACACAGTTTTAGTTAAAGAAGCTTAGTGACTTTAAGGGCCAAACTATTTTCAGTTAAATGTGTATAACACACATAGTTGTAGTAATATTAAATAATTTACTTAAGCTAATTCTACATTTTCCCAAAGAATTTTAAGTTATAAAAGGCAACAACTCCCAATTCGGTATTAAAATTTCAGCCAAAACCATTTTACTAAACACTTGTATTACCATATGCTTCACATTAATATTACATGAATTATTGAAGACTGATTAAATATACATGTGTCTGTCCAAGAAGGTTTCTCCTCAAAATGCAGTCTCTTACTTTCTTCTGTTTTCAATATTTGCTTAAAGGCAGTGCATTTGAATCTGTGCCTCATGTCAACTAATTATGAATTCCTCACACCACGGTCTACTACCTGCCACTGAGGGAAGGAAAAGCAAGTGTTTCATGCTCCATTTGCTCTTGACAACATCTCACTGGGGCTGTCTGCTTTGCAGACTACTCTGTGGAACATGTGTCCAGCAGAGGTACAATTAGTAGTCAGGAGTGCTAACAGATGATCATCAAGAACTATCACGCCCTTAGCCGAGCTACCCAAAGCCCTGAGCCAACACCTCCTCCAGCACTGCAGGGGACACTAACAGCAAAGGAGATGGCAGTTGCCAGGTCTGCTGGGCTTGCCTGGGCCATGGGCTGATCTGCAGTAGCATTTCAGATACAAATACAGGGCTCTCAGACACAAATATAGGGCTCTCAGAAGCTGGTGGGCTCAGCTGGGTCACATACTGGGAATCAACAAAGGTAATACAGCAAGATATCCAGTGTGAGAGGACTTCTTAATTTGGATGCTTTTGAAGGCATTTTGAAGCCTAGGGAAATGGCAGTGTAATGGCATCCAGCTGAAGGATGGAGGAAGGCAGGACAGCTGTATTGCCCTGACCATGGACACGTGGGCACTGCAGAGGAAGCTGCTGCCATTGCCACCACCCCAGTGGAGACAGGCAATCCAAATCCGGGAAACAATTAGCACTTCATATCTCAGTTCTCTGCTTTAATATGATTTGAAAAAAAAAAATCCAAAGGACAGAAAGAAAATGTTTTCTAACGTCAAACTAATTGAATTTGAAGGTTTTACAAAACAATAGCTGCTAATATATTGTAACTCAGTACCTCCCCATATTACCTCATCACAAAAAGGAAAACCTGTGCATTTTGTTTGATCTACTAATAGACACTTCATAACTTCAATATCTGGTGCATAAAAATCTCTACATTTTTAAGGCCTGAACCTGATCCTGAGTATTGCAGGAGTTGAGAACTGGCTGGAGTGAAATGCAGGTGAGACTGCTGCACAGCTGCACGGCCATGGGACGGCACAGAGCTGGGGAGACAGGCTCCCAGCAAGAGCTGCTAACTGGGAAAGGTGGTGGATGGAAGGCAAGGGGCCCTTCCATGCCCAGTTAGTGAGTTCCCTGTGCTCACCCCCACGCCTGAAAACTTGCTGCTGAACATAAATTAAAGAACTAAAACTTATATTTATTTTACAGTGTTTTCTCTACTTGACCTGAAAATACTTCAACAAATGGATAACTACAGTTGGAGATATTACTGGGTGAGAAAATAGAAGTTTCCAGGGTTTATGAAAAAATGTTATTTTCATACAGGAGAAAAAAACATTTTCATTAAACAAGGCCAGTGTTGTCAAAAAGGGCCAGTGTTGCCTAATCATTAAAGCATAGAAACTTGCAAACTCAGATACTTGTTAACTATTTACTTCTTGTCATTCCGAACTTCTCTGTATTTGCCCACTTATGGAATGAGGTTTGCTAATACTTGCCTAAAACACCTACTACACACATTTGAGGAATTTTCTAAAGGATGTTGCAAAATTACAAACTGAATCATTAATGAAAAAGGATCAAAATTCAAAAAGTAACATGTGACAGAGGGTCTTCCACACATTTACATCAGCAAACAATATTCTAATACTGAACAGGAAAGCCCTAGATCTCATTTTTATTTTAAAATCCTTCTATTTTCAAAATGTTGCTATTGAACTTGCCCATATGTTCCAACAACTACAACTCTCATGAGTCTTCTATATTAATGGTAGTTAAAATAGTCTTGGAATACAGATACTGGAAAAAAGTTACTATTTGAACTATATTAGCACAGTGCAGCTCCATTCTCTCAAAACCCTGTTTCACTGAAAAAATAAAACTATCACAACTCGTAACCTCTTTGCTATTTTGCTGCTTTTTTTTTTTTTTTTACTTTCAGTACCATCCTAATTTCCACATACAAAATGCTTAAGCACCAAGTATCTTAAATGGAGAACATGCTGTACCTTAAATGAGGTACAGAAAATGAAAAGAGCCCAAGTACTGAACAATCAGTCACACACTATCATTTTTACCTGCATGCACAATGCTTCAGGTTGGGGGCACTCAGATTCCGAATGGTTTGTTAACAAGATTTCCATATTTTCCCTCTACATCAATACTGGAGTTACCTACCCATTTATCTCAAAGAGATAAATAAATAAATATTGCTAATGTTTTTACACTCAAAGCATATCTCCTTTGATTTAGCCTGACCTGTTAAATTGAGGTCAAACATCTAATAAAACAGGTACTACTCCAGTTGGCATGTTTCCTTGCCCGTTCTTCAATAATCATTTTATGCTATAGTCACCTAAATAACACACTACATATGCCATTTAAATTTTGCTGACCTTCTCTTTTTGGCTACATCAAGTTTTCTTGTGTTCTACAAATTATTTCAATCAGATAATACACCTAATACAATGTAACATAGTGAGAATAAACAATGGCTGGACATGAAATTTAGAGATGACCAACAAGACATATTTCTTTTTTTTGTAAAACATTCAATGAATGAGCCATTAACAGAAAGGTTCTCTTTTCCTATGGAATTCACATTAATGGTTCTCTTTTCCTATGGAATTGAGAACACCTTCTACACCTGTATAATAAAATACAGAGCTAACACCTGAAGAATTATGCATAGCAACATTTTTACTTCCAATACTATTTTTTGCTATTGTTGTTACTACTGCTCCTAAAACCACTTTAATTTGTATTATGCCAATATTCCACCATCCTTTTTTAATGCATTTTTAGCCCTTACATGCAGAGGTTGCAAGCTGCAAAGTAAAAGTGAACTATACTGAAGTCAGACATTCATTTTAGCTATTCCAAGATTCAAAACATTCTATCATCTGTTCCTATGGAAACTGAAAGGATATTCTAGGTTATATCAGTACCAGCCGATTATGTTGCCGAGAAATCTGTGGTTTATTTTAATCCATAGTTCAGAGGTATAAATTCATGCTTAGTGTTTAGCTTGGTGATTTTGAATTACTGAGGCGTGGTTAACACTTCAGTTCCATTAGATCATACTTTAAGATAAAACAAACTCCTTTTAGACCAGAATAGTAAAGGGAAAATGTTATAAGGTTCCATTAATCCCCGTGGAGTTTACTGTTCAGATGTAGGATATAACTAATATATACTTGGAAGATATTTTTTGGTTGTTAGATGAGCCATACGTTGCTGCATCACATCGTAATAGACTAGTTCAAGGAAAAAATAATTGAGATTTATAGAAAACTCCCTCAGTAGTGCCATGCACCAGATGGCCAGATGAAGGAATCTGATTTAGCAAGTTAACAAGATCATGAAAACCATAACCGTAAGACTAAAGATGAAAAATAAAATTGAATAATGCAACATGAGTATATTTCTACAACAAAGAAACTTAAAGGTTAGGGTAGAGTAAAACTTGTGAAGACATTTAAACACATTAGGTGAAAATTCTCCATATATATACAGAGCTACTCTAAAAGAAAGGATAGAAACAGTGTAAGTAGGATTTTAATTAAACAGACCAAAATGCCATTGTGATCTTTCAAAACAAAAGCCAATACGACAGTTAAACATGTTGGAATAAGTCTTCTCTGTCTACATTAGAATTAGAATAAGCAGTAAAATGGGTGGTTAACATGAATTTAAATAAAAAGCTTTGGATTTCATACTCCATTTTCACTAAACAAAAACCAATGATTTAAAGTCAACTATAGCTACCACCCTCATCTTATGCCAAACGTAGCAAGCAGGTTCAAGTTTTCCTCTTTACAGATAAGACTTCAGCCTTCTTATTCTAGATTCAAATAACTGACTTCAAACTGAATAATGAGAAACGCCTTCTATTTCTATATCATACTGTAGTCAATCACTCCATTACGAAGTAACTGTCTCAGCCTAGTTTCCATCAGGATCTCCTGCAGGGAATTAAGATCGTGGTATAATAAGGAAATATAACAACTACTGCCTAAAGTGTACTATATTGGTTAAACTTTTGACAGTAATGAGGTTAAATTCCAACTACTAGCTTTCAAGATAGAAATAAATGTCAGAATAAAGAGAAAAGAAAAAAAAAAGAAAGAAGCAATGATTACTTTTTTACTTTTTTTACTTTAAAAAGCATACTCTAGTAGCATTTCAACTCTAGCTATTCCAGGCTTTTTATGAGGGCAACCAACAGTATATGGATAAAAAGATGAATGGCTACGAGCCAGATTGGAGGGATTCTTTTCTCTTTTTTTTTCCTTCTACTTTATTTGCTATTCTAATGATAATTTTCTAATTATGCACACTTATGCAGTTATGCACATCTACACAACAGCAGTCAATCCCACTGACATGCTGAAGTGCATAAGGGCTTGGATTATTTAAAAGGGATGACAAAATATGATAGCTAATACGTAAAAGCAGCAAAGTGTAGGAAAAAACATCTGGAAACTAAAAATTGTGCTTTTGAGTAGCACAGTACCTCAGTGTGGGTAATCTAACAGATTCTAAGCTAAATGAACTAAAGCTGAACATTGAAGAGGCCCCTACACAACCACAGGGCACACGAAATGACATCCTGCTACAACATTAGACTTTGTTCTACAGTCAAGCACATCTTCACAGAGCTGACAACTTTAGAAAAGCATATTCATGCACTTGCACAGTCCATTTCACAATGAAGCATGCATCTGAAGATGACACTAAACCAGCAAAAAACAGCAGGCATACTTTGATTTAAATCAAAGTGTTTAAATATCATGAACTAATCTAGAAAAGAGGACGTTTCAGTGCAACACATACTTTTGCTAAAGTAGGCAAGACTGAAAGAAACTGAAAAACTCAAAATCACAGGACCCTGCCCAGACAGTCGTGCCCCAAGAGCCATCCACACTTTTGGCAGTAATAATTAGAAGCAATTAGAAAACACAACACTATTATATTTTTCCACGTTTCATCAAAAAAGTGAAAAATTGAGCCCAATACCAACCATTCTTAATATCTGAATATTTCAAACACCTTGAAGTGCATTTGCACGACTGGAAAATGCTGCCACAGGATAGTAAGCACATACATTGCTTAAGATCCTTGACATTAGATTGAACACTGACCTATGACCAATTTAAGAACAATTTCACCAATCTTGCCATAACCCTGCAAGCTGTGGTAGATAAACACTCAGCTCAGAGGACCCTGAAATGAAATAAATTATGCAATTTCTTGATGATTGTGTCTAAGTGATGATAACTGGTCAATTATGTACATACTTTCCCTCCAACACCTTAGGGAATAAGAAACAAGACCTATTAGAGATCCTTGACGAGAGATTAAATGCTGGTCTATGAGAGATCTCAGATTAATTTCACCAATTTTGCTATAACACTGCAAGATGTACTACAAAGCACCTAGCTTAGGGACTGAACTGAGATAAATTGAGCAACTCCTGGATAATCACCTCCAGACAACTGGTTAATTATGCAGGCACTTCATCCTCCCATCACTTTTCTCAGGCACTAAACAGTATTAGTCAAGAACACTTAGGCATATACATCTAGTTAGTAACTTTTTAATGTAAAAAAAAAGCTGCACTTGTTCCAGAGACAACAACTGAGAGGAAAGGTTCAGTATGAAGAAGAATTCAAAACAGAATAATTCACAAAACAAATTCTTCTCAATGAATTACTATATGAAAACTCAAAATGCCCCCAGATATGCCCAAAATAACAACAGTACAATGATGCTACAAATATGCAAAGTATAATGTGAATAACTAAGAAATTTTTGTTCAGACCGTACTGTTTACCTATTTATCCTGTGTATAAAATTTGGCATTTGAACAAGCGTCAGAAGTAGAGTTTAGCATTTATTTCTCTACGTTATTTTCCCCTCTTCTTTATTCTGCAAGTTTATAATTAGCAAAGCTCTTCATTCTGGAGAAAAATAAATCTGGATATTTTTTAAAGAACAGCACACCCAGTTTAACAAAGGATACTTATTAGGCTTACACCTATGTCTTATATACAGGAAACTGAACAATAAAACATCGCATAATTTCTCTATACTAAAAAAAATTTTAAAAACCCCACCAACCAACCAAAAAACCACCAAAACCAAACTAGTCACACATCTACAGATTCCTCCAGGAGACAAGGAAGAAAAATTTTTATTCTGTGGTCAAACATACAGAATGTTCCTGTAACACACAGAAGGACAAACTGTTTAAAGTGCAAACCCAGGGAAATCTGAATTCTGCTCTCATTTCTACACCACATCCTGCTATATTTTAATCAATCTTTAATGATACCATTGATACCTCACAGCCTATATCCTAATTATTACAATTGGTATCAGTAAAGTCACAAGCAAGAACACAGGTCCTTAATGTATTTCACACATGCAAAAATCCATCCTTCTTACACCCACAGCTGCTGCTTAAAGCACTGGACCTAGCTCAGAACTAAGGCTACCTTTTAAGAGGATGGAGGAGATGGAAATGCAGCTCTTTTCTGCACACACATGGTCTGGTTCCTAAAGCTACCAATTATGCAGGCACTTCATTGTCATTACCAGGTGGAGCTAAGTTTGCTTATCCCTGTAAGTCCTACACCTAGCATGGCAATATACAGCAGGAAGGGTTTGAAGCATGAGCTAAGTTGCAGAGAAAGTTTTCTCATTTTTAAGTACAGCAGACACAAAACTGTGTCTGGAAAAACTGCTCTACCTGGAATTGAGCTATGGTAATCTTAACAAATTTCTCTTTTCCCCAGTAATTTCTTACTATTCAGATTTACTTTACACAATATTGCTGTTGAAAACAGGGGTGAAGTGGTGCCAAGAGCAAATCTAGATTCTTCAGCCTAGGGTTCAATGGGAGCAAAAGAAATTATGGGGATGTTTCAGGTGGTTGAAAGATGCAGATATATGTCTTTTTAAAAATTTTCTCTTTTTTAAAATTTTAAAGCAGAAAACATTTCTGGCCCTTCTGTTAGAAGGGTGGCTTTTAATCAACTTCTTGATGCCTATCTGCTAAAGCTGTCTTTCCTGCTTCCTATGCTATCTGCCATTAGCTGCTTACAGTATGAAGAAAAGCTAGCAAGGAGTTTAGGACTAGAAATAAAGATGGGGTTACAACCCATTTTCTTTAAAGTGTTCTATGGGTCATGAAAGACTGTCTATCTGTGCTATGTACACTAGGAGTGCCTAACAAAGCACACAGAACAATAGAAACCTGCCTGCAGCCACTGGTACCTGTGTGCTCAGGTTTGCTATTATTTGTTTTGCTTTTGTCAACAATAGCAAAGAGAGCTTTCTCCTTCTAAAAGGATTAGGAAGGCAAGTGTGGTTTGCAGCTCTATGAGAGCCTGTTTAGATACACTGACAGAAACTTCTAGCCTACACCCAGATAGCAGCTTCAAGATTCCACCAGGAACAGGAGTGGAGGGCTTCACTTCTAAAGTAGTCAATGGCTAATGCCACATTTCCAAAGGGGGAAGAGGTTTCATTTTTTCTGAGAAATACACAAACACCATGGTGGTGGACATGCCATAAAAACATGCATTAAAATGAACAGAAAAAGACAATGTATTACTTAGGTATAAGTATCTGCTTTCATGTGCTCCTGCTGGATATTATTTGGGGGAATCTGTGCACAGCTCACTACCATGTGACTTATAGATCATTAAATAAAGAATAAAAAGAACAAAAAAGGTCTCTACCCAAATCAAAGGGGATATATAAAAATGTTAAATGGAGCAGTTTAGACTTTTTAGTTCTGTTCTTTTTGTCAGAGTAACTTTGAGCAGTATCTCTGAAAAAAACGCTGAATTCTAGAGAGAACATTCACCAAATTCTAATGACTTTTGCTTAAAAACAAATACTTCCACTCCTGGTTTTTAAAATTTATTTCCACTTCCTACTTCTCTTTTAGGTGGACACTGAAATACTCTAAAATGGAGACATAAGGGTAATTTTTCTCTTAAGGCATTGCTGCATTGAAAAAGTGCTACATGAAATGTAGAAGTACAGCTCGCTCTTATGTAGGTAATTGATCTCATATTATTTACACAGCAGATGAAAACTAAAACTGCATTTGCAAATATGAATATCAAAAACCTGAAGAAACACCTAGAAAAATAGAGATGCACTATTCTCAAAGGTACAGACAGCCACCAGAATACATACTGGCAGGAAGACATTTCATCTGAGGAATTCTTTAGTACCTAATACAGGAGAAAAGATGAAGGTCCCATGTCCTCGTTAAGGAAGTTTCAGGGGTTGGAAGGTATAGATGTAAATCAGCTTATCAGTGAAACACAAACAACAGGAATCAAAGACATGCTATTCACTAGTCATATTTCAAATTCCAGATTTCTTGGGCAATGCCTGCGTATGTATTTTCTAAAGCAAACTATTGTTCTCAACATTAAAGTCACAAATCATATCCAACAACAAACCTGTGATGCATAACCCAACACCTCCTCATGAAAACATCCCCATTTCTGATATGACTAAGCACTAATAATTTTCTTCCAAACACTCCTCCATTTGTTAGAAACAGGCCCCTGGCTAAAGCACAACAGGCATATACTTTAATAATCTCTTGATTACCTGGAGACAGCCTGGAACACCTAATAAATCTGTCTATTTTTCAGGTGGAGTGGGATTGATTTCCCCAGGGTTTCTTTGTCAGTTCCATTTTAGTACTTAATATGAAGAGAAAATTATCAGAGAAGGTCAAATCTGACATGAAAAACTAGAAGGAGTTCACACTGATGAAGACTTTTGCTACATTTAAAATAAATGTCCACTTGCTTTTTCTTAGGCCCTGTCTTCTGTCAATCTTTATTTAATAACCTATATGCTTCATAGCCTGCAAAAAGTGCAATCACAGCTTGGCAACATGCTCAAATAGCCAGAAGTTTCAACACTGGAATAGTAATCAAGTGAAAAATGGGGTGGTTTTTTCCTGCCACTTTGTTATCAGCGAATAGTCAAAGGTATTTACCACAACCATGACTTCCTACTGCAGAAAATTAGTTGAAATGACAGATCTAAGTAAAAGTTAGAGACATACCAAAATTTTTGATCCTCAATTGTTTAATCAAGCCAATTTATTCAGTAGGTTTTCTATTCTGTATACATTCTATTTTCATGTCAATCTACAACAGTATAAACAAATGCTATCTTGACTTAGAAGTTTAACACTTGGTAAGAAACAGGATAAAAATGCCTTATTCAAAGCCTCTTTGTTCTCTAATTTAGGATCCAAATTTGATAGAAACTTGTACCAGATTTCTCCTCTCACTCTGGCAATAAGGATTTAAAATATTTTTGGTTTTGAAGAATATAAAGAAGTATGGACAAAGGAACATTAAATTTTACAAAGGCAAGAAAATAGCACTAAAGATACTGCAAATAGTTAATAGATGGAGCCAGGTTATTAAGATGTCAATAATTACATTTAATAT
>NW_005054354.1:1799455-1805816 GCF_000277835.1 Geospiza fortis | reverse complement strand
TCAAAGTTTAAACTGCTCTTTGAAGTTTTAATGCAAATCTTTCAAATCTTTTCAATATATTTCAGCAGAGCTAAAATGTAGAAATCTTCTTACAGTTTTAAGAAATTGTATTTTTCATATTTTGCTATAAACCTTGGCAACATTGGCAGTGCTGTATATGGTGTTGACTGCATTAAGCTTTTATGACAGTGTTTAGAGCTTACCTACTGTCTTCCAAATTACAGAGTCAGATCCTGCAAAATTTTGTTCTTGCAAATAATGCACAGGACCAGTTTTGTCAATTTATTTGAATACAGTCATGTGTGAGAATTTCTCACATAGCACTTTTTTTTTGTTTAATTTACACTGGGCAGTGCTACACAAAGCAAAAGAAATCAAGCTCAAATTCTTTTACACTTTACTTTTGAAAGGAAGTAAAGAACAAAGTGTATTTTACCTGAGTCTCCACACCTTGCTCAAGCAACCTTTTAGCCTGGTTTTCCACCTCAAGACGAGCTCTTGCAATAAAAAGCAGATCATTTTCAATCACTTCTATTCCAGACAGATCTATCCCTTGAGAAAGATAATCTATAAAAGCAACAAAACATTGATAAGCATGACACAGGATAATGGGGATAATGGAACATTTTAAGCATGTTAAAACATTTCGAAGCTACAGTCAGTTCCAAGGGACGTTTTTGTATACAACACTTGACAATACAGTACATCAAAGTAATGTCTTATACCAGGAAAACTGAAAATCAGAGGACTATTACTTAAGAAAACCTGGATATTGAATACATTTAATTTACTTCAACACACTTCTCTACATCCAGAGACTACTGAAGAGGTGCAAAACGTGAGTTCTAGGAATTACAGAATCAAAATCACAGACCAAAAAGGGGCAAGAAGTCGTATCCTTGTCCCAAAGAATTTGCTAGATCATTAAATTTCTCTAACCAGACGTTCAAATAAGCATAATTTGCTCTAAGATCTGAAATTAAAGATGCATTACAAGGCTCAAATTATACTTCATATATTTAAAGTGCACTACTAAACATTTGAGATCAATGACAAAAGAATGGTACGAAAAGAAAATAAAGGATTTTTTTTTCCTTTTTAATTACAGAATCATCACAAAAATCATTACCATCATGGAAATCACCATCAGCCAGGTAGCTAGATATTACTGGGCTGGACTGGCAACTGCAGCAATAAAATCTATTCAAATTCCACTTTTCTCAATGATTTTTTTCCTCCTTTTTTATCTTCCTGGATTTAAATTAATCCAATTCTCCACGTCCAGGTAGCCTAGACCTTTACACTACTGCTTATCACCAAGATAAAGCAGAACTACTCTCATTTACACAGTTTTCAACATTTAGCTTAATGAAACAGGTTTTTTCCTGCTATTTTTGAAATATCAAATAAAACTACCAAAATAATGGCCAAAGCATTTCACACACAGTATCAGATTCTTCCTTCATAAGATGATGTTCCACTATTTCCATTTATAACCAGTCTTCTATGACTCCCTAATAAAGTTATCTTCCTTTTAGTCCTCACAGTAAGTTTATTAAGGCAAAGACTTAAAACATTTTAACTATGCTAACTGGACTTTTAAATCTTTGCCAAATAACCTTTCACTTTAGTAGCTATTTATTTTTGATTATTCGCAATAAACTAATCTAATTCTCAGATGAATTTCAGCAATGACATGTTCACAACTGAACACAAAATTCCGAGTGAATCATTTCACAGCTATGTAGAGAACATCCCTATACCTGCACATGAAAAATACCATAAAAGAAATCAAAACAAAAAGCTTACTGAAATACTGCACAAAGCTAAGTAAAAGCATAAAGGAATCATCTCTCTTAACAGTACAGTATGTCAAATAGGTTTCAGTCTACTAAGAATAGGCCTGCAAATGCTTTTCCCTGCATGCATTTGTTTAAAAATGGATCAGAGGGGTCAAAGGTCAGCTGAGCAGCAGGACAGCAGAGACATTTCATGAAGCCCTGTGTGCTGGTGAGTTTACAGAGCTGCTTTTGCCACGGGCCAGAGCAGCCACACTTACCCCTTATTTCCTTTTTACTATGACTAAGCTGCATCTTTACAGGGGGTCTGGCATATGAACCCATTAAAACTAATATTAACTCTCAACAACTTGCAATGATCAAGTGTCTTGAATGTGAAGGCTAATTTTCTGACCCCTTTCTTTCAGCTGCACAAAAAAAAAAAAAGGAGGAAAACACTATCACAGATTCGCTCTACTGCCATAGGAAACTCTGAAGAAGTTTCTTGGCAACATGAGATTAAAAAAGGTGCAAATATTACCAAATATTTACATATTTCACAAACACAAGAACTGCTGTGTAGTTCACTTATGGCATAAAGTCATAATCTGGAAGCCCAGACTGCCTAAACAAAACAAAATAAAATATGGTCATGATCTCCTAAATCCACAGAAAATCTAAGGAAGATTACTAAAAAAGATACCATTTCTTCCTTTTGTGTTTCAGCTCAAAATCTAAATTAAGTCACTTCACGTGCTAAAAATTTAATCCTTCTGATGGTTTTAAGAAAAGAACAGAAAGACCTTGCTGCTCTGGGCTCTCCAAAAACCTCCATCTGTGTCTCCGACTGGCAGCCATCTCCTGCCAATCTGTTAAAATCTGCAACTTTTCTCCAAATTTTCTGCAGTCCTACAAAATATTTTGGGACAATGCATTTCAGCAGGACTCCAAAACAGTGGGGCTTCCTGTAGGTTCAGTGACTACTACTGTAGATGCTCCTAGTTGCTATTCTAACAGTAAGGAAGCTCTAGCAATTACACAGTTTTCAAAGGAAAGGCAGTTTTCATAAGGACAGCAGGTCTGTGTCAGAAACACCCGCAAGTGCTTTCCTGCCATTCTTATGTGAAAGCAGAAGCTGTACCACAGGCAGGGTATGTGCTTTTTGATAGTTTTTGTCATCTATGCAGACAATATAATATTAGAAATCTCTACAGCTGTGTACTCTCAAGAGTGATGTTGCTCCCCTGGACAGCACGATGAAACCAAGCAGAAGGACAGCTGAAGTAAGAGCAGCCAGATCATACCCAAAATACCTGTGCGTTTAAGATCTGATTTATTTAAAATATTGCAGAGGAACCCACACATTCCAGTCAGTTTTAGTTAGTACAGAAACCCTGTCAAGTGAACACAGCAAAAATGCTATGGGTTATTAACTCAGGGAGTAGCAAAGGTAGGATTTTGTTTCACTCATGTGATCATTTTTCTATTTCTTGCCATGCGTAGTCAGTCAACAACACTGCAGTCATGATCAGAGGTGAGTGGGACATGGGCTGTAAAGAACTTGTGTCTACTCATCAGGAATTAACCAAAAACAATGGCTCGCCCCTCAGCTAGCACAGACTCTGGGGACTGGTGTTCAGTTTAAAGCATGTCAGCTTTCCATCTGCTTTAACCTTACAGCTCTGCAGTAAAACTATTACTGTATTAACTCTAAAAGATTTAGTGAGCATATATTTATAACTGACATCTCTCCCTTACGAGATTTTAAAAGCGTATGTATAACATTTTGTTATCTTTGGGAAGATTTGTGTTTTTAACAAATTAGAACCTAAGTATCTTGTACCACCGTGTGCCAGGGCTGGAGCAGCCACCAAGGCATTGCCCCCTTAGCAGCACCACAGGCTGCTCCAGCCACTTCTCAGCACAGCCAGGGAGCAAATTAGAGGAGGGAGCTACAGTCCTATAAACATTCATTTACCTCTCATCCTTCTGATAATTCTACCTCTTTATACAGGTTCAAGAACATAAAGGCAAATCCTTAACTCTCATTGGGTGTTGGTATTGCTTCCCTTCTATCACACCCAAATAAACTTGGAAAGCACAGCTGGAACTTACTTTCTAAGAACTTTAAATACAGCTTGCCTGCTGAATCATTTTCTTGAACAAAAATGCTGTATGTCAAGGCAGAATGCACTAAGACTGAGCAAGAAGTGACATATATAATCTACTTCAGCCTACCAAGGCTGTACTTTTTAATAAAAAGAGTATTTTTGTCACTAAAATACTGAATTTTCTTGATTTACTAAACTTGAACAACTTTTCTAATCTATTGGTTAAGATACTGCTTGAAAATGCATTTTTTTAAAGCAGTATTTCCCAGATAGTTATGTAAGAGGAGATTCATAGACAGACAAATCCAATATGCAGATAGAACATTAGGCAGAAAAACAGTACTTTGAGCAACACGGTTAGCTTTCCTTAATCTAAATGACTCACCAACATAGATTCTTTCTAATATGTGATCTTATTTTTTAACCTCAAATATTCTTTGTGATAATACAGAATCAAGATTAGAAATTGCAACTTTCTGTAAGGATTGAAATACGTTTTGGAACAGAGATAACTATGATGCTAGCACCCTTATGAGCTCCCCAAAAACTGTATTACACTCTTTATACAGACTGAATTGATTCTGAGCTTTTGCTAGAAATTAGAGAATCCACAGAAGACTGCTGAGAACAATCAGGTGCACTAACAAAGAGGAAAACAAAAGACAGTAATAAACCAACGTGATTAAGCTGCATGACTCAAGAGGCTACTTGAGTCAAAAGAGAAACCCTCCTGTGCTCTGAGAACCAACCTCAGCGACACTAATAAAGAGGGGAAAAGAGGAAATTAGAACATCCAAAGTAGATTCCCCAGGAGCAAACACCCAGGGTCTGCAGACACATAACTCCCCTCAAATGCAAGAATCCAATGACAAATTAAGAGGCATTCCATGGAAGACTGGGAATGGGGAGAGGGGTATTAATGGAAAATAACCCATTCCTGAAATTTTAAATAAAATCATAGAATAATAAAATCACAGATCTTTGTTTCCCTGTTTGAGGGAGGTTTGAGGTGTATTTCTCTCGCATTGGTCATTTGTTTTACTTGATTCTGCAGTCTCAGTTGCAGATAATGTTGGTGATATCTGTACCCTAAGAATACACTGCTATTTTTCCATAGTGAAGAAAAATTACAATTTTTGAAGAAATTACTAATTTAAATTCCAAAAAGTCAACAGGTCTAAATGATACCCAAGAGTTCGGCTGGAATTTAAGTAGGCAGAAGATGAGAGGCTACATGATTTATCAAGAACTATTATAGAAGACTCATGTGTGCATTGGTAGAAGAAGTTCATGAAACTGAACCTAAACTGCTATTGGGAATATTTGTTTCTGTTATCTTCCATGGTCTTAAGGGAAACATTAGCTACAGCAGTAGCTACTGGACAGGAAGGACACCGTGTTTGCCTCACTGTATCTGAACCAACAACCCAGGATGCTGCTGGGCCCAAATATGTCAACTGTCTTTTTTTTTTTTTTTTGGCAATGCAGCGAATTTAAAATCAAAACCCTGAGAAGAGAGCCTGAGATCCCAACAGTTCAGCAGCAGACCAATGCTCACCCTTTGGTGAAAGCAACCTGGGGTTTTACATTGTATCTCTAGTCTCTAGGTGGAATAAGCAAACATCCTACCTTAAAGAGCAGTGGTCGGCTGCTTGGAGACAAATTTTCCTCACAATAGATGCACAGAGAACAGGTGGGGAATAGCAAGAGCAGGCAAATTTCTAAGTGTTCAAACTGGAATCTGATGCTTCCAAAAAGTACCTCTGCTTATGTTATGTTTTAACCAGACTAATTCTCCTCTTAAGCAGAAATTACTGCCCCACACTCTGCACCAGGCACCAAAGTACTTGCTGAAGCAAGCCTCATATTAAGCCTTTAAATCAAGTGAAAGCGATTCCACTACTGCCACTATTGAACAATATCTTACAGCTATCTTATGCAACTTGAGCTCTCCAGAAAAAGATGTTAATTCCTATCAAAACTGCATAGATTACAATGCCTTGTGAAGTGTTCAAAATAAGAATGTAATTGCCCTATACTAGGTGCCATACACAATGTCATATATTTTGAATATACTTTAAAAATTATTAATTTTGAATATTAAATTATTAATTTTGAGGTGCTTCCTGCAGATATTAATAATTCATTATTAAAGAGGAATAAAAATTATTTTACTAAAATGCCAGTTATTTACAAAACTCTTGGTATCTTTCTTTCCTTTTCCTATATGGCAAAATTCCTGCAAACATTTCATCAGTGAAACAACAGAATAAAATCTTGCTGTGTCACTGGAGTGCCGTTAAGCTCCTATGAAATCTGGTCCTTATTTAAGCAATTTCTAACATCTTAAAAATTCACTACTTGCATGCATCATACATAAGATTTCAGTTTTTAGCTGTTTGAGCAACATTAAGTGAATGAAAACTGTCCTGCTGGAGACAGAAACTGAGTGGGGCCCCTTGGCTCTGTATT
>NW_005054354.1:1797495-1799433 GCF_000277835.1 Geospiza fortis | reverse complement strand
CTCTTTCTGTCTAAGTCCAGAAAAGGAAATATCAGACAACCAGGTATAGTCTGATAAATGTCTCTAGTGAAGGGGAACATGAAAAATAAAAACAGAGCAAAGCACTTCTCAGCCCTTCATTTCAATCCAAGACTGGTTTCATTTTAAAGAAATCGGGTCAACAGTACCAAAACCAAACTGGTGGAAAGCATACAAGTCAAAGAAAGCAAAATTTTAACTGCTCATTTAAACACAGACAATTATCTTGTACTGTAAAACAGACCTGTCATGTACATATATCATTCTATAATGGTTTGGTCAGAAGGGGCCTTTAAAAAAATGTAGTCCAACCCCTCTGCATGGGCAGGGGCACCTTCCATGATCCCATGTTGCTCAAAGCCCTGTTAAACCTGACCTCGAACACTTCCAATGGTGGAGCCATCATCTCACCTGATCAAAGCTTTACTTCAGAAGAAAATTGAGAATTCAACACTCTAATTCAGAGACCATGTAGATATGAAAAAATTGAACATTTTCTGGCATGTTAAAAAAAAGCAAGCAGTTTTAAGCGTAAAGGCAGGTTGGAATAAGAAAGAATGGGTTGTCATCCTGCACTTGGAATCAGATTTGTTTCCTCCAAAAGATTGTTCCTGGTTTTTTTAATAGAATATGGTTTGTGTTAAAATATTTAGTAGTGCTGTAATAATCATCTATGTCCAATCCTATCTACAGAGGAAGCCTGCTGCTTCTCTCCAGACTGCATGCAAAAATATAAAAAAACACACCCTGAATTGAGAACAATTATGGGGGAGCAGTGAGGAAGACTGACTAGCTATTTTTAAATTAAATTAAAGCTGCATTTAAGTTGTCTTGATGGAAGAGTTAATTCCTACTGCTCTCTGGGCTGGAAATCAGATGCCACGCAGGATCTGGAACTGATGGAAATGAGTTTGATATCTATTTTTATCATCATCACTGACTTAACAATGAGCACCAAATTTTGGAGACATTCCTGTGAAAATGCCATGATTCAGAAAATAGCTTAACACACCAAGACAAACACTACTTAGGTCTAATCACAAGTTATACCACACGACTCCCACGCTCACTTAGGCCTAAAGAGTTGTTGAACTCCTTTAAGGTTCCCCCTCCCACACACCATTAGATCTCCCCCATTCCTCCCCCTCACCCTTGAATACAGACTCACAACCTTACTTCACCACGACCTACTAAACCTGCTGCTTTCTATTGTGCCCTCCAAGGGGAGCAGGCAGCAGCCCCACATGCAGCTGGTGGCTGCTCAATGCCATTGTAGGAACCTGGGTGACAGGACAGAATTAACCCTCTGTGAGCTTACTGGGGACAGCAATTTGAGGAAGTGCTCAGCACCCTGGAGAGCAGGGCAGCCATCCTGAAAAACCACAGCAACCTTGAGGTAAGGACAGAGAAAATCATCATGAAGGTCAACAGAAGTGAGTTAAGCCCTGTTCACCTGGGATGGCACAGCCCTGTCCACACAAGCAGGTTGGGTGCTCACTGGCTGGAAAGAAGCTTTCAGAAACAGACCCGGTGGACAGAAAATTTAACTTAAACCAGCAGTACATCCTTGTAGCAGAGGCTACCAGCTGTGTACCAGACTGGGTGTACCCAGCAGGCTGAGGGAAGTCACTATTCTTATTATTTGGCACTTGTAAGGCCACTGTACTCCACACCTCCCAAGAAAACAGAGACATTGACAAATGAGTCCAACAAGGAACCACCACGACAGGGGACTGAAGCATGTGAGTGTGAGGAGAGGCTGAGAGAACTGAGTCTGTTAACCTTGAACAGAAATGGTTAAGAAGACATCCAAATGCAGCTTCTGCTGCCTGACAGACAGACCTTCCTCAGAGGTGCACAAGAGGCAGGAGATACATGCTACAGCATGAGGAATTCTAGTTAGCCATGGGGACAGAACAC
>NW_005054354.1:1779682-1797485 GCF_000277835.1 Geospiza fortis | reverse complement strand
ATTTTAATATAATTAAAATTGATAAACTGAAACATTAGGATCTAGACCTCTAAAAATCACCGTAAGTTTCTTAAAACAGGTTGGTTTGAGAAAACACCCTCAAGAGCTCCCAAAACATTTTCAGTAGCTAAAACTGCATTTTTTACTAAATTCGCTGTGATAAAATACTTACAAAGAACTGTAACATTCATGCCATTCATCAATAGTACTTGGGTGGAACTGAAACCAATTTCACCCTAAGTATTCTATCAGAGCTATGGCCTAGAAATCAGAAAATATTCAAAAGAAAATTTCAAAACAGACTTTCAAAATTAAATTTATTCTGGCAACCATGTAATAATACCTCTACATGTCAATACTCCTCTTGGGCTTTTTTTGGAGCAAAGTAAAAATAAAATATGTTGCCAGTAAAAATCTAGTTGCCCTATTTTGGTTTTGAACAGACTTCATAGCATCACAGATGCAAAGCAAATGTACAGCATGTGTGAAAGAGACAAAAACAGAAAGGGGGACAGAAAGGTAGAATATGGAACAGGAGAGAGATCTAGCCCAAGTGGGGCATTACAGAACAAATGAACTTCAGCTTTCAAAGAGTTTAAAATAACAGAATGATGAAAAATAACAGACAGAAAATTATGAAGGAATGTAGTGAAAGGATACAAATACAGAGTCGTTCATACAATTTGGTTTTATTAATCTGCAAGAGTAATTTAGTGCCATCATATGCTTTCCACCTTGACAACTTCCGCCCCACCTAAGCCCACAGCTTTGCACTGTTTGTTCATTAACAAAGTCAATGGCAATGCTCATTTCTGTTCATATTTCAGGAGAGCATCCAAAACTGGAAAACAAAGAGGTGAATAAAGCTTGTTTTTAATAAATTTCATGGAGACAAAACCAGGATTTTTACTGTCCCGAAAATATTTCTTGAAGTCTCAACAGGTGAACAATAAGCAGTCCTTAAAATGGAGCCTCATATCAGTATATAAAATGAAGCAGGATGAAAAGAATGTCCTCTCATATTTATCAGAGATAATTGCATTGAAAATATATTGCAACTGCACCATAAACCCATGTAAAAGAATTATGCCCTTCCAAATGGAGTGGATGAAGTAAACCATCTCTTTTCTGAACTAGAAATTGAGATAAGGACTCACCTAAATGAAGGTATGTGAGTTTGGCTGTCTCTTGTTTGCCTAAGTTAGCATCACAACTAAAGCCATGAAAGCCAGCAAAATAGTTATGAGCAGAGAGATGCAAAATATAACCTAAAACCTAAATTTACATGTTGGCCTGAAAAGACCAGGCAGCTTTTACATCTTATTAATACATTATCGTTCAATAGCTAAGCAGAATTCCTCAATATAGAGCATTATGTAAACGTGTGATGATTCAGTTTCCATCAGTACTATCCCATGTTGCAATAGAACATGCAATGATAAAAGAAAATGAAGGAAAATGACGATGTCTCTCAAGAACCTTAGTCAGAAATAACTTCTTTCAAACATCCCACCAGTTGCGGAGAAGGCAAAGATGGCTGACTCTTCGCTGAATCACTGCCTTTGAAGGAGGGCAGGGGAGATTTCGGTTCATTTGTGAGTTTTAATTCATTATGTAAATGGCTTTTGACCTAATTTTTGAATACTTTACACCTGGATAAAGGTATACATGGACAGCTACAGACTTACAGGTCTACAAGTCTACAATTACCATCCTGAACTAGCTAGTTTGCATTAATTTTTTTTTTCTTTTTGGTGAGATATAGCCTACATTTTTTGAGTTTATATCATTATTTTTGCACTAATATGTGCATCCAAAAATGTAGATTGCCCATGAGAGAATACAGGTCATTTCTAACATACACTTGTAAATGCCAGGAGACACTTTAGAATCAGTAGTGCTACACTGCTATATAATCAAAGAAATTTAAAAAATCATGCTATCTTAGCCCCTGTATAAGGGGAAATACTACTTTTTTTCTTTACTACATATATATATAAGCTGCAATATTTCTTTCATATTTCTCTCTTCTTATGGGTCTCTCCTGCCTCTTTTCAACACCCACTATTCACCCTTTCATACTTACACCTTCAGGAAAACACTTCTGCAAAAGCAGAACTGCATTTTCTTTAGTAACAGCTATGTTAACTCCTTCAGTACTCTAGAATATATGTAATTTTTGTCTTCAATAAATGCATATTTAATTCCTCCCACCCCTCACTTGTCATATCATCAATAACTTCCTGCAACTGGCTGCAGATTTACCTGCTTTTATCATCTTTAGAGTCAACAGATGTTGCACAGGTTATAAATCACAGAGGTTTTATGTACCTCAGATACTTTGTATGAGAACAAAGTGAACTTTGTGTTATAGACAGTGTTTCTGTAGACAACTTGAACATAACAGCAAAATTTTAAAACCTTTGAAATATATTTGAAATATATCTCATCTTCTACAGCAAAATCTTTTTTGAAATTTAGAGATCAGCCTATGGCAGAAATCTGCCCAGTCTGCTAGAATTCTTGCCAATTCTTCTGGCGATAATAAAACTTAGCAACGGTACTAAGAAAATAGGCAAGAATGTTTGAAAGCCAAACTGAACTTAAATGTTCATATTCCAACACTTGTATTTGAAGTTAGCCTGCACAGATGCCTGCCTTTTGACCTTTCAACAGGAATGACAGACAGACAGCAGTTGCCTCTGATGATTCTTTAATACCTTCTATTTTGTACAATTTGTATAGTGAAATCAGAAAAAAAAATTTAAAACCTTTCTTGTCCCCTCTACAACATTCATTGCAATTTGATAAAAAAGTTATCCAGATAGAAATTGATAAACTCTTACTCTCACCCTTAGCACTTACTGTAATGTTTAGCTGTACCTGCTCTGAGAAGAACACTAGGAAGCTGAAGGAAATGTCCCATCCCTCCCACACAAGCTGCTCCACAGTGTTCCCCACAGCCTCCAGTCCCTACACATCACGCACTCCAATCACCGCCCAGCTGCCAACACCAGCGGAAAGAATTGGAGCAGCCCACCTGCACAGCTGCTCCTCAAACACGGAACAAAAGGGAACAATCACCTACAGCACAGGCCAGGACTGCCATTACACAGCTGCGGCACAAACCTTTTCTGCTACCTGTCAAAGTTCTTTGGCAATCTAGAAGAATAGTATGATCCATCACTATTAGTCTTTCATGTATACTGACCATGATTTTCTATAAAAAAAACATAGTGTTAAAATTAGGAAGCACGTGCATGTATGAAGGTTTAAAATTACCATAGAATAAGATTTCACAAAAATGTACTTATCTTCTCAAAATGACTAAATATCAGTGTAAACAGAGAGAGAAGCCATTGTTTTTATTCTATTATTTCGAAATGGATAAAAACGAAAAGCTTAGTCTTCTCGAATACAGTACTGATGACACATTTGAGTTCTACTATCATTAATGTCACAGAGACATAAAATTAAAAATCAGTATCTATTGTAGCCAAGTTCAAAGTAATGAGCTAAATGCTAAAAATATAAATCCTTTTTTTTTAAAGTTTGCATATCCAAGGAAGCAAACAATAAGTTCAGGCAAGTCTTTCAGTCACTAAAGGCACAAATTGTTAACAGATGGGGGAAAACATTTAATTTAGCAAGTAACTGTTATTAAATAAATAATGCGGATATTTTCTTTGTAGAATTTCATAATAATCCATGAGCCAATTCTTATTACCTACATCTGTCAGCCAATTCTATCTAATAATTAACACAAAGGAATTGAATGGACGAAAAAATGTGCTGCTTGAAGAATAAAATATGTTTAGCAATTTAATACTTAAAAATAAAATTGAGAAAACAGATGCATTGTGTACTCTTATGATTCTATCATAATTTTTATTACAGTTCTAATTCTAAATAATATTTAGTCTGATAAATTCTTCTTAAGCCTTACAAAGCATATTTTACATATTTGACATTTAGTGCTGTTAGTTAAGAATAATTTCAAGATCAGGAAAGAAACAATCTTCTCTAAAACATTAATACTATTTAAATTAAACACCTTTTCCTTCAGGAGAAAAAAACAGGGAAAAACAAATTTTTCAACAGCATATACTGAACTTTCTAATAGGAATACAATCCTGAAGATATTATTACACTGCATCACAATTAAGATTCACATTTTTCCAACATCCAGAAAATGTATTTTGCCAAGCAAAAAAAAGAAAGCAAAACAAATAAAAACGAGAAAATAAATTCAGAAGAAAATTAAATTAAGATTATCAAGAGTCTTCAAAATTAATTATATTGATATACTCAAAACTATTCATTATCGAAACTCTGAAAACCAAGAGGCAGCAGTAGTAAAGAGTCTTGACTGGAAACATGACAACACATGCAATTCTAATATGTAAAACTTATTACTGTCAAATACGTATCTCTGTGCTATCTCAGCCAGCAGTATATAATCTCTATTGACAGATCCTCAGAGACAAGCTGCTAGATGAGCTGTGGTCATGGCTCTTAGCCTCCATGACTTGATTTCACCCTCAGCTCCTTAGCCAAGCTCCTGCCAAGCTCCAAGCTCCTTCCAGCATGGGGGGCAGAGCACAAAGCACGGACAACTTGGAAAGCACACACTCCACAGAGCAACAGTTCACAGTTCAGCAATATTACGAGCAACGAGTATTGTGAGTACTATCATGTTCAATAATCCTCACTTTCTGTTTCTTTTCCATTAATTATAAAATAACTCCTGGAACTCATAGAAACATTTAGCAATCACTGCTCCCCATGGCAACTGAAACATGCACTGCATGGGGCAGCAACTTTGGGCTGTGAACCTGCCACCTGACAGCTTCATTCAGTGCTTTTTTGGGCTTGTAATGGAAGAAGGTGACTGTTCATTATGTTCCTTTGCTCCTCCTGCAGCATTCATGATTCCATGTACCTCCATCATAATTGCCCCTCAGCCATTTAAAGCTCATTTATAGGGGGTGGCCACTGACAGCTGACTGACATCTCCACCCTCACAGTATCACAGGAGCATTTGCCATGTATTCCTTCACTGGATAATCCTGGGGTTATCAAGTAATGGATTTACCTAACACTATATAATTATGTCTCTGGCACAAGAATCCCAACAGAAAGTTGCTGATGAACAGCAGGCACACTCCCTAACCACAGCAGAGCCAGTACAGTGCTGGGCCTGAGCCTGCCCCCTCTGGGTACTTATTGACCCCAAATACCATGAAACGAAAAAAGTCTTACGTTCTACCAACTGAGAAAAACAAGCCCATGACCATTCTATCACGCAAAACTTTTGATTCTATCAAGCAAAACTTAATTGATTTTATGACCTTCTTTGCCATTTTATTTGCAAATTAATTATATTAAAAAATACTTTTTTGTTCGAAAAAAATACATAAGGAAAGCATAGCAAGATGAACATCAGTAGAAACTTATGAAGTCTTGGGTACTTCGGGAACAGCTGCAACACTTACTTTCTGTGTGTTGGACCCTCTAAAAAAATTTAAAATAAAAGAAAAATCAGAAACAGCCAGTCAGGAGAAAGTTAGAAGTCCTAAATTCATAAGTACATCACACAGAGACATGTGTAAGCTGCCTTGCTTTTGTGGTTGGAAGTGGCCAGAAAGTACAGAGCAGTAAGAGTTGCTCCAGGATAGTGGCTCCCCAAAACCAACTTTCACTAAAGCAGCCAGAGGCACCAGTAAACAGACAGTCTCAGTATGAAAGTTAGCTTGACTGCAGTGCCCTTTAGAAGAGGAAGCAGTTTGGTTCTGGATGCTTGTGTACTTACTGGATTGCTGAAATGGTGAGGAGGTGGCAAAAAGGAAGTATCAGAAGGGCCATAAGGTGTAACTACTCCAAAGAATCAGCAAGGCACGGCAGCACACTGGGGGCAACAAAACTCAATCATTCTCAGTACAAAAAGCTTTTTTCAAGGCTTGAGAGCCCAAAATACTGAAAAATTCCAGCTACTGAGCATCTTAAATGGACATGGCTGTCTTGGTACTTGCATGGACAGAGCTTGGTGACAGCCACTGCAAATTGCTGCTTGCAGCAGGACTCCTTCCACCATATGAACACTATGACATCACTACTTTTTAGTTCTTCCTATTTTCTGATTCAATTAAAGTCATTGCAAGTAACTAAAAAGACAGGATTAGCTGACTGCCTTTCAGGAGACATTACACAGATCATATTTGTAAATAAAATGGCTTTCTAGGACTGGTTGAAGTAGAGGATCTGGCAGCGGCAGTTGGCAGTGACCTTTGAGAGGCAGAGTCATCCATCAGATCAGCAGCCCTGAGTCCTCCTGTGATGGCCATCACAGCCACCAGCAGGCGGCTGGGACAGCTCCCATGGACCTCAGCTCCTTCACTCTCCAAAAGCAAGCACTGAAAAGGGAATAAAGCTCTGGGACTACAAGAGTACAAGCGCTCCAGATTTAACAGAATTTCCATTTGACTTACACAAATGATCTAACAATGAAAAGTGTAGTCTCTGCAAGGCACTGACTTCAAAAATCCACATATTTCTGCTATCATAAATGAGAATTCAAAATGAAATGCATTTTATAAGACATTTCAGTAACTGCTTGGAAGCAGCTATTGCTTCCTCTTTAAAGAAAAAATATGTTTTAATTATTTCATCCTATGTTATGAAATTATTTCAGAGGGAAAAGCAAGCAAGGTCTATTTGTCACAAATTGGATGAAAACTGGACTTGAAAATGTCAAACCATCCCAGAAAGCAACAACTCCAAGTTTAATCTTCTAGCTCTCCTGAAGATTCATTTTAAAGCACAAAGTTAATTATGTTTGATCTGAATTCAGTGAGCAGTGTTAGGGATCAAGGCAAATTGCTGGAGTAAGGGGAAATCAGACAGGTCTTCAAAGTCATTCTAGGTAAGATAGAGCACTCCTTAGGAGCATAAGGCTTCAATAATAAAATTTCGTATTTGATAACAGGAAATAGGAAAATAATTTCATTGGCTCATTTAGAGAATACCAGTTTTCCATCATGTCATATACAAGTAGTGCCTTGTAAGAACAAAGGAAAATAGGAGAGGGGCTGATGGGTGAGTATTTAAAAATAATCGTTCAAAGTTCATATGCTACAAGAAATGACAGCAAAATTCTGTATGAAGTCTGTTGCAAGGGTAAAAATAAGTAGAACACAATTCTCATTTTAGAAATGGAATGAGGCAAAAAAAGAAGAAATTGAGTATCAAAGGCCCTGCAGCAACTAAGAGGAGGGATGTCTGTGTGGGCTGACAGAGGGAATCATTTAAAGTTAATAAAATACACAAGCCACCAAAAGTACATTTCTGAGAAAAGAAAAAACAGGAAAAGAAAACATCTCCTTGGTTCTTGATAAAGCAGAACATTTCAGAATACTTCTACATGCTTCATGTCTTTGAGGAGTCAAAGTATTGTCTGCACATATGCTCTTCATTCTACCTTCATTCTCCAAGTAACCACGCATGCTGCTGTGAGTCTCAGTCTCCCTCACCCTTTTCTCCAGGTAAAACTGGAAAATATGATGCACAGTCAGGAAAGAGGAAGCAGAACATGGAGAGGGGAAGAGAGGGATCTAACCCCTCTTTCCTTCCCTGGAAAACAACAAAAGGAAGTATCATCAACAATAGAGTTAAGAGCTAAAATCTGAGTCAGTCCTCAAGAAACCAAGGCACAGTTCTGTTTCCAAGTAACATTGGTATGCATGATTTACTGTGTTTCTCTGAACTTATTCCTGAACTTCTACAGAACTCTTGCTCTGCACTTCCCAGGTTTTCAGAGTCCTGAAAACTAAACAGGATCTAAAGTTCAGGTTCTCAAACTTTATCGTGATAATAACATCTAAAAATGGATATACATAAAAGTAGGATGAGATTTTTCAATGCTACATTGCACAAGCCAGCAATACAGTCATGGAGGCACAGTACTGACTTTCCCTTTCCAGAGAACATGCAGCAGCTGAGACAGATCTTCAAAGGTATTTTTTGAAATAACAGGGGCATGGTGTGAAGAGTCTGGGCCAGGTAACAAAGGATGCTATGGTATCCCCCTTTCAAGTGACATGCTTTATGGAGAAAGGTTAAGGAGCTGTTTTTCAGCTACACTTCTCTCACTGCCTCTTCCTGAAAGTGATTGCTGCTGGCTCCCCTCCAGCGAGGGCTTGAGAGGAATCAAACGATTCAGTGGTGAGAACTGCACAGAGAGCCTGCAGGCAGAGGTAAGACAGAGAGCATCTTAATGAGGAAAAAACTGCAGATCAGAGATTTCTCTCACGTAAGGTAAAACATACTGGAGACACTGAAGAGACTTGAGAATTACTGGACACTGGATGATTAAATTACAGGATTCTCCTATCCCCTTTCACACAGTGAGGACAGGGGAAAAAAAGAACCCCAAATGCACCTTTCACCAGCATTCCACCAAACTGCAGATCCAAAAAACTTGCAAACATCTCGTGTTAGAAAGATTCTGCTTTGCAAATGTGTTTAGAAATTTATAACTACCTGACTCATCTCCACCACAGAAGAGCTATTTAATGGTGTACTACTTGTCACCTGCTATCAACAGTGTCCTTTGAACCCAGTTTGAGACTACAGAGCACAACATAAATCTGCCACAGCTTTCTGGCACTTCCTGCCAAGTACTTGCTCATACTCTGCAATATTATGCAGACTATTAACCTTACATAAATTTTAAAAGTCTGGGTGTTCCCAAAGAACATGTAGAGGGCAGACTCATAAAAGTTCATCAGAGCAGTGACCAGGACCAAAACAGACTAGGAAGAACCATTAAACCTCTACCTGAATTCAGGTACAGCAATGCTGTGCATTTCCTGTACAAGAAAATGTACTGGAAAAAATCCATTAAAAACAAAGGGTGCTGCAACACCTTAATAACTCTACACAAGCTCTTCTGGCAGGAGGGACATAAACCTTAAGTCTCTGTGCTTCATCATCATAGCTTAGCATTTACAACAAAGGGAAAGCACAGCTCTTTGTCAATTCAGAAATAAATTTACCATATAATCCTAAATATTTCACATCACACAGCACATCAACCCTAACAAACATTTTCTTTATCTACAGCACACGGTTCCTAGAAGATACAAAAGTAGTTATTGTAAGATTTATACTAAGTCAAATATTAATGCAAATATTTCTAAGAACTCTTAGTTTCTAGTTCCAATTTAATTATTTTATAGACTTACTTAATATGTTATTGCTTAATGTGCTTAAAATGTTTTGACTAGTTCAGTCAATGTTGAACAAAGAAAAAAGAGTACAAATGACTTAAGAAAACTGTTCTTCATCTGGAAACGGTTTTCCAACACACAGTGATAGGTTTTCTGCCCATCTGTTAAACCAGCCCCATCAAAATGTTTTGAGGACAAAAAGGGGGGGGTAGGAAAAAAAGACTCACAGCATTCATCATGACTCACCCAGTATTTTTCACTAGCTCTGCTTACTAAAGTGTAACAATGTTGATTCTATATTCTATTCTTAATACATATTAAATCCAGCTCTAAATAAAGAACTTTTCTTAGTGCACCATCCTGGCATAAAGTGAAAGGTCTACTGCATTTTTATGCCAAAAAAAGCCTAAATGTAGAAAAGGGCTTTTGCTGGTGCAATTAACTCCAGAGCTAACTTAGCTTGACTTGGCAAAAATGCATTTACAGCATTCTGTGTGCGCTGAAAGGAGTATCTGGAAGAGTCATGACAGCAAAACTTCTGTAGTGCAGCCCAGGCTGAAGCCACCCAGGCACCTGAGCACTGAAAGAGCACAAGGCCAGGGCACTGCAGTGTGAGGCTCTGCAGGAGGCACTCACTGGGGTTTGCAGCCCCGAGCACGCAGCAGCAGACACAGAGCGAGCTGAGAATTCAGGATGATGCTGTCACACAGCTCTGCATGGGCTGCTGTCAGCAAAGGCTATGATAAGCAAGCTGATCTTCAGCACTGCTCACACTGTGATCAAACTGCTCTGGTGTGAATTAGTATTTCCCCAGTTCTCAGAGAAAACAAGCAAACAAACAAACAGAAGAAAATCAGCAAAGCCCCCAAATAAACTACTGAACAATACCTGTACACTCAAAGATACTGAGTGTGGGCAACTTTCTCAAGAAGGTCAAATCATTTAACATGGGACACTTGGCTATAGACAGTTGCCTGGTTCTGTAGATGAGCTATTCTTCTCTGAATGGCAGTAACAGTACAGATATCCAGTAAATGAACTCAGTATGCTAAAAACAATGTCACAGCAAGTGAAAATAATTCAAAGCCAATTCAAATTACTCCATTAAATGATGGTATAGGTCTCATAAAATGAAAGTACATTAAATAAGCAGAAAAGATCAATAAGACCGAGAAACAACTGCATATTGATCGAGGAACAAAACTGCAGATAATTGTCTGATGCTTCACCCCAATTCACTGCTTCTGCTCACACAGGAGGGCTCCTCTCCATGAATCCCTTACACCCTGTCCCACCAACTATACCAACTGCCACTCACTTGTGTTCTCCCATCCTGTAAGTTTTAAAAATAGCACTAATACTTATATTAGATGTACTGTATTTCTACTGGTTTATGACATTAAGCCCTAATTTTAAATTCAAAAAGTAACAATAGGTGCTTGGTGGATGGATGAAGGATGGAATTTTAAGTCAGCTTCTGACAGAAAGGGGGTATTTTGTGCTGCTAAAACAGCTCATGAAGTATAAAAGAGTTTTAAAAATACAGAATAACGAAATCATAATAAAAATTAGAGGTCTTCTGGGAAAAAAATGTTATCAAAATTTCTCCAACATATTATGTTCACAGAAGAGTTCCAGCTCAAATATGAAAATGGTTGAAAGGCTTAAGGACTCTGCAGGTCTTGGGATGGAATAAAATCTACAGAGAGAGAAAACTAAGATTAAACCATTCTTTTATATGGGAAAGCTGCTCTGCCATTGACTCTTGTCATTCCAGTTGCTCAGGGTTTGTCTTTTGCATTTTACCTTTTACTTGGTTTTTAAAGTTAAAATGTACTAAAAGGCCTACAGAATCCAATAGTGTTAACACATTTATGCTTTATCAGACTTGTAACCTTATTTAAAAAATCATCTGAGTTTATCACCTTTTATTAAACTCTTTCCATTAGTAGTTACAGAAAATCAGTTATAAAGGATGATAAAAAGAATGTGCAAACCTCGCTAGCAAAATGGCTGTAGTCAATTCCTGTCTCAGAGTCCATGCAAAATTAATTACTTTAATTTTCTCATCCACATTTAGAAAAATGTATTTAAAACCGTAACAGATATCATGGCAATCTCAATCCACAGCATGCAGATCACACCAATAGCTATGCGCAATATCAAAGGAATGCTATTACAGTAGAGATAAAGTAAAAATTAACTGGCAAAACTTGTTTCCAGAAGTACTGCTTAGACTTCTGATTGTCCCTTTTACTTGTTATGTGCCATTTTCAAAATTATTCTGCCATAAGCAAATATTCAACTGGTCCAGGTTATGAGTCATTCCATTTACTCATTCTGAGCTCTTCTAGAATGTCCCTTTCTCCTACCCCTCTTTTGCTGAGTCTTCAGGGACCTCCATGGAAAGATAATAATTCAGACACCTACTTGTATATAATATGACCATACTACAGATTTTAAGAAAGGGAAGATACTGATCTGGTAACAGACCCCAAGTCTCTTGAGCTTCAGTTCCACATCAGTTTATGCTATCAGTTTTTATCCCAGCTGCCATTGCTCCCTCCCTTCCACATCTCCCAGCCATGTCATCTCCTCTCCACCTGTGCACCCACACAAGCATTCTGCTGAAAATGACCCCCCAGAAGCTTTCAGCCACTGCTCAGCATGAGCTCCTCACTCCTCTGCAAACACCTATGCAAGGAACAAGCACCTGTGCATGGCAGACATGCAAGGAGAAAAGAATCACAGAACAACTTATATCAGTTAACCAGAGATGGAAGTCAGTCTTTAATCCACTCTGTGTAGGAAGCTTCACATTAAAGCAATAAAAAACAGAACTTGTGTAAATTCTGTATCTGAATCTGTAAAGTTTTGGTTTGTACAGACATCAAGTTTTCACTGTCTTACTCAGCAATTAGTATCTATTCTGAATTCCATTTACTCAGTAACTCATTAGCACTAATTAGCACATGCCTTCAACATATAAAGTAGTTAATGCACAAATTAGTTGTGGCAAAAGCACTCAAAAATTTCAAAGCAGAAATAGAAATTCTTTAGAGAACAGAGTTGAGCAGAGCAACAAACTCGGGGGAAAAAAGTGTCAGACTATCTAGTATTGAAACAAGTACATTCAATAAGGACAAACTGTGGGGGAAGTTTCCAAATGGCAATTAGACAAGCTCAGATTATTCAGCTAATAATTGGTATCAGCTTTTTTCAAATGTTCAATCACTGCCCTTCCCAAAAGAACTTAGGTGGATCCTATGTATATTCATAGTAATTCACTTACTTCATTCAGCTATTTGCTCATGTTTTAGAGGAAGAGGGGTTGATTACTTGGCAAAGGAGAGGGATAACAATAGTGTCTTACAAGCCAGTGAAGAGCAGTGGTCAGTAACCCCTGGAGCACTCCCAGTCTGTGCAGCAGTGATCAGGTGAGCCAAGCTCTCAGCAGCCTGTGCCCAGTCCTACACTCACTCAGCACTGAGGCTTCACTTCCCCCGAAGCTGTGCAGGTTATTAAATGATCCAAGTGCGCAGATCTCATCAGGATTAGGCCTTCTGTGATCCTAACTGCTCCTAAGAAACTATCCAGTATTGATTCCAAGTATTGATTCAGTATATTTTAGCATGCTGGTTGCACAGCAGAAACAAAACCAGCACTATCCCCTTCCCTGGGGAGCTTTTTTTTGTACATGTATAGCTTTAGTTTCTTCAAGCAGATAAAAGCCCTTACTAATCAGTAAGGGCTACATTGGGTAAATGTAAACATTACAGATGAGTATTCAGGTGAAATACTCTTCTTAAATTCTATAAAAATATATTATTCAACCAAAAAGGATTCCCTTCTCCACTCCAATTATACATAACTAACACAGGTGACTTTTTTTTTAACTGTAATGATGGAAGAGGACAGGTCAAAAAACTTCTATGGAGAACAGGTCAGGAACAACACTACTGGCCATGAAGGTGAGTGCAAAGGCAAGAGAGCATGACAAGCATCAGAACGTGGTAGAAAGGATGACAAGAACATCAGGTAAATAGCAAACACCACCACCAAGAAACTGAATATACAACTTCAAAAATTACGGCAGACGCCCATTATAGAATAATTTTAATGAACTTGCAAAGACAGTATTTCAGACTAATTTAACCAAGGAAAACTAAATGAAATCTCCCTGAAATAAAATAGGCTATACAGATGGAAGTCTAGTACTGTGGGTTTTACCTTTGGGAGTTGCAGCCTGCACAAGATTCTATTCTTTCATTACAAATCTGTTGTGTGGGGGGCGGAGGAGGAGTAACTGTGTTACAGGGATAAAAAGAATTGCACAATTGTTGTAAGAACATCTAGTTTTCTCTATGTATTTCTATCCATCACAATCCATCCTGAACTTCACATCTATTTTTTTCTCATTACCTTACCCTATACTATGTCAGTAAAGGATATTTTAATGCTGGGGGGGAAGCACTCCATAGATAAAAGTCCCTGAACAAGACATCACAAATTCATTAGTGAAGATCATTAAACAGCGTTCATTTTAAGCGAGCAGAGAAAACAAAGAGAGCTGATCAAGCTCCATCAGGAGAGTGAGGAGGACTGGCAGGAATAGCAGCTGTGCTCGAGCTCAGATTGGATTCGTGTTGGCAGAACTGTGAAATAAAGCCTGCAACATACTGTGCTTTTATGAATCCTGCTTTCCCAATAAAAGGCATCCAAGGAATTTAATGCTTATGTTTTGCCTTTCATAGGCTGTTTTACTTAGGATGGTTTCTATACAACTAAATTTATAAAAGTCCAAGATGCAATTATTTAGACATGCTGCTCTTACTAACGGTGCCCTCTAACACATACACTAACACAGCCTCATTCATCTGAGTATCTCCAAGTGCTTCATAAATGCCAATTGAACAGATGCCATGAATCCGAAAAACATTACTGCTGGAAAATTTTCTGCTATCTGACTTGGTTAGAATAGTATGTTTTATTATACAGTAGAAAAGGTCAGTGCAAGGAGAAGAGTCTAGTTTAAGCTATACATCTAACAGCATTTTCCCTGTATCAATTTTAATAATACATTTTTCACAGTCAATTATGCAACAGTTGAGTTCCTCCCTTACCAAGAAAAAAAAACCACTAAAAACTAAATAAAAAGACTGAAGAGTTTCTTAAAAAAATTATGTGACACATATACAAAAACCAAAATTTCAGACAAATACAGAGGTATATGAAAGACACATGAGTAAAAAAAAAGTCCTTCTTATTTTCAAAGAACTGTGAAAATATACATTTAGGATTACATTTAATAGAAATTTATGCGTATTTTATACCCTGAAAAAATGAAAAAACTTAAGTCATTTTATTTCATTGAATCTCTAATTTCTGGGCATAGAATAGAAAAAAGGAGGAAAAACCTAAAGAAAGAAAGGATGGAGAAATGTGTAGGAAGATCTCAAAGTACATAAATATAGTGTTGTTCTTTGTGTTCCCATGTAGAAATTATGAAAGTAGGTCACCTATTATACATTACAACAGAGTGATATAAACCAGCTTCTTCTGACTACCTTGTCAGGGGGAATGTTTTTGAGTATAACATTACATAATACACTGGTGCAACTACCTCAACCTGCTTTAAGTAAGTAACACTTCAGAATTTGTGAAACTGATGAACCAAAACTTTCACAGCTCAGACTTTCAAACCTGAAACTGGGGCTAGAAACAGAAGCACAAGTCCATAAACTTCAAGATTTCAATGATTTCCTATTCTCTAAGAAAGAATTCAGAGAACTTCTCTAAGAATGGGATCACTGCACTCGTGCCTTCTCAAGTGGGATCACTTATGCAGGGAAACCAAGCAGCATAACTATTTTCCTTCTACAGGTATGTATACCTGTCCTGCTTTTCATTTACTCTCTTTCTGAACCAACCTCATAACCCTGATTTCTGTGCTACTGTAGAACAGTAAACTATTATTTTATAAATCAAGCTTCAGATCAAAAGGAAGAAGGAAGTGTCATTCACTGCAATTCAGAGGCAGGTGAAAGGGCTGCAGTGTAATGTTCCAAGACAGAATTGCCTTTTCTTTGTGCTTTTCTTAGGTTCTGTCTAAGCAAGCTGCCAATTTATTTAATCCATCCACGAATAAAGGTAAAAAGGATGTCCAAGATGACACATAGTTATAAAGTAGAAACTGTAAAACATCTTTGCCTGTTGAACTCCCTTCAAGACTAAAAATAAACTCCAGACTTAAAAATGCTCCAATTGATTCAAAATCCAGCCTGGTTTGTTCAGTCTGAGATCCAGATCACTCTACTAAGAACTCAATGCATAGATATTCTAACTGCAAATGTGGCATAACAGTATGATAGAAACTTCACATAAACATACAAAAAACCCTACCATCCATAAATCTGTTTTATTCACATGTTCAGCAATCACCAGTAAGAAAATACTTACTTCTAATATTTAGTATTTTACTAGAAAGCCAACATGCTGCTTTACATTTCACCAGAGATGTGTGTGCCTTGGTAATACAGATAAGAGCAGTATTTATTATATTCACAACGGCAGAATTATAATTTTGTCTCTTATATTACCACGATCAACTACAAATACAGGTTTTTTATAATAAGCATCAGCTTAATGCAGACATCAGTGAAATCATTCTAGTAGTTATAGGAACTAGTGCATTAATTAATATTTCTTAATGTATCAAAGATCATATCTAGATTACTAACAGAAAGGAGAGCAAAACTTCACCAACATTTCTTCAATTGTTACGTTAATGCAAGTTCAAGCAAGGAAATCCTAAAAAGAGCCGGAGAAGATACAATTTTTCAGATAATTTAAAAGCATGCACAACTGCAATGGTTGTGCAACCAACACACAATGGTTTGCACTAACAGGTTTCCTTCTTCAAGAATGAGTAAAGTATCACTCTATAGGCACTGATGAACGACTACAATCTATGTAGTTCAAGTTCATATTTAATGAAAGAAATTTTATGTGTTACATGCACTGTTAATTTTTTCAATCAATTGTAATTGTAAAAGATCCTTTGAGAAGTGGCAGTTTTTTTCTTGCTGCCATTTTCTCCACAAAGGTGATGGGGCACCATGGGGACTTGTATATTTTATTATTATTAAGGGAGAATTACTTCAAATTAGTTTTAGCATATTCTGTTTAAAATCTTATCTTGAAATTGCAGTATTTTGAGTCTATCCAGATTATGTTTTTCACAGTAATTTTTCCTCTGGTCTTTAAAGCTATCAATATTTACACAGCCAATGATGCTCAGCTTTAAACAGTTAAGAAGTGGAAAATACTATATTCAGATGCAATTGCTACAGCCCTTTCTCATATTTTAAAATGCATTTGATGCATGAAGCTTGGAAGCAAAATCAGTTTCCCTACTGCTTTTCAATCATCATGCAAGGTTGAAGTTTGTAAAATTGCTTATAAACTATAAAGACTGTATTTTTAAATAACTCTTAGAAGGTAGCACTTGTCTACAGTTCCCATCTTAAGATCTCACAGCATTTTTGGCTACCATTTTAAGCATTTTTATAAAGGGAAGAAATTGAATACAAAGTAACTTGTCTGAGAAACAAATTTCCACTTAAACCCAGTGACCACAAAAGTCCTGTGAACAGTGTTATAACAGAAACATCATTCTTTGCCTCCTACCTAATACCACCTTAGGATTTTGTCCAATGTTGCATCCATTCCCAGCTGATTAATTATTTTTGCCCCAGTTTATTTTTCCCTTTGACCTATTTCTACCCATAAGTAGAAATGGGGAGTTAGGCAATCTACAAGTGGGAGAAGCGAAGAAAAGAACTTACACCTTCAACTATAAATCTATAATTTCTTTAAACTTTAGGAACTGGTTTGGTTACATAAAGGAAAACTGCAAATCATGAAGAATTAATTCACTGTAAAGGTGATCAGGCATTGCAATAAGCTTCCCAAGGAGGTGGTAAAATCACAAACCCTGGAAGTGTTCAAGAAACAACTGGACAAGGCACTTAGTGCTATGGTTTAGTTGACATGGTGGTGTTTGGTCAAAAGTTGAACTCAATGATCTTGGAGCTCTTTCCCAACTTAAATGATTCTATGATTCTATTAAAAATATAAAAAGACAGGAATGCTATTACTTCATTTGTACAAAAATCTAAATTTTATCAGAGATTGAGATTTTAAGTAATCTGCGTCCATCTTTTCTCCTTCCCAATGCCCACAAAGATAATAATACTACTTCTGATACTTCTAAGCAGAAAAAATGTTGAAAGAAAATCTTTTGTTAAATGAGAAAGAGGGCGAAAATTATCTCCACTGTCAAAATTAATAAAACAAGGGTCAAAATGTCCATTCAAACTAAAAATGTCCATTCAAACTACAGCTTGAACTGATTTTTCCATTGCCATAGCAGCATGCCTATCCTTGGTAAAAAGGTTATTTTGGAAAGCCTCTGGGCTAAGGAGATTAAATTCAAATTCACCATTCTTTCTTGGTACCTTTTCAAAGCAGGATTCCACTTTGAAGAATGCACTATGCATTGGAGAATCTCCATT
>NW_005054354.1:1754647-1779632 GCF_000277835.1 Geospiza fortis | reverse complement strand
TGGGTGAATCAAGTCATTGTTATAACCATTTTATACCTTTTTATACATGCACACACATCCATACAAAATATAACTATGGTACATCTATCACAGGAGTTATAGCACACTCTGTACACAGTGTTCAGCTGCACATGTCAGGCTCACGTGCAGCACTGCTTGTCATGGCAGTGGTGACAGTGGTTTTAATCATGTCGAGCGATCACAGATTTCCTCAAGAGCACCAAGAGCTGTCTTGTGCCAGCTGAGTCAGCACCCCAAACTCCCAGGTTTGGTAGAGGACCTGGAACAGGGCTGAGAATGCCTTGGGTGGTGGACACAGCAGGCATTTTGAGTACCCCTGTATGTGTCAGCTAAACTGAACAGCAAAGAGTTGGGTTTTAATAATAATTAAAACTATTTGGATACGATTTTCTTCTCCCAGAAGCAGCATAACAGAATTTTCTCATTTGAAGTTCAAATATAATTCAAATATCAAAACAAATAAATAAGTTACTAACTCAGTGGGAATTCAAAAGCCAAAACACAGTCAAAGGAATAAATTTTTCTGTTCAGAGGGTAAAACAGTAGCTGCCTGGCTGCCTTCTTGAGCCTGTCAAAGAACAGGCTGACCTAATCTGTGACCTGCTCACGCTATTCACTGCTTTGATATCTAACAAGCACTTACTAGACAATAGTAATCAATGGAAACTGGAAGCTATACATTAACCCGTGAATGTGTAATATTTGTCAAAAGAGAATCCAGCTTCTTGCATAATTTTGCAGGTGCTAAAATTACTCAAAATAATAAAAGCTCAAGCTATAAAACTCAGCAACATTCACATGCATTTCTAACTGCGACTATTATTCCACTGTGTCAGTAACTAATAATGCTATCCTAGAGTAGAATATTGCTGTCAGTTTTACAAGCAAAAAAATAAAAATAGGTTTTTCGAGAATTAAAACTGCATTTCTTTCCATTTATTTATTCATTCATTCAACAGATGTATTAGCCAAGACTCTGCACAAAAGCAGAATATTAAATTGTATCAGCTGGATGTATTTCTAAAAAGAATCTAAAAAATTAAAAAGATTAGTGATTTGGTGAATTCATTTCTTCAGTATCTACATCTAGCAACTCTCAGCAATCTTCAAACATACTTTGAAAATATAGATGCTTCTAGGGTAGCACAGAAAGAAAAACTTTGCATCATAATCACAGATTTAAACAAAGATTTAAAATTACAGATTAGCAATTTTATGTGGACTCTCTACAATCCACAGTTCTCTCTGCAGCTGCTGGTTCATGGAATTTTTGGGATCAATCCCATTTCCATTCTCATTTCCTTGTGTTGTGGATCAAATCTACTCAAGGCAATTCTGTGCCCAGCTGATCACAGGATGCCATTTAGCCAACTGCCACACATGGCAATCGTACCCAACAGAAGTATATTGTGGTACCAAAGTGACGAAATACTGATATTGCTGAAGAATTTTTTCAAAACACCCAAAACTTAAAGCAGGGTTACAAGTCAAGCTCTTAGCAGCTTTGTACAAAAGCGACCATGAAATTCAACACTCAATATTCTCTGTGTATTTATAGCAAAAGATCATTAAGAAAATGAAGAAAGCCTATATAAATAAATCTGCAGAGCAGCTCAGTCACCCTTGCAGCAATTCTAACCATTTCCCTGTCCTTGTGTGTGACTCCTTTAGTTCTCATCAAATATTCATGCAACTAACTCCATGCTTGGCTCATCCTCAACAGGCGTCTTTTCTTCTTCTTTCTGCCACATCACACACAGCTAAGGTGGCACTGGCAAGAATGAGAGAAGGGGAAATGCACCAGTACAAGGCATCTAATATATTAAGGACAGTTTCTTTTCAGTACGGCACAACCCAAAGTACCATACATAAAAACATTATGTCCCGTTTGTTCTACTTATAACATTGATGTGGTTAACTGTTGTTAAACTGCATGGTACTGCTTGTTATAGGTTTTATTTATGAAGCATCTTTACACTTAATTTAACCTTCTAGTTGATGTCAGAAGCAACAACTTCTCAATGTCAAATTACAGGTGAAACACAGTTTTGCATTTTTGCCCTGTGTTTAATAATCTTCTATGCATGCTGCAAGGCCTGTTTCCTTAGAGATGGGGGGAGGGGGGGTATTTAATTTTGAAAAGATTGATGATGAAGTAGAGAGTTCTACAGTGTTTCATCAATACATTTTTTTAAAATCTCATTAATTATTTGCATCTTCTGAAGGTTTGTTTTGCTCCCCTACCCCTCTTCCAATGCAGTTGAGGGCTTAAAGCAATTTAGATAAAAGTAAAGTTAGCGCAAGAAATAATTTATATTCTGACTTTGCCAATACATTACTTTATTTTAGAAAAAAAAAATTCATGTCTTGAGAGATAGATACATGAACTATTTTTTCCACTCAAACCCCAATTCTCTCCTTATTACTCCAAAGCATTTCCTTGGTTTAACTTTGTCAAGTCTAGTTAGTCATTAAAAATCTGTGCTTAAAGATCTGCAAAGAGAATAAACGTGGAAAATTTCTACAGTCCATGCATTCTTCAAAAAGAAATTGATTTTGTATTACAGAGACTGGACAGATTAATGAAATACAGACAGCCTTTCCAGATCTGCGCTAGCCATCTAGGACATAACCAAACTGTTGTTCTACAAAACACAATAATGTGAACAGAAGCTATGAAGCAGACACACAATGCTTGACCATTGTGGTCATGGACATTGCACAAGAAGCTAAAATCCTTAGTTTAAATGTTAATCCATACTATCTCTAACTGTCCATATAAACTCACTCTAGATTAAGGGTACTGAATACAAACTAAAACTCTGTCTACTATCAATCTTTATTGCCACAAAGTATACTGTAATAACTGCTTTGCCTACAGGCTTCGAGATTACTGAGAGTAGCTTTTATACTCTCACAAATGCTATCAACACAGCCTGCAACATTTATCAAGGTTTGCACTCAACCAACAGTCCAAGAGCCACTGAGTTCTTACATACAGATACACACAAACAGCATAGGAAAATCCCTGTTGAAGTATTCTAGCCTAGACCTATTGCTTATTGAGATAATGCCAGCTTCAAGATTTCAGAGTGGGAGTATTAAACAGGGTATTAGCAAGAGTCCAATAAACAGGTAGATGCCTAGAATTTTTTGATGGTGGCAAACAAAATAGGTTTCTGAAGAATATATACAAAATTTGCAGGGAAAAAAAACCAACTGCCCTGGGGGGAACAGAGCAGGCTTAGTTTTCCTTTTACTTCAACAGCAAGGCCACAGAAAAGGTATTACAACATAAAGCAACTTCAAAGAAAAACATTTCAAGCCTAATGACCAGCAAGTTTAAAGTAGTAACCACTTTCAAAAGGGCAGGCTCTCCTCTCCTTTCATTCTTTCCTCGCATTAAAACCAATTTGCTTGATTAATAATGCTCTCCATATCCAGCCGTCTCTCAGAGGGAATAAATTCTCACTGGGCACCAGATCTACTGTGGAAAGAATGAGAACTAGAAAAGACCTCTACCTGTGTCAGAATGGCAATTTCTCTTTTAGAAAGACAGCATGGTAACAGGCAGCCAGTATGTAATAACTCAGAAGGTTTTCCTGTTGATGGGTTGTTGCTGTTGCTATTCTTCGTCTTCCACATTTCCTCCAGGAGCTCCTAACCCAAGGTATTATTTTGCAGAGCTGCTAGCCTACCTAGAAATAGTGAAGCTTCTCATTTTGAAAAGTACCGGAAATAATGCACATAAAATTTTTCCTTTTTCCTATTCCAGCTACATTTCATAGCTCCTACCACTGCAACTCATGCTACCTATATGTTTTAATTGATTACATAGATCATCAGTGAAGGCTGCTGAAGAATTTGACAAGCTTTTTCTCCATAAACCTGTATTTGCTCATCATCCATCGGTGCAATAAAAACATCTTGAACAACCATTTGAAATTTCACAAGATTTTATTAGTAAAATAAAACATTAGGCTTCAAGCCTAATGACTGCAAAGCCAGCTCCAGGCATCAACCATATACAGTGCAAAACAGTATTCCCTTCCTCAGACATACCACTGACACTACTGCTCTCAGCCTTCTCCCAAAAAACAGCAAATGAAAGCATTTTTCATACAAGCTGTGGTTTGCTTCAGTATTACAGTAAGTGATTTCAAAGACAACAATTATGCAGTGAGGTTAAAAATACTTTAGAAGATGGAAAAAAACTGAAACTATGGTTTAGGCACAAAAATCCTTGATATTTGAGAGCTTCACAGACAAAATTAGTTCTTCATATGCATGCGTATGCATGCATTTTAACTCAGTTAAGGTATTTATTTTAGATTCTACAGCTACAAGAGATACGTTTTTTTTTTTAAAAACCCAGAAAATATGAAGGGGCTTATATTTTTCTTTCATTTATCCACTTAAGAAAGTAAGAGATGTTTTTCAATAATCAATAAAAAAATAAACTATATTCTGGATACAAATTATGAAAATGAATGAACCCAAACAACAGAGGAAGAACGAAAATAAACTGAATATGATACCAACACAAATCTAAATTTAGATCAACATGCACATCAATCAAATGAATATTTTTTTTAGCAGAGGAAATGTGAAGCCACACTGTACTAAATTAGTTCAATTTCCATGTTATTATGCATTTATCATTATAGCTTATTAAACTATTTAAACTTCTCTCACACGTCTTTTTATGGCACTACATAAACAGATTTTCTACCAGTTTCCCTGAACAACCTTGTAAAAACTACTGAAGAACCAAGGTGGCAAAGAGGGAACGACCGAGCCATTTATCATTTAAAAAAATCAGACAAGAAAACGTACTGCATATAATTTTTCAAATTTTGAGAATTTGATTTGTGGAATATCACCACTGTCAGACTGATGAGGAGAACTTACTACATTTGAACCGAACACAGAGGCTGACATTATTTTAACTGCTTATATCAGGCATTCACAACAAGGGGGGGAATCTAACTACTGTCCTTAGGTTTTATTTTGTTGTCTGAAGAAGGCAAAGTATGTTCCTGTCACATGCAGAGTTACTGAACTTTGATTTTAAGGGTAGTAAGTCTACTGATTCCTTTTCACACACTTTGTAGCCTTTCCAAACTGAATCAGCCAAGCCCAAGCATCTACTTGAGCGAGACTGACACGTATGAAGTCACCCTTGCGGTAACCCTTACACTGTTGTGTTAGCCTTAAAAAAAATTGAAGGGACATGACAGTTGATGCCTATTCATGTCGTGTTCACTCTTTACCTACAGGGCAATTAAGATCGTAAGGTTTGTCTCTTAATTTCAGCTAGAACAATGCTCACTACTACGCACATCATGTGAACACTTTCTCTTAATTAAGAGATAATGGTACCACCTTTCTAGTTTACAAAATTACTAGAAACAAAGTCTATGCACGATCTCTGCTGAATAAAGAACTCTAGAGAAAAATCTTCTTGTTTTCTCATTTTGTTTTAAATTAGCAATTCCACTTAAAGGATATTACAGCAGTAAGGTCTGTAACCAAATCCCTGTATCAGGGGATTGTAACAAGGCAGCTAGTGCTGCTCCTGCTGCTGCCCATCCTGCACACCTGGCTACTCATGACTTTCACAACGAGGATATCTGACAGAAAATCCTGAACCAGATCCTAAAGTTTCAACCCTGCATGTTAACTTCAGCTACCTCCCAATCCAAAGCAACATAATCAGCCAGGCAGAACACTTCCTGACAGGTCTACATGGAGGCTGCTGTGCAATGCACAAACACAGAGCTGCCAGGAGCTGGGACTTGGAGGTGCTGGGCAACACAGCCAACCAGCAGCAGGCAACAGCACTGAAAACTTCCTCCAACATACAAAATACCTTCATAAAAGAAAGGTAAGCAATCCAAGGGGACTTCACACCACAAGGCAGTATTTCCTCATTCTATAGCTACACAGCATCAGGACTCGAGCTCCAGAACATTTCAGCTACTATGCTAAACCACTTTGCAACTTTGGGAACAAATGTTCTTTCAGGCACGCTTTCACAAGGCTCACACAATGCGAGCAGGTGCCTTTTTTATTTGTATGCTCAAAGCAATACAAAAGATATGATGTCAGAATTCCAAAAGCCTTTCCATAATAATGAAAATCCTCACTAAAATTCAGTAATAATTACCAACTTAGAACTAAGAATATTTTACAAAAGCAGAAACCTCTCAAGTTCTCAAAATAGTCAAAGCACAATTTTAATGAAGGAGAAATTAAATTCACAGCAATATTACAATTTTTAAAGAAAAATTTAAAAATAGCTTTAAATTTATAGTCACTAATTAAACTTTTGCCAAAAACTACAACATACAGCACCACTCATTATGAATGTTTTTACTAGAGGACAAACCACTTCCATGCAGAAAAGCTGGAGTGAGACTGATGTTATTTAAATTACTGTTAAATTTACCAGCCATATTTCCCTCCTGAGCATAACTGATACTGCTTGTTTTTTTATTTCTACTAAAATGTTTAAATAATTGTGCAATAATGCACTAGGACCATGATTTACCTGTACTACTTAACCAAATTCATTGCTATGAAACAAAAAGAATGCCTTCCCTACATAAAAGTGATAGCCAGCAATGGTTTTGCAATTTTTCTTTGGTATCACCTCACTGTGCAAAACTAAAACAAGATACATGTTTGGTATTAATAGCTAAAGGGCATTCTCTAACTTACACATTTCCTCATGAGTACAGAACCTTCCAGTGCTGAAGAGGTCAATAATTGTTCTAACATGGAATACTACTGAAAAAATAACCTATGCCTAATAGTTATACAGACCCAAAGGAATCTTATAAGACATTCTTATTCCATAGCAAAAGTAGTTAATTTTTCCATACTTAAGCTGCTATGCTATCATTAACTCTGAATCTTGCAAATTAATATGTACACATTATATATAAAAATACATCAACATGTAAAATATATATACTATTATATTTTTATATAGAATTTATATATTATCTATTCTATGCCTATATTAAAATAATTTTCTTTGTGCTGCTTCCAAAAGTATTCATCTTTGTAAATACAAGGGGAAGCACAGTGAAACAACATACAATTAATCTGGAAAATCCAGATTTTTCCAGGGATGCAATTCTACAGCGGCAGAACCGAGATCAACAATGTCCCATGTGCAGGACTGTTTTCTGTCAAGGGAAACATGAATATTCGAAAAGTGGAAAAAAAAACCCCTCACAAAACCCAACCTAAATAAGTCATTATAAAAATAACAAAACAAAGCACGATTGCAATCAATAGTAAGGGAGAAAAAGAAATAAATTTTAAGGGTAAGACACTGAATGGAAAATTAATTTTTTGGATGTCAGTCCTCGCTGCAGAAAAGGAATAATAGCCTTAGAACATTTCTCTATAGATTAAAGAAATGAGAATAAAGTACTTGAGCCAAAAGAAAGAGAAGACCATGTTACCATCCGAGTTAGAATGGTACTATCTATCTACAAAGTCTAACAGAATTTTTGTCATCTATTCACCATATCACTCTTAAGTAATAATAAAAACCTTTATGACTAGATCTTGTGTATGGGTCAAGAGTCAACATTTACATAAAAGCATGCTCCAGCATGATCCAGATCAGCAAGCTGTAATTTTGGTATCAGGTAGAAAGCAGAACACATTTACAAATTCAGCATAACTAGGGCACATCAGTACAACTCCCAGACTCAAACAGCTATTATCCATTGCTTCTTTTCCCTTGATACTATAGAAGTTACTGGATTTTCATCAATATTCTAACAAAATTCTTTGCAACTGGCTATTGAGGAAACTGAGATACAACAAGGTAAGAAACAATTTTAGATATAGTTCACAAACTGCTAGAACAGATACAAATCACAAAATATTCAGAAGAGCTAGGTTAGAATTGGGCATGACACTCCTCAGAGTAGGTAAATGAAAGGTACAGAGGAGCTATCTAGCTGGAATTGTGCAGATGCACCATGTAAATAATGCTGAACAACAATCCCAGAGCAGGATATCCAAAACCCCACAATATTCATTTTCTAAAGCAACTTGAGCTCTAAAGACACTATGTAGCACTAAAAACATTGTATGAGGTAGGATCTCAAGTCTCTTGCTAATATGAAAAGAGATGACATTTTTAGACCCAGACGCAGTAAAATTCTAAATAGTCACTAAATGAGCAGCAAGATTCAGACTAGGAAACAAGATGTGCAGTACAAAGAAAGAAAGTGTTGCTGAAACAGTTAGGATGAAAAAAAGAATAATGAAGAGAACAAGGAAAGTGAGCAGACACAGTCTCACAACTGTGCCAATAAAGACCTTCATGAAGATCTATGACATCTGGATGTTAAAACAGTCTGCAGTAGGTTTATGTAAAGTTAAACTCTAAAACACATTAAAAGAATTCTAAAGCTCCAAAACCAAGGACTCTGATAGAAAAACATTAGAACTGGGTACTTCATTTGGCCCTGGTCGACCTTTTGAGTGTAATGAGTCTTTTTTAACAAACTAAGCTTATTCAAAGCACTGCAGTTCAAGAAACTGATTTAAGATGATCTTATAAACTAAACAGCAGAGCTTTGACCTTCAGATCTAGAGATGACCTACCATGGTTAGGGAATGCAGTAACAGTAATGTTGGGACATTACTTGTCTGTGTAGAAAGTAAGACAGTAGATAAAAGACAGAAGAGGACCAAAAAATGCACTAAAACTTGCAAATTTCTGCATTTCCTCCTCTCAGCAAACCAGAAGAATATACTCTCACATACAGCTATGACTCCTGAATTGAATTTAGAAGTACTACAGGGGTGTGTGTTATGGCAATTGCCATTATCTCTACCTCTGTGCACCCAGTGTCTCTTTACATGCACATGCCTCTACACCCTTGTGCTCCACTCTGATTCAAGCTCCTGCCTCTCTGCATTTCTTTTCCCCCCACATCAGACCCAGCAGTCTCAACCCTTCACAGTCTATTCTCTGTTACCATCTGGATATCCCTCTCCCCTTGTGCTGCCATTCTCAATCCTAAGGCTCTTCATCATCAGTCTCCTGGTTTAGGACTCCTGCTGTTCCCTGATACTTCTACCTTCTTATTACCTTTTCACCCCACTTTTCACTACCCTAAAAGTCAAAATGCCAGTCAGATTCTTTCTCCCATCTGTACTGATATAGAAACAGGTATAAGAACAGCACATTTTCTGTTTATGCTGGGTGCCTGCACATGGCTCCTTTTGCCCACTCTTCCCTATCTACCCTTTGAGGATGAAGTCATCTGTTCACACCATCTTAACTAGCATCTGCACAGCAATGGCTTATAAGCATGTCTATCCATCCACCTACTCCTGATTGCCTCCATATGGTACTGCTTCTTTTCTTGATTTTGTCTCCAGAAAACTTAAGCTTAATATATGTTCACAACTCAGCTCCTTATCACTCCTCTCAAACACTTTTTGCAGATAAAACTTCTGCCAATATCACCTCCTGTCATATAGGTAGTCTTTTGTGACCCCTTTGCCTGCCTTTGAACCATATATTCATGATATACCCAAAATGCTGTTACACTCTTCCTCCGTGTGTACATCTTTTTCTAACAGAACAGCTCATCCAATACCTCCATCTTTGTTCAGGCACATACTGAAGAATTAGAAAGAGAGATGGAGATTCATCTGTTTAAATTTAGATAGGCTTCCTTACTTATCCTTAGTCATACTGAAAGTGAAGCAAGTAAATCTCTTTAATATATTAGTATTTATGCTTTCATTTCAGGAATCCTCTTTATCACATCACCTTTAAGAGCTATCACTGGTTTCAAGCTCTTGGGAGGCAGATGATACAGAGACAGCTCAAAGGGCTCAATCAGCTGCTACTCAGCATAGCCAGCTGGTACCCAGTGATCTCTGTTCAAAGTTTCTGCAATCTTTATTTACATGGTTTCTGAGTGCAAAAGAGTATGGAACAGGAAGCATGCTGGATGGATATGAAGCCATTTTAAAAAATAAATAAAGTATGCTGTTACCTAAAGATAAATAATATATTGGATGGCTGGCTGAAAGAAAAAGTAAAGAAAAGAAATAAAGACATTAAAGTTACACAACTGCATTATGTATTTGCATTAACAACCTAAAACCAGAGGACTCCATCAAAATTTGACCCAAACTACCATCTTAACACAGTTACTTATGTACTTTAACATTTAATACTTTATACACCTTACAAAAAACCTTAAAAATCTTTTAAATCATGGTGAAAAAAAGCCCCACACTCATTTGAGATTATAAACTACCTATAGGACATTTTATACTCAGATATTCCTAAACTATTTGTTTCAGCAAACCAATTTTGAAAAATATTATTTTGGGGTTTATACTGAAATGATATCCAAGGTTTATTTAGCACCAGTACTAATTAAAACAGGTATTGTGCTACACTTCTCATTACGCAGTTGTGAGCATTGCTTATACTGATAGAGCAGATTGAGAAATAGGTGACAAAACAAAAAGTGAAAACAAAGACATCCCTTGCAAAGTGAAGGTCAAGAACATCCCGCAAGAAAGACATCCTTACAAAAACCTGTCAAGTCTCTAGCAAAATTCATGTGGAACATGCAAGTTTTTTTAGAAGTTTACATTTCACCAAAATTAATAACCTCCACAACTATACATACATTGTACATAGTGATGGATCCTAAAAATAATTTTTTTCTGATCATGAATCAACCAAATAATCACATCTGAATAATTATCAGGGTCTGAATAATCTCGGTGCATCCTAGCATAAATTTTCCTAATATACATGTGGGTATCAAATTGTCCTGAATATAAATTATTGATACAAAACCTACATGACCACTTGCATGTAAACATGTACGGTGAAATTCAGCATGGTTTAAAGAGGCAGTATTATTTCAGAATGTTCTCAAGACAAGAAAAATCAACCAACCAAAACAAATAAACAAACAAAAAAAAATCAAACAAAAAACTCAAACACCTAAAAGGCTCAGAAATGGAAACTAGGCAAATATAGACTGTAGTAAGCTTTTAAAGTAATAACCATTTAATCCCTTTTTTTTCTCAGTGCCATGTGGTTTCCAGTGTACACAAAGTAAAGAGTGAAAAGGTAAAAATAAAACAGGCATACCCTTAATATATTCCAGAATTCATAAATCATTTGTAAATTTAGTCCTTTTATAAAAGAATCCTTATATAAATTGGGGGGAGGGAGGGCATCAATCCCATATATGAAGCACAATTAAAGCCCAACATCACTGACCAATCAAAATTAGTGAATGCACTGCATCTCTCTGCAGTGAGGAGAAGCGACAAGGTAGGCTGTCATTCTGCAAAAGCTGCCCATCGCAAGCTTTCCTCTCAGAAGCACTGCTCTTCTTTTTTAGAAAGCCTGAATCTCAGTGGTGTCTCTGGAGACAAGAAGCCTTCAGTATGTTAAATTACTTTCATTATGTATTTTCAGATGCTTATTGATTCTACCGTAGGAAGAGTGGGAGACTGCAGCAGCCTGTAAACCAGAACTAAAGCAATTGTATACATGAGCAGTATGCTGAAACAATGGCACAGTACAGGCACAAATTTTCATTAAGGTCATTTTTTGAAGATATGCTTATTACCCTGTTTCCCTTCTACTCTGCTAACAAGTGAACAAAATGAATCCCTCCAACCTGGAACTGCTTCACCTGCATCGAGAATTTACCAAATCTTTAGTGGAGGTAAGACCTGTTCCTTATTATGATATGCAGAATAAGCAACATTAAACCAAATTAGAAATTGGAGAAAAAAAGGCAAGAGGTCAGATTCAACTTATATTAAGCAGTAATATATTGCTATATTTGAGACCAGGAAAAATTTAAATGCTATTTCCCCTTCCTCATTAAAAAATATAATGATAGAAAAATGTTATTCTGTATGAAAGTCTTATAGAATATTAAGAACCTGTTTTGTTTGTATAACATGAAGACAGTACAGTTTAAGCTCATACAGTATTGGGGAAAACAACCACATAAAGCAACTGGGAATATGCTTTTCCTCCCTCAGCAGTATTTCCAAATATTGGCAGTTAAATACGTTTCAGATTTATTCAGTTACTCTTCGAAGGATCAGACAGTCTGTAATTAGTGCATACTTATTGCTTTATGAAGGTTGGCTCATATGACTAATCTCTGATTGCTCAAGAAATACCCCTTTTTTGTTGTTTTTTTTTAAACTTATTTCTTTCGTTATCCTATACATACAAGCCATTTATTAAAAGCATGGATTTGCTAAACATCTATTTCAAGAAAGGAAAGTATAACAGTGTGCAAATTAAACAAAAGAGTATTTTTTAAAAGGCTCATTAACTCTGTTCAGTTTCTCATTAAAAGACAAGAGAATTTTATGTATAAACTACCTGCTCACCAGAGCTATAAAACTACATTTTCTAGCTTTAGTCACAGACACTGCATCCAACAGTTATTGCTTCTAGCCAGGATTGTTTGTAACCTGTACTATCTGGAGAACAGGAAACTTGTCCAAAAAACCTAAATTCATGTAAGCTGACAGAAGAATATGATTTTACTAGCAAATAGAGAGCAGGCAAACTGATTTTTTATGTAATCTATAAGGTCCAATTTTAGAGATCCTTTATTCATAAGTGATATTAGAAAATACATTCTTGCATTACTTTATTTTTTTGAAATTATAAGCCCTACTTTTAACCTTTTTTTTCCTCCCCTTCACAAGGGCATGCAGCAACTAATTCAGTTTTACTACTGACAATATGAAGAATGCAGTTGACCGGGTATCTTTGTAGCTGTATGACCTACGAGCAGCAGGATGCATCCCTAAAATGTATTCTTAAGACATAAAGGAATTAAAAACAAAACATGGAACACACTTGCATTACCATTTACGTGCATGACACTTCAACAATATACATGGAAGACTAACACATCTGCTCAGATTTTCATTAAAAGAAGAGTGCAATGATTGATTCTTAAAATGGTGAGCATTTCTTAAAGAGGGATTTATAATTTAAAACCAGAATTGTGGAAACTACTGATGCATGAAGAGACAATGAAACATGAAATCCCAAAAGGAGAATATGCATACTTCATCAGCAAGCTGAATAAAGGTTTAACCAAGCTTTTTCTATACTACTCATTAAATAACTTACTTGTCATAATGACTAATGGATATTTTTCTCTCAATTTTATGATGTTATGTATTCTCCTTAAATCAAAATAAACCAAATTAGGTAACCCATGGTTACTCTCAAAGCACATGAACTGGATTTTATGATGTATAGCAACTTCTTTCACTAAGCCATCACTCAAAAGTAATGAGCAGGAATATTACAGAAAGAAATACGCAACCATAAACTAAGGATGTCTACACACACTCTGAAAACAGAGATCAGAAAATATTATTCTCTAAACCTGGAAAATAAAAACAGGCTTCTACAAAATGCAACAGGGGAAGGAAATTAACATCACTTAAAAGAAGGTTTATTTGTTACTGCTGGCTTGAAACTCAGAACAGATACACAGAATATGCCCTGGTCTGTAGAAGTATCTGAGGCAATTAAGAAGTCCCCATGTTTAATCAGAACTTTTTGCTGCTGAACTGCAGGAACAAAAAAAAGGAAAACAAAAAAACCTGCAAGAAATTAAATAAGAGCTCAGCTACCACTTGATTTCCAGGGCACAGTTCGTGTCAGAAATCTCTCAGTGACAGCATGTGTCAGTTTCTGCCCAGCTGCTGCCACGCTGTGCCAGGCCCCTGAGGCACAGGGAACAGGTAGGTGCCCTGCGCTGCCCGCGCGGCGCTGGGGGAACGAGCTCCTGGCCACACAGCTCTGCTTCCCAAAACCCAGGCAAGGCACCCAGGAGGTGATGCTTAATCTATTCATGGCGACCTAACACAGCTGAGGTTTTCTGTTTTCACAAAAACTCGGTTGCTGTAATGTTAGGGTGAGACTGTCATTTGTTTTAGCAGATCTGCTTTTGATTTCTTCCTGGCTTTTGCTAACACAAAAGAACTTCATTTATTCAACAATGCATTTGGAATGATTTCTTGAAACCAATTCACAGCCAGGACAGCATGCAAGAGGAGATCATATCCCTGAGGGTTAATGTAAGACAGATAGAGGTTGCCTAAATTAGAAATGAAACAAAGCTTTTGAAATACTTCTTGTTTCATTTCACACCTGAGAGTAATACGTTCTAATTTACATCTTTTTTTATTTAAGAGGTACATGTGAAATAGCTGTTGAAGAATACCAAGAATTTTCATCATACAATTTGCAATTAATAGTATTGTTCAACTGAAGCTTTTCAGAACTGCAGATGAAATCTATTTGCATACTGTATCCCAAGTGTGCTTAATTCATACTTTCATTTTATAAGAGCTCAGTTTTGTTCACCTTAGTGCTATCCATTTTAATGTATTCAGAATAGAACGAAGGTCGACATTCAAATTTATTTTCATGCCAAATATGTCCCCTCTTAAATTTAAAGCTACCTAGAAAAAAAACCCTCCAGTATCATAACAAGAAATTGAATAACCTCTCTTTTATTTACTCAATCAATTACAAACTTAAGAGCTGGCTGACAATATAAATCATACAAACATCAGGTATTACATGCAGAAGCTATATTTAGAACTTACCCGCATGTGTAAAACTAAGCAGATGAAACACAAAATAAAAAAATCTGCTAGATAAAATAAATTCCTTTCTGATCCTTACTTATTCCTAAGAGAAACATGCTATGTATGTAAATCTGCTTGGTTTAATTGTAGTTTGTATTAAATAAAAAAAAAAACAAACCAAAATCAAAACCTGAAATAGACAATTTTCTTTTTAAATATTATTTGCTGAAATTATTCCCTTAAATATATTCTGTAATAAAATCAAATACTCTTCCATTCCATGTAGGCATAGATTTCTTGAAGCAATTGAAAATTCAAATCAGAAAAAGGAAATGTAGTATTTTGTAATAAACTCAATTTCCCAAACCCATATAAGTTTTGCATTTGAAATTATATATACTTATATAAAGCTGTTGTAGTGGCAAGCATCATACACATAGATGCTCAGAAGATTAAAATGAACAGAAGGTTTAAACTCTGTTAAAATCTGGTGAATTACAGAACATCACATTTCAGTCCACAGCACTACTGTAAACCTTGCAAGAAAGAGGTGGATAAATTGGCATAAATAATTTAAACATCCTTTTTATGATACATAAGCAACAGTGCTCCATGTTCCTATCCCTTTTTTTCCACAAGAGCTTTTTAAAATTATCTTGATCACTAATTTGTTAATACTTAACCACATTCTTCTAAAATGACCCTCAAAGCAATACAAAGGCTATGCACAAAGTATGGTTTATTCAACAAATGAGCCCTTTGTGAAAAACCACATCACTATAAACAAAGGCTTGCCTCCCTAAGTGGAAGCTTTTCACTATTTTTTCTTTTTTCAAACAAATCCTGCTTTCTTTCAAAAAGCAAAGACCTTATTCTAGATCTTCAGGCTTTTGAGTCCATGCCAATTAAAGCTCTAAATATACTGTAAATGAAGAGTTTGGTAAGAATATTGCTCCCCCCCCCACCCCCTTCCCCAGCATTTATCTACAATAAGTGTTAAAAAAAGAAATCAAATACTTCCATATTTTATTTCACCTTTCAGGAGAAAAACCAGCTGCAACAAAAGAATGTGTTTGTCCCCCATTCTGGAAGTCAACATGCAGTCCGAATCTAACATTACAGTTCAAGATGCCATTGATGACATCAACACCAACATGTACCAACCGCTGTCATATCCATTAAGCTTTCAAGTTTCTCTCACTGGATTTTTGATGTTAGAAATTGTTTTGGGACTTGGCAGCAACCTCACCGTTCTGGTACTTTACTGTATGAAATCCAACTTAATCAATTCTGTCAGTAACATAATTACAATGAACCTTCATGTACTTGATGTAATAATTTGTGTGGGATGTATTCCTCTAACTATAGTTATCCTTCTGCTTTCACTGGAGAGTAACACTGCTCTCATCTGCTGCTTCCATGAGGCTTGTGTCTCTTTTGCAAGCGTTTCAACTGCAATCAACGTCTTTGCTATCACGCTGGACCGATACGACATCTCTGTAAAACCTGCTAATCGAATCCTGACCATGGGAAGGGCTGTGATATTAATGACATCAATATGGATCATTTCACTTTTTTCCTTCCTGATTCCTTTCATTGAAGTCAACTTCTTCAGTCTTCAAAGTGCAAGCACTTGGGAAAATAAGACACTTCTGTGTGTGAGTACAAACGAGTACCACACTGAGCTAGGAATGTACTACCACATTCTCGTTCAGATCCCAATATTTTTCTTCACTGTTGTAGTAATGCTAATTACATACACTAAAATACTCCAGGCCCTAAATATTCGGATTGGTACAAGATTTACAACGGGACAAAAGAAGAAAAACAGAAAGAAAAAAACTATTTCTTTGACCACGCAGCATGAGACTACGGATGTGTCCCACAGCAGTGCAGGAAAAAACGTCGTCTTTGGTGTAAGGACTTCCGTGTCCGTCATAATTGCTCTGCGTCGAGCTGTGAAACGGCACCGGGAGCGGCGAGAACGGCAAAAGAGAGTCTTCAGAATGTCCCTTCTGATCATCTCAACGTTCCTTCTCTGCTGGACACCCATCTCTGTTTTAAACACCACTATCTTATGTTTGGGCCCAAGTGACCTTTTGGTAAAGTTGAGATTATGTTTTCTAGTAATGGCATATGGAACAACTATATTTCACCCTCTACTTTACGCATTCACAAGGCAAAAGTTTCAGAAAGTTCTGAAAAGCAAGATGAAAAAGCGAGTTGTTTCAATAGTGGAAGCAGATCCCATGCCAAATAACGCTGTAATACACAACTCATGGATAGAGCCTAAAAGGAACAAAAAGATTACCTTTGAAGACAGCGAAGTAAGACAGAAATGTTTAGTACCTCAGGTTGTCACTGACTAGATTTCAGTATTCACCAAAACACATCAAACGGAATATTTGAACAAATTGTAAAAAAAAAAAATACTGCCAAATAAGAAAAACTTTTTTAACTATTGGCGAGACTGTATATTTTCAATATATATGTTAAATAGAGTAGGTCTTGTATATTCAATTTCTTCATTATGTAAGATATATGTTGCATGGCTGTTTGTTAGCGTAACACCATGTGTATATTTGTCAAAAATATTCAAGTCCTCTTTTTTTAGAAAATAAATAGCCTTAAAGAAGTGCAAACTTTTAAAAATATTTGTATGGCTCAGTTTCTCTGTAAATATAAAATAATTTTTAAGTAAAAATTGCACTTGGGAATAATTTTCTATAGCACAAATTCACCATTTTGTACAATACGGTTTTTAAATTTAATTCATACACAATATTGATCAGAGTATTCTGAATATTATGCAGCTACAACCTGGATGCATTTTGACCTCATATTTAGATACCCCACTTACTTCAGTCTTCTCCAATATGCAACTACCATGCACAGAAAAAGCCATTTACATTATGTCCTTCAGTGAATGGTTCAGAAACTTTTGATACAAGGAAAAAAATTCATGCTGGTCCAAAACTTGACAGTACTTTTAAGAAAAGTAAAAGGTTTTGCATATACAATCTCAGATCTACAATTTCTACGTGGAAAATTCACAATTTGAATAATTAAAAAGAACAGGGCAGGAGTAAAAGGCTAAATGAAGGAAAAAGGCACGGATGAGAAAATTTGGCTGATGCTAAAAGACAACCAACAGAGTCAATCCTGTGCAAAGGTTTAGATTTTTCAGACCGACCTCTAGTGTGACACAAGGACCTTTCACACAGGAATTTTTCATTCATTGCGTCTATCTACATCGATATGATTGTCAAACGCCACAGCTAAAGTAGAAGATCATTTTCCTGTCTTTGATAACTTTATTATTCTCCACTATGTTCAGCTCTAGCCATGCAATTGCCTTGTCACAAACCAATCACCAATACTGCCAGCTACCATATTCCTGCATTTCCCGGGCAGCCATGGCATACCTTTGTTCTACACTGTCTTCTTCAATTTCATCCTAAACCTGCATTGAAGTATCAAGAAGCCTTATGAAGTTATCATCATCCATGGCACTGTAAGCAAGAATTAAGATATTTATCCAAACATAAATTTGTCAAGTTGCTTGCATCATGCCATGATTAAATATTTCTTAATTTCAATGAAATTGAAATTAAGAAAGTGGCAGGGAGGGGGAAACAAAACAAAAACCTGCAAAATCAATGAGCATGATTTCACTCCTCTTGTTACATAAACTGATCAGTGTGTCACCAGCTACCAGTATATTTAAAATGCTAATTCTCAATAACTATTATCTTATATAAAAAAGCAGATCATACCCATGAATATGAGAGCTAGTTTGACTAAAACATTACATAAAAAATTAGGATTTCTAAAGCACTTTTCTGAAGTTGTGTATAAAAAAAGGTGCAGTTTTAAGGGAACAAAAAGCTCTTTGCCACCACATAGCTAAATTATTAATCATATGTGTATTGCCAAAATTGGTTTTGTGCTTAAAAAAAATACCTGCAATATGCTTAGTTTACTTGAGCTCATGCCTTAGCTTACCAGAACTGAAGACTCAAAATATAATACTATAGCTCCATATTCCACAAACAATAGCCACTTACAATCATGTAAATTCTACCTAGAAATGTTATTATCTGATCGATGTGAAATGACGTCAAATTACTGTGAAACATATTCAAACACACATATTTTCACTGAGGTTTTTTTTGTGGAAATTGGCCCAAAAATACCTGCATTCAACTGCATTTAAAGCACTTTTTTTATCCAAGTTATCTCTGATTTCCTAAAAGAGCAGAAATCCTACATCTTATTGGAGAGGTTGCAGAGAGGAAGTAAATGCAATAATCTCTTTTTTTTTTTTAATCCCATATCCTCCACATTTACCACTTTAAAAATTCTTTTGGGAATAATTTCTGAAAATAAATGCACCCGAAATATTTAAGCAGAAACTATTATTTTTTCTTTTTTGTACCCCTTCTTCATTTCCCTTTCCAGCTACCCTCTGTATTTTGAACACTAGAAGCAGGAGAAGCTGGGATGTGTAGAGTTAATATCATAACATGATTTCAGTGATTACTAATCTTCCAATAAAGCATTCTTAAATGAAAGATACTACTCATTCATTTAAAAAGAAGGAAAGGAGAAATGATAATGAACAGATTAATAAGTCTACATCATGTCCTTATCTGAAAAAGGCATTTAGAAAAGCTTTCAGACTTGAAAGGTTTCTTGACAACATAACCTTACTTCTTAAAATTAAATAAAACCTCAAGAATTACACATTTAGTGTTAAAAGCTCATTCATTAGAAAATCAGATGCAATGAAGCAGCACTTCATAGCAGAGAAAGAGCAGCCTAGGAATTGCCCAAAGAGATTCAGACCAGTTTCAAAGGCTGTGTCGATCACACTCATTGATTGCCTTTATGAATATAAGCAGCTTCATTTTTACTATTCCTCATCTTCAATAAATTTTAAAAAAGGACTTTGACTACATTGGAGTACACTTTGAGGGCTGCAGAAGAAAATTCTACATACAGCAGGAAGGAATACAAGTAAGAATATGTGCCATCCTACCTACACCCCGAAGCCATCATAAAACAGAACCATAGATTATCCGTACCACATGACAAATTTAACACAAGACAAAATAAAAAGTAAATTGTGAAGACACACTACATATCCTACAGACACAAGAGGATTTCAGGAGTGATATGACGGTGTGGGTGCTTGACAGATAGACTAAAACAGAATGCAAAGAGGCAGCATCGCTGAAGAAAAAAGGGCAAATTTATGCCATAGTAATGTACAATAAGAAGCCCACTACATTCTTTAAAATGATCTCACCACAGTGAATCATTAGTTCAATTACATTTCACACCACTCAGCCTAAGGCAAGCAGAATTGTACAGGACTCCAAAAATATTAATTCCAGCAAACACATCTCAGAAGCACAAGCAAGCAGTGCCAATTTCCACACGTTCTCTGTCTCTAAAGTATTAGCTGGTATCTGACTATGTTGTTTTTTAACTGCAAATGCATTTCCATTCAATTTTACATTGTAAAATGAGGTTATCCCACACTAAAAATGCCAAAATAAGCAGAGTGCAGTGCCAGAATCTATTAGGATATTCAAGAAGCATACCTTCACACACTAGTACATCACAAACTTGTGAAACAGAGTACATCACAAACATCTAGTTTCCAGTACAAAACAATTTTTATGGATTATAAGGCATGTAATCCACACATGGTCGGAAGTTCTGTTTACTTTATTAGTGCCAAGGGAATAGCAGTCACTTCTGTACTTTCTAAATATATTAGATTAAAAATGTATGCACTTGGATACACATCAGATCAATTCACCTCCCTTCATTGTTACATAAATACATACATGTATGTCATACATAATTATTATTTATTTTTACACACCAAAAGGTGGGTTTAACATCAGGATCTAGTTTTTATTTATATGAAGGAGGTTTGGTAAGACTATCACTGAACTGAACTGACAGGCACTATGTCCCACCAGACATAAATTTAAACATCCTGTCTTCCCCACCCTTGTTGGATTTTTTTCATTTTAAGTTAAATAATTCTTTGAAAGGCTACAGAATTTACCCAGATAGAAGAACATTTCTGTTTTAATGGTGTTAATTAATGGCGTTAATTTCTGTTTTAATGGTGTTAACCATTAAATATACTATATTGCACTACTTCTTTTTAAAGTGATGTATGTGCTAACTATCAAATTTCTTTGACGGTTAAATATTCTAGACTTATGTTTGTTTCCTACAAAAAATGTTTTAGTTGCCAATTGCCATCAAACTCTTTTGAAAGGACAGAATACAGCATTCTTTAGTAAAGTTTCAATGCAGTATTAAAAAATCTAGAATATGCTAAATTACTCTTCTGTTATCCATTATTCAGACAAAATACCTCCAATATACAGCTAAGAACAATCAGCTTCTGTCTTAAAATTTTCCAGCCTTATAAGAGCTGAATTCCACTCCTACTTCACACATTCTGCCGTTATATCACTGAATGTATTTGTCTTACACCAAGAGGAAAGAAGAATCTGACTCTATAATTACCATCTCCTTTTTCTACTTCACAGAACACTTGTGCAATTCAAGAAGGAAAATGAAATCCAGGGTTTGGGTTTTGTTTTGGTGGGGGAAGGTTAAAAAAAAAAAAAAAAGAAAAAACCACATACTAACAGGAAAATGAGAATCACTCAGAGCCAGTAAGTGTTAAAGAAGAAGGATATGAAGAAGAAGAGTACAGGTCCAGTGGAAAAGGGCAGAAGGAAGCACTCTAAGGCAGCTAGGGCCATCAGGACCACAGAAAGGCAGAGGGCAACACACACTTGCTGTGGGAAAAATGCTAACCTTAATTTTCAGGTTGTAGCAGCCAAAAAAATAAGAACTTGTCTTTGAATCATTGAGTGTGATACGTGGTTGTGCCAAAATTGCTGGGAGGAGAGGGGGAGCAAGATGAATAGCAACTCCAGAAAAGGCTTTTGATTTAACAAAATATACAAAGAATAACTGACAAACCAAAAGCATTCTATTACCTCTTTTCCTACAGATAAAGTACAAAGTACACACAGAGTACAAGCATTACAAGAAAAGACCTGAAAGGTTAAGCATGTGCTCCCAGTGATACATTTTAAAATATGCTATTGAATTTTTCTTTAGTCAGTCAGATAACTTCAGCTCATCTGGATGCTTAGAGTGTGTTTCACTACCACAGCATGTTTTTAACTATTGCTTCTTTATCACAGTTTAATTATTTTTGTAGAATAATAAATTGAAGGAGATATATCATTAGGCATATTTATATTCTTTGCTAAAATTATACTTCAGTGATTATTCTAAATTGAAACAGAATGGGAGAAATATCTTCTTGTGTATTTACTTTATAGATTTCTGTATCATCTTGTTTTCCTATTTTACAAAGAAATTCTCACACAATGAAAAGAAATCTACTTGAAATGAAAAAACAGGAGATTTACAGTGGAAGTTTTGTGATAGGTACACAACCTGAAATTATTAAACCAATTCTTTTTATAGTTTGAATGAATTGTATCCTTTGCATCTAAGCTTTTCTATATCCACATTCTGTTTCCTGACACTGTAGCCAGGCAAGCAGGCAGGCAGGCTGAGAGCACAAAGCTGTTGGCACACAGCACACTCGTGTTTCGTTCCAAGATGGGATTTTGGAAATATACGTTTGGTTTCTGTTACCCTGATACAAATCTCTAACTTCCTACCATATATTGTAACAGTTTAACCTGATACCATATCTAATAAACAAATCAATGTCACTGCTGAAACAACATTGCTGTAAAATCTGTCACTCTGGCTATGTCAAACTGCTATTAACATAGCTGTATTAGCACAGTTTTACTTTTAACTGCACCAGGAACTCTCACAATCTGTTGTGAGATTTTACTTCAAATGAAATTCAATTTCAATTCAATTAGTGGGGAGGAAAAAAAGCACAGTAACTTATTGCTACTCTGCACCACAGTTTTCTTTCAAATTTTATTTCAAAATATTTTTCACAGATCCCTGTCACAAATAAAGAGAAGAAGGGATAAGGAGGAGAAAAGGACATCTTCCCACATTAGTAAGTTATTACAAGTATAAATTATCAATTAAATTATTACAAATCACTGATAATTTGTGTACTAGGCTGCATTTACAATGGACTGAAAACACACTTAAGGCAAAAAAAAAAAAGAAAGGAACACTATTTGCCATGTATGCATCATCACAAAACAAAAGGTGAGTGTGAGCACTGCTGTTGTAAAACACCTTAATAAATGAGGAAGATTATTACTCCTGCGAAGAGCTCTAACAGCTAGTAAATGAGACCTATGAATGAACAAGACCAAGCAAAACAAAAGACATGAAAATCGGTTGAGGAGAAGCTCAATATGACCCAGAAATGTGCACCTGAAGCCCAGAAAGTCAAAGGAAGCCCATCAGCATCAAAGGAATCTGGCCAGCAGGAAGAGGCAGGTGAGGCTCCCTCTATCTTCTCTCATGAGACCTCACCTGGAGTGCTGTGTCCAGCTCTGGGGCCACAATCCATCAAACATGTTGACCTGAGAAAGTTCAGAATGGCCATGGAGACATCAGAATGCTGGAGCAACTCTCCAATGAACACAGCTGAGATTTGGGGTTGTTCAGCCTGGAGAAGAGGAGGCTCTGAGGAGACCTCCGAGCACCTTCCAGTATCAGTGGGACCTACAAGGAGGCTTTTTTACAAGAGCATTCATGACAGGACAAAGGGGAATGGCTTCAAACTGAAACAGGGTAAGTCTAGATTAGATGTTGGGAATTAATTCTTTACTGTGAGGGTGGTGAGACACAGGAACAGGCTGCCCAGAGAAGCTCTGGAACCTCCATCCCTGGAAGTATTCAAGGCCAGGTTGGATGGGCCTTTGAGCAACCTGGTCTAGTGGAAGGTGTCTAAGCTCACAGCAGGGGGGTGGAAGCAGGTGGTCTTTAAGATCCCTTCCCAAATAAACCCTTCTGTGATTCTATGAAGAGAATCTGTGGGTAAAGATTACATTATGGACATATAAACTTCTTTATTAAAACTATTAAAATGGAAGTATACAGCTCATCTGCACTTGCAGCAAACAGCGATGAAGTACAGAAAAGTGCACATGAAGACAAGTTAAAGACATCTTTTAAAAGAGTAATATATTCAGAAGCTTCTAATAAACCTTGCCTCAGTTTTACAGCATACAGTGAAGATTTCAGAGCCGTTTAAATAAACTAAAATAAAAGTGGGAAACTTTTGATTCAGTCATTGTTTTTTTTCTTGTGTCCCAATTTTTTTTTCCATTCAAAAGTTTCTGCAACTCTAGTTTGCTAATCAGGTCTGCTAAAACTGGGCAAGGGTGGAATCTTTGAAGTTGTAGACAACCTGGCAGAGAAACAGTATGTTCTCAAAATAATAGGAAGTTCCTTCTTTTAATGAGGTAAGGTTTCCACATTTTTTCCCTGAGATCACATGAAAAAAGGTACGAGACCCTGCTGGCTTTCAGCTGAAGAAGGCCTAACTTTAAGACAACTAAGTCAGTAATTAGACTTAATGCCTGTGAATAACTGAAGGTTGGGCCTGAAAGGTAAACACATAAGACAACGGGACTATTTTATGTTTCAAACAATAACTGAGCAGAGATGATAAAATGCTTAAACAATATGTGAAAATTATGTGTATGAGTTGGGCGACAAAGAGAAAAAACTACTCCTGTAAAAACAGCCCATTTTAAAGCTGTTTCCTATGAAGAATGAAATCTTACTCTACACTTCTCATTACTTTGTGTTACATCCAGTAACACCTTCACTGATCTTTTAGGCAAGACAACAGTAACAATAGTTACAGGGATAACTAGTAACAATAGGGATACTGGCTCCCATCCAGGGCCTGAACAAAGATTAGTCTTCGGTCTACTTTTCATAGTTATTTGGTTGGACTTTTTAACCACAACTGGCTATACTTTAATGAGAAACGAACACAATAGAATTGGTTATTATGTTTAAGATTTGAACAACCAGTGTTTACTTGAAGAATTACAACAAATTTGTGTATATAATCCAATTTTTCAATTATTTTATACTTCCGAATTTGCCAGGCCTCATTTTCCAGTCCTTAGCTCTTGCCATTTCCTTTCCTGCTAATCCAAGAGCCCTTCTGCAGGTCCTTTATTTTTCTCCCCATGAATGCACCTCTACAGTCTTAATCTTCATGAAAAAGGGCCCACTTAATCACCCACTGTGACATGTATAATTGCATTTATTCACAGGT
>NW_005054354.1:1735276-1754608 GCF_000277835.1 Geospiza fortis | reverse complement strand
ATTTGCACAATGACAGATTTGTCTGACACAGCTGCATGAATGCAAGAACAGAAACAACATTGGTAAAGCAATCCCAGCAAGGACACGGTCCAACTCCAAAGCTTTACAGTTTAGTTACCACTTTTTCTCTCTTCCAGCTCCCCTAGTAACAAAATCATCTACTAAGAATGTAGAGCAACTCTGAGATGAGGAGAATATAGCTTTTTTAAATATCTGCTCTGGGGAAAAATAACTTAAAGGGAGGTTTAAGTCATATAAATTTATGTACATAAATCTATAATGCATCTACACAATTGCATAAATTCAGTAAGCAAAACACACAAATTTGTTTGACAACACATATTTTTCATAAAAAGGTAATTGACTATCATTAATTCAGCTTTACAGCCCTGAATTCTTCTTTCAAATGAATTCAACTTGCCTACTATTTTTTTAGAGTAGCTTTGTATCTACTTGATATTGATATCAATAGAAATATTCTCTCCTTTTAAATGCTGAAACAACACAAGCTGGACTTTCTCCTTCCCTATCCAGTAAAGAATTACAAACTAATGTCTCTGGTAACTCAGCACTTTTGTGTAACAACCTTGTTAGCTGCTGGCATCCTTACTCTATGGAAGAACAAATTACTTTGTCTTCAAACAGAAAACAAGAGCACTTACTGAAAAGTCCTCGTATTCTCCATCTTTATGAACAATCTGGAAACTACTACACTAATAAGGTTATTCCATGAGAGGTGTCTTTCTGGTTCCAGTCAGTCATGGATTTACTTTTTTTTTGCAATATTTTAGATTTTTTCATACCTATAATCTATATTTGCAATGCATTCAGTGGTATTTATACATTGTTTTCCAGTTGTAGTTGTTGTCGTTGCTTTGTCACTACATTAGAACAGGCCTTCAGCCAGGAGTACCCTCTGCCTTGATTGCCAAAAAGCCAGTATTTCACAACCTAATATTGTCTTCTCAGCAAGCTTCCAGCTTTCAAGTTTGGCTAAATACATGTGCCCCACCTACCGAACAGAAGAACCTCTGCAATGGAAAATCAATTCATAAATACAAGCCTATTTGTGTTGCTGGTTCTCTCAAATCCTTTCATATCTCCACTCTTATGACACACCTTAGCTAACAAATACAAAAATACTTACTACTCAAACACTTGAAAAGATCAATGGGGAAAACAAAAACAAGGTTCAAACCTTGTTGCAATGCCATCCTTCTGGTGGGGAACAAATATGCCTTAACAGCAAAACAGAAACAGGTTTGGTATAACTCCTTACTGCTCTATAAGGATACTTTTAGAGGAGAAGGAGAATTTTGTAACAGAATAGAATAGAGAAACAGAATACAAGTACAGTTTTCAGATTTTAGAGTTACGCATTTAAATTCACTAATTTCAAAATAAACAAACAAAAATTGGGAAAAAAAGAACTATGAGACTGGGCCCTTACATTTAAACCTATTAATGAAAAAATATAGGATGGTGTAATTGCCAAGATCATCTTCTACAATTTCCTTTTTCATCACTCCTTCTATTCTTCCTTTCCAATCAGTTCTTCTTTCAAAATTCCCAAGCCTCTTTATTTCAGCATTAGGTGACACTACAAACCCCAGATACAGCCTCTAGATCACAAAGCAAATGCAAAACACTGCAGTCACAGTAATTTTAAGAAATAAGAAGTACTGGCTTAATCTCAAACACTGAATTGAATGTGCTACCAATGCAAACACCATTTGTGCCTTATGTGCCTGTCCATAGACAGTTTAAATGCATAATAATTTATCAACTGCATAATGGGTGCAGTTATTCTGCTGTCCTGACAATAATTCATCTCCAAGCAGAAAACACTTTGTGGCAGTCCATCACATTTCCCCCTCTCATTCCTTACTTATTGTCCACTATCATTTCTTTCCCACTGGAGCTCTCTGACCTGTTAGAAGTGAATAAACCAAGAGCTGTCAGGCCCAGATTTTACTCTGTACCTGCTGAAGCCTAGCTTAATGTAATACAGGCCAAAACCAAAACTTCTATACATTAGATCATACAATAAAAGTCATAACTGATCTTAATAATGAAATAGCAGAAATCAGATTTAGGGAACAGATGACAGGGAGCTGGAAAGAGTAAAGCTATTTAGAAATCTAAGGAACAAAAGGTGTAGACATCTGTAACTGAAAAAGAAAAAAGCAAAAGACAGAAGTAGTCTTTGCTAGACCTGGAATATGGATAAAAACTTTTAGAAATACTCCCCATGCTACAGCAAAAGCAACTTGAACACACCATAATTAACTTCTGACACAGCCTTACTACTGGGTTGTCAGTAACATATCCCTTAGGAACAGGTTAACACCACGATAGAAAGTGGAATACTAAACCCATTTTAAAACATCTGACACACAGCCCTCCAACAAGGCCTATGCGCTTGAGACTAAACTTACCAAACACTTAATAGTATGGCAAAATCAAATTTTTTGAGTAGTTACAGCTAAAAGATTAATCTCATCAATACCAGAAATAAACTTAATGCTTACATGAAAAAATAGTTTCACTTAATACAGCAAACTTGAAACTAGTTAATGGCTGTTTAATGGAAACTAGGCATGAAGAAATCCCAGAATTACAAACATACTTTGATTCTTTTTCTTGAACTGTATGCATAAAGAAAATGAAATTCGAAACCCTGGTAATTTAAAGGACATGCTGAAAAACAAAACTGCAATAGGATTTTTTTCTTGCATCAATTCAAACTTAAGTTTTTTCTCTCATGTGCCTGTAATTGTTTAGTGAGCTCTACTGAAATGCTTAGAAGAAGAATGCATGCCAGACATTAGGTAAAACACGTGAAATATTAATGTAAAATGCTTTGTCTAACATCAGGTTTCCAAGCTAGGAATCCTAGTCGCAGCAAAACATAATTTGATGATAAAATCTGTATGCTCTGTCTGCCTTGCTCAAAGAAGATAAAGAGGTCTTACACTAGTGGCCTCCTGATAATGAAAAAATGTATTAAGTTTTGAAAATCATTCTATTACATGCACATTAATTTGGTATCTTACAGTCACTGTTTCAAATTAATGAACTTCTAACATACCACCAAGAACGTACTTTATTTCAAAAGCCAACAAGAAAAAAATTAACTTTCCCACCAGAAAGGGGTTTTTTTTGGCCTGGAATACTACAAATAAAAATTTGCACATCAAATTTTTGCATTATCTTCCATCTTATGGTAACAGAATCTCACAAAAAACATAAAGCAAAATAAAAACCAACTCAACTGAAAGGAACATGAAATTGAAGAACATGGAGATTACATTCAGCTACAGAAAGGCACGGTATTTTTTAGTCCAGACCACTTCAGTCAAGGTCTGGCAGTGTTACTGTTAACACCACCAGGGACAGAAGAAAAATGTTTTAGCAGGATATTTGCACTTCCTATGGATGCAGATGCACCACCTGAAGCAGTGGCACTAATGCAGATGGCTCTGAGCCAGTAATACAATTCAGTCACTCTCAGCAAGACTAATTACCCCAGGCAAAGAGTCATGCAATCCAAGCCATGTAATTTCTATTAATCAAATCAGTTCACTTACCCCTACGGAACAATGCATTGTGCTACAGACATGCTATATTATTTTGGGGACACTAGATATCGCACAAGGCAGCAAACTGTAAGGCATCTAAGTCTCCAAGCAAAAGTACCATGAAAGCAACACTTCCCTCTAGTTTAATGAGTGTTGATTCTTATGAGAAACTGTGTACAGCAGTATTATTACCACCAAATCTGTCTGCTCTGTTACTAGCAGTGAAAGACTTCACTGACATGACAGTAGCCAAGTCCATCCTCACTTTAACAGCAGTCAGCACAAGATCTGGCTTGGCAATCATACACTGTAAATTATTGCTGGGAACAGAAGAAAAAAAAAACGAAGTTCATGACTGAGCAGAATACAGGAAGAAGGCGGCAGTGAAAGAGAGCTGCCACAGTATCCATGGCAGGTGTTCAGACAGTTTACCATTGCAAGTTTAGTAATACTTGTGTACAGACACATAACACATATTGAATGTTACTGCAAAAATTGTAGCAGCTAAAATGAAACAGCTTTTAGACAACAATATTTAACCTGAGGAACAAATATTGCAGCCAGCCAATCTGCAATCACTTCAGAATAAGTCACTGTGTATTAGCTAGGCTACTTAGGCTATTTTAATATTCAAATAATAAGGTACACTGTGGAAACCACAATTAAAGGTAATTCTACCTGGCAACAGATAGAGCTAACTAGTATAAAATAAACTAGCTTAATACTTACCACTAAAACAACAAATTAAAACTGTTGTTTCCTGAATACTGTTGTCTCCTGAATACTAAGTAGTGCTTAGTATTTAGATAAACACATAACAATATTCATCACTCATCCCAAATACTAAAAAACTGAAAGAGAAATACAGTAACATCTTTCTTAAAAACAGTCAGGCAGCTTGCCTTCTTTCCCAGAAAAAGGGAAAAAAATAGACACAAGACACTTACATTCACACAGTCAGTATCACCTTCCTTTTCCTGCTCACTGCATTCTCCTAGCCCAGACTGACATAATAGCTTTTGAGGGTCAGTTTTTGCAGCACTCAAGTAACACAATGAACTATGTGAAGTTTATGTGAATGTCAGTCAAAACCAGAAGAGAAGTAATTGTGTCAGAGGGTTGAGATGAAGGTCTTTGAGGAAATTTTTCTATCTCATCTAAAGGAATGATAAGAAGAGGCTGAAGTGATGGCATGAAATTTCCTGTCACACTGTTCTAATAATATTCCAGGTGGTATCTGGGAACAATGCCCAACAAACCAACCTGTGAAGAACATTTTATATGAAGCATGCCAATTAAAAAAAAATTTAAAAGCAAAACCAACCAAACAAACAAAAAAATGGGGAAGGAGGGGAATATCTCCAAGAGACACAAAGGACTGGGAGCAGATCACCTCACTGAGTCCTCCCACTTCAAGGCAAAATCATCCCTATCTAATTATCCCTGCTTATTGCAGAGGAGTTGAACTAGATCAGCTTTAAAGATTCCTTCCAACCCAAGCTATTCCATGACTACATGATTTCACTCCTGGTACATGCTTTGTCTAAAACACTTTTAAAAAGGCTTCAAAACTGTTTCACAGCTCCCCTGAAACTATAATTTCTGGCAGAACTCTTTCCTAATATTTCAGAAAAAAAATTCCTTTGCTTCATTTCAGGCCCATTACTTACTGTTTAAATCGCAGTGCATATGGAGAGCCATTTAATCTCTTCCTATCTGAAAAACCTTTGTTCATCTGAAGAACATTACTCTCCCTCTCACTCCCCTCTTCTCCAAAACACAGCCACACAGTTCCAGCTCCTTCACCCACTATCCTCAAGACCTTCAGCCACCATTGCTGCTGTGCTTAGGAGTTTCTCTAATTAACATACATCTTCCTTCAATGAGGTGCTTCAAAAGAGACTTGATACTCTGTTTGAAGCATGAACAAAAGATTATTTTCAAGTGCCTTGCACACAATACCCCTCCTTACAAATATCAGCACAAACTTTATTGCCAACAATGTCACACTGCTACAAAATAAATGGACAAGTGGCTTGCACTCAATTTGTGAGGAACTATCAACCTCTCAGCAGAACTGTAATCCGTTTAGTCATTTCTCCTGTTCTCCCTCTTAACTAGAACTATTTACTGTGAGGACTTTGCACTTGTCTGAAAGAGAAATAAAATCAGTTCAGGTAAGACGTATCTCCAATTCGCTAAGAATATTTTTCATTCTAATCCTGTTTCCCAACATACCTCCCATTCTTCTCTGCTTGATTATTGGTAGTAAATTTAATAAGGATATATGTCATATTACATCACACAACTCATTAATGAAAATACAAGCCAGCTACAGAACACATTTTAGCAACACCCTGCTTGATATATTGCTTGGTAAGTGAACAACAGATGAAGGCTTTTGGGGTACAGTTTTCTCTGAACTTCTGCATTCACTGCATGACATTTTCATCTGGATTCTATTGCCAATCCTGTAGTGTGACACGGTGTCAAGAGCCCTATTTAAATCAATGGTGTCAAGAGCCCTATTTAAATCAAACTACAAGACAGTCATTGATCTCTCCAGTCCCAAGGCCTGTTATGCTGCCAACAAAGAACATACGGTTGGTTAAACAGGATTCATTCTTGATAAATCTGTGCATCCTACTATTTAACAGCACTCTTATACAGACTCTAACAAATAGCTTATTTGTTCTAGAGCTCCTTTGCTTAAGGAAGTCAGGTCAGAAAAAAACTGCTTCTCAGTAAAAGCTACTGTTTCTTGTAGTTTCTCAAATTGACACATATTTCTACCTAATTCACATATTCTATATATTTACTATAGCCTTTTCCATCACTACAAAATAAACTTCAGTACACAACTAAGTAAAAGTTGTGATGGAACTAACATAGATCAGCTACAGGAACATATGTTAAATACATACCTAAACATGCACATTTGTGTCCCCCAAACATACACACATTACATACATAAATATATATAAACATACACATAGCATATATAATATGCACATAGCAGTACATTAAAAAAAACTTGACAGTTATCTCAAGATTCTGCACAGAATACCTTAGAAGCAATGGAAGGTATCTTACCACAGCAAGTGCAAAGCTTTCACAGTAATATCACAGGGCTGAGTTTGACAAAGCAGAAATTACTCTGCACCACATGTATAACAGAAAGGTAATAAACAATGGAATTATTTTTTCCTTGAACAAGAGATGAAAGGGATATTCAGGAATATCTGGCTAAAACCACAGATCAGTATTCATCTGGGACATGAAAGCAAGCCTCTGTGACACAGAGGTCCCTATCCAATACCAGGCTTTCACACCACTCATGTCTACCACCTATTTACTACCATCAGATGTTGCAGCATTTCCCCAAAGCTTTCATATCTCACCAACTGAATTGCCAGCTCTCAGTGCTGTTCCCATGCTTCCCACTCTCAGAGCACATCACATTTCCCATCTTCCTGAAGCACAGCACTTGCACAGTCTCACCCCAAGCCACCACATCCCCAGTGCTCTCCTGCCACACACCACCACCACCACCCCCACCACCTCTCTGCTAGAGATAGCCCACCCATCCCAATGCTTTCCAAGTCCAGAAGCACAGCACAGCACTTCCCCAGCCATACCCCACACTCCCTGCTGACTCCCACAGCAGAACCCTGACCCATGCTGAGGGCAGCCCCCTGAGCTCTCCTCCCCTTGGAACAGAGCTACCCCACAGCCAGCAGTCACTGCCTCTCCACATGGGACAGGCACCTCCAATTCCCTGCAACAGTAGGTCCTCAGGGGGGTGCTCCCATCCACACCATGCTGGGAGGCATGGCCAGCTGGGAAGCAGGAAGAATGCCAACCAGCCAAGGGTGACAAAGATAGAGAGGTAAGAGAGATGAAAGGAAGAAATACCAGGAAAGGAGATGGAGAGAGAAATGACAGTAGACAAGGTATTTTACCTGGCCATAAATACCCAGAACTAAGGATGAAGGATTAAATTAAGGACCACAAGCCTTGGCTACCCCCATGGACTGCATGATCCAATTCAAAAGGGTTACCTAAGGGGACACATTTCCCCTCATGTTCAACAATAATTACTCAGACTTGGCTAAGCTTCAGGAAAACACCAAGTATTTGAAAACAAGAAACTCAAAAGACTCTGGCATTTCAACAAAAGAAAGTGCAAGTTCTTTTTTTTTATTTAAATGGTTGTTGTCATCTTATTGCAAAGCTCCCACACCTTCTCAGTGATTTCTCACGGGCAGCTCCTCACAGCACTGACTCCTTCTTCACAGCACAGCCAACAAACTCCAACTCTCCCCTCATCCAGCTAACCCACTCTTTTGTAGCACTCAGCCTCTTACTGGACATAGCTGTGGCCTATTAAGGGCAGGCCTGTTCCTAATCTTTGGAGATTTAGTACAGCTGCAACTCCTCAGGGGTGAGACTACCTTCTGCACTATCTTTAATTTCTTACATTCTATCCCTCCACAAATGGTGAAACAAAAAAAGAGGAAGATGAGTAGTACAAAGTATTTTCTATCAAAGAAAGAAACGCTAAAAACTACACTAAGCATCTCAGATTTTACCATTAAATTGTACTAATTTGTTCAATAGGATCAAGGTAATCCAGGTAGTTAACAGACAGTATTATTTTATATATTCTGAAGATGTAATGGTAGAGCAAAATGGAAAGAAAGGTAAAAATAATCAGAAAAAATATTCTAACTTACAATGATACAGCTGGCACCTAAGTGCTCCAATCAGACTGATATACTAAATAAATACATAAACTTTCTGCTTGCAACACAGCATCTGCCAGTTATAGGACTAAGTCATTGTCTAATAATTTTTTGATCACACAGTACAAAAAGAGCAGTAGTGACAAATATGCAAAATAAACTTCAGGATGATTGTGAATGTTTGATAGTTTAGCCCTCCCACAACCTATTTTTGGAAGCTGGAATTTGAATACCATTAAATCAGAGGAGAAACAGCTGGCAAGATACCATATACAACACCACTAACTGATCTCCAAGACTAATGGGATGCTCCTCACTGCATCCTGCAGCACAGTGTGGAATTTCCCAAGCTAGCTCAAATATAGAAAACATTCTAGCAATGTAACACGAGCCTTCATGAGAACTACCTCACTCTTCTTCACACAAGCCAATAAAATAAAGGGTAAATTAGTCACTACTGCAGCAGAACACTTCCAGTATCTGAACTAGGTTAGGTATCTGTATATCATATCATCTATGGGTTTCATAAAAGCCACATGGCCAATATCTTTCTTTTACGACATAAACTGTAATTTAAACTATGCCTTATTATAGTTCAATGTCTCCCAAAAGCTGAATATATATCTGCTACCTCTTAGGGTGTTTTATAGAAACATAAACCAGTACGAAATTCCTTCACAAAGAAATTGTTGCCCAAAAGAACATAGGGTATTATCACAGAATTTTCACGTTATTAAACACCTGTATCTAGAGAAGTCATACAAAAATATGTAAAGGACTAATAAGTTCTGTCCATCCTATTTCTCAATTTAAATCAGGAAGTAGAAAGCAAGAACACAGTAAAAAGTTTTGGCTGTTTCTTTACCTCAAACACTAGTGTGAGTCATGTGAGCACAAGCTAAAAATGTATCTAAAAGTAATTAAGAAGGGCTCACCAAGTTCATTGAGACTCTGGGCAGCTTTTGTTATCTCTCTGCTTCCTCCTTGCAGTTGTCCTTGAAGTCTCTTACTGAGATACAAGATGCGTATGATCCTCCGCAGCAAGTCACAGGCAGCCTGCAGGGAAATCGTGGCATTAGGGGATATTATCAGTACATTACCATCACATAATACCACTACTCAAATATGAAAACGTCTTAACCAAAAAAGGAAATGTGAATGTGAATAAAAACAAGGAACTTTAGAACACTGAAATCCCTTTTTTTCCAAATTTTTTTAATATGATTCTATGTTATATAGATGAAGACTTCCAAAAGATGGTAATTATATTCATGGGGCTACTGAGATTATTCTGTCACTACCCACACAGAAAACAAAGGAAACTCAGAATCCCATAACAGAGGCATGTTCTATTTCTAATTAGAAGTGAGTTTTATTTTACCTTGTGCATCTCTCCTCAATACTCCTCCCCTCTTAAAGCTTTAGCAAAGTTAAGAAGTTGGCTTTGCCAAGCAAATACTCATCCAAAAGAAGCAAAATGGCAGCACTTATTTCAGAAGACAACAAAACATAAAGACTAAATTGTTATCACAGATATTGACTCTTATGGTAGGCATATATGTAAAAACTAACTCTCAGCAAAACTTCCAGAAGGCCAGTCACCTTCATTCAGCCAACTCTTAACTCACATTCCTTCACATGGTTATTAAAATACATGGCATTCTTAGTTAAAAAATTGGAATATGGACATTTACATAAATTTTTAAGAACCATATTCATGTGTGCTTTTATTAGCACCAAATTAGAATAACAGGCATTGCTGACATCTGAATCAAATATAATAGTTTCATAACTTTTCACTCAACTAATACCTTGAAATACATGCTAGGGGAACAGCAACATTCTGGAGAGAGTAACAACTAAAATAGAATTCAGAAATGCAACTCAGATTTCATAGATACCGCCATAGATACAGTCCAAAATCTGCAATCAGATTAACAAGGGTGGCAAGTGAGAAATTTGGAGTATGACATAGTTGTTTGGAGCTATTTTCCCTGGTACTGAAGGCAAAGTCTTCTGAAGTATTAACCTTATGGATATCAAAATTAATTTTAAATTACTTTAAAAAATATTTAGTATCCAGCAAGACTTAGAACTTCTTTTTCAGACTCAAGTTCATTTATTGAAAAGTGAAGTGCACATATAAAAAATTATACCAGTGAATAATTTCAACCAATATCCACAGCAGACTTGTACAACCTGGCAGTCTCTTCCCTATGCCAACACAAACTAACAAATCCACAAATATTTATAGTTTAATTTTATTAAACATCTAACATATTAAACAAAATAAAAAAGAAAAATTAGAAAAAAACCCACTGAGGCACATCAGAGAAAACCTAAATACTCTCACTGCTTTGGGCTCTCTATCACAGTCTGAAGTGCAAGTTTTCTATGCCTTCTGTGATAACTTAACCATGTGATTTCTATTATACTTTGTGAGACTTAAGTGGGGCTTATCCTGCTTTGAGAGATTAATGTATTAGTTTTTATTAATTCATTTCTTTAATTAGAAAAATCTTGATCCGCATATCACTTTCATATCTGTGAACTAAATTTCTGCAAGACTAATCAAAAATAGCTTCTAGTATAGTGCACTGTGCTTCACCAAAAGAGAGGGCTTAGTATTACTATTTTGCTTTCAAAATTATTTACCCTCTAAGCCAGTTGTATACCTCTGACTAAGGTTTTTCCCTGGGAATTCACCTTCTGTTATTTTCAAACCACCTTTTACTTTACACCCAAAGAGTATTTCTTTTTTGTTGAATTGCTGCTTATTATTTCCTGTCCCAAGAAACAATCTTTTAAAAGAGAGTAAGAGATGGGAGAAGTTGCATTTAGATACAAGAGCAAAAAAAGTTTTCATTTCTAGCCCTGGGAATTAGTAGGAGAAAAAAATCAAAAGACCTGAAGACACAGTCTAAATTTTGTAGTGATTTCTACTGCATTCTACCCTTGACAAAGATTCTGTTTCACTCAAGTATTTTCATCTGTGTGAGCTGTCCAACTTAATAAAACCCCCAATCACAGCAAAAGAATGCTATATGTAAGGACATGTAACAGAAATAAAGAACTGTATCCAATGGTGGAGCTTTTCACAGATGCCAGATCCTCTAACTGACTACCCACATAACAGCAGTCTGAATTAATTCAGGAAACATTCCCTCCCTGAGTTGATCAAGTATGCTTTTCTAAAGGAGATGCTTTCATCCAGGAAGAAACAAATTCTACTGATCAAGCAAGAATTAATTTGGAAAAGGCCAGTGGCCTCAGTCAGTCCAAGTCATTTTAAGTAAAATTAAAAATAAACACCAATTTTTTTTGAGATTACATATTAGTTATCTCCTGAATTTTAAACAACATGCCAACAATAACAGAAATTATGGCTACAATTTGAACCATCAAAAAGCTTCTTACTTTTAATCTCAAATTCATTTTAAGAAAGAAATTGAAGAAATTTTAAGAAATTACTGAAAGAAGATTTAATTATAAAGAGAGAGTCACTTGAAAATGTGCCAGTGTGTAGCTCATATATGCAGGTAACTGAATTGATATATTTTGTTGTTTATAAAGCTTGAAAAAAGTGGAGACAACCCACTATCTTCAGACTATATTTTCTATTTATTTACAGTAGCATCACAAAGACATCTGCTACTGGTAAATATTTTAAAGTAAGAATAACTTTAAAATACAGAATTATTGGGGTTTTTTTAAATGTTTTGTTATTATAAAGTTTTTCATACACCAAGACACTGAAATAAGAGACCATGCAAAAACACTCAGTTAAATAGAGCTTCGCAGAAAAGAATCCTCTGAAGGACAAACTCCCTGTCTACCCATATCAGCTGTTAACCACTCCCACTTAGCTTGTGATCAACTATGGAAAGAGTCAGAAGAGGACAGTATCATTTAGAGCAGGAAGTGAGCTTTCAGTGTCTGCTGCTGCCTGGGGATGCCATGAAGCTCTAAGAGCACAGAAAGACAAAATATGTTCAAGAACATAGCAGAGATTTACAATTCAGGACTAGATTTGAAATTTAACAACAAACTTGCAGTGAGAATGTTTATGAAAAAGCCAGACTATATTAAAAACAATTAAGGATGGCAAAATCTAGTTTTATGCAAGCCAAATATTCCTTCAGTTAGTGAGCAGTCCCACAGCAATCAATGCAGAGGTATTAAAACAACACCATCACAACTACAAGAGACACTGAAACTCACACATTCCAGCAAAACATACCTGCCAACCCTACAGATTTTGACAGAAGGCAACCTCTTTTACCAGCCACCTACATCTACATCTACCAACTGTAGATCAGCTGATAAAATTAGTAAGTTTGACAATGTCCCAAACCACGAGTGTTGCATTTGGGAGCAATTTCACATCATAAGCCCTGCCATCACCAGGAAGTTGCTTGCTGTGCTGTGCCCTTCCTCAACAAACAAGTCCCCCAGGTAAAGGACACCCCAGCAGTGCATTTTTAGGAGGCTGGAGGGTTGAGATTTGACTCAGTTCTCCATAAATTCAGCTTCATTAATTAATTTAGATGTCCTGACCCTCAACTCCTCCCAGCAATGTAGTGTAACATAAAGCACTCACAAAGTATTTGCCAACACAAGAAGGGACAGCAGCTCTTGTGATGAGACTGACTCTCACTGGCAGAGAATCTGGAATCATCATTCCTCTTTCTACACCGATGCTAAAAGAGCAGCCTACCAGACTCCCACTCTCCACCTCTTTTTCCTGACTTACAGCAAAAAAAGTCAGATCTTACAAATCCCCTGGCACAGCCTGAATAATGCTGACTCTGGATGGATGCTGCTTTTACACCACAGGAAAACCCATGTAACAGCCAAGAGGAAGCATCCAAGAAACATTTCCTAAGTTCAGGGACTCCTTCTCCTCAGACATCCTCCTGCAGTCTGACTTTGTGTAAGGGCAGGGTACAAAAGATCTTCATCTCTAGCCCCACATTCCCACAACTTTTTCTACATGCACAACACACATCGGAGAACAACAAAAAAATCTGCACCTAACCTGCCACATGGAAGTCATGGGACTTTTGGCCAGTGGCAAAAAGAGTAACAGCTGGTGCTGAAAACAACAGTAGCATCTGGCCAAACTGGCTACACAGGGTGTTAAGAGCTCCCTGCCGAACTTCCTGCTGAACTTCATTTCTACTGAAAGTAACACAGAAAACAGAAGTTCAGCCAAGAGACAGTGCAGCTGCTCCACCAGCCCCCAGACTAGAAACTGCATGAGTCTGCAGCTTCATCTACTCTACAACAGCAGTCACTTGCAGATGGCAGTCTACTGGAGTGTACATCCACAGCTCAAAATTCAGGTAAACTTGCAAAGACAAACAGTTCAAACAATAACTCATTAAGCACTTGTGGGGCCTGAGCTGTGTTGCATTTCAAACCATAAACTTACGAGAATGCAGATACATGACTCCTGAAGATCTATGGAAAATTTTTCAACTCCTATAAAATTATCAGTGGAAGTGTTTGACACTTATCTCACCATCATTGTGATAAGTTCTCTCTCACTGCTATCCTCTAACAGACATCTACATCCTTCTGTAGACTCCACTTATATTTAAAAGGCAGGCACAACTATGCACCTGGGTTTACAAAACTCCACAACCACAAATAGCTCCTTAAGTTGCATCTTGACTGTTGAAGAAATTTGAAAGAATTTTGAAAGAATTAGTTCTCAAACTCTTTACTAAACTGCAGCAAAGCCTGCACTAATTCAGGGGCGAAAAGCATCTTCTACACAACAGTACCATAACATTAAATACCAAAATAACACAAACAGTTATAAGAATTTAATTATTCTATACTCAGATAACCCTTCTCTCTTCCCTCCGTCTCTACAAAAACTCAATTAGCTAATGCAAAGGTCAATTTCTTACTTTCCTACTAAGCACTTCTCCTTAGCTCTTGAAGAGAAACAAATACTGATTTTCAGAAAAATACTGATAATGAACTACAGGCTACTGGAGTAGAAAAACTGTACTCATGTCTGACAATTGTGAACACACATTCAAAAATATTTTTTTAAATATATTTTTAATGCAACTTACTTGAAGTTTTGCTAGCTGAGCTGTGCGAGACACTATTTTGTTGTAGGGGTCAATAATTTTGACTCTAATTCTAAAAACAAGAAGAGAAAATTATAGCAGTGTTAATAAATAGCATTATAGAACATAAGGATTTATGTTTTCTAATTGCATAATGAATGTCATACCTATCAACAGTGCTTTGTAGAGCACCAATTCTAGTTTGCATCATTTGGAGGACACCTGCAAAATAAAGCAGATTTTTTACATCATTCATCAATTATAGAAACATCAGAAAATTATAGAATGAGTTTTTCTTCAAATCATAGGAACTACTTTAGTATAAACCAAAACAGTTCCCCCTTGTATAAAAGAGCATCAGAGAAACCAAAATTAGTATGCATATTGGGAAATAAAATGAGCAGGTCACTTACTGAATGTTACAGAAAATGCATTGGTAGAGAACATAAACTTGCAGAATAAATATCACTCCAAAATCTGCGAAATTTCAAATACTATTTAGAGGATGCTACTTTCTAAGAGAATGTTGATTTGGACTGCAGATCAAATTATATAACCTGGTATAAACACCTGAACATGATATATAAAAGTGGCACAAAATATTTAACACTATTTATTTAACATAGTGACTAGGACAAAGAGGACTGAGAAGATAAACTATTCTATTTCAAGGTTTTCATCCTGTGCATAAGGATCTTTAGCAAAAAGTAAGGTATCAGTGTCATCGTAAGGTCATCTAATTTAGATTACAAGCAGAGCAAACTACCCTAATCATGTTTGTTCCACATTAGTTTGGCAAAGCAGCACAAGGAAAGCCAACAAGCATGCCTGTTCTTTTCTTGGTAAATTACAAACAAAGTAGTAGGGGACAGGAGTCATTTTTGCAATACAGAATCAGCCTGCTGAGAATTTAATTAAGTTAGACAAACCCAGGCCTATGAAATTATTTTTGTTTCAGTTACTGTTAGCGTTCTAAAACACACTACATTTTTGTAGAGCCCTGTTTGCAAGCATGCCATCATTAAATTAGATAGAACTGCAGCATGATACAGTAAGATGGAAAACAAACAAAACTACTACAAATAGTTACATTCAGGTTGTCCTGTATTATGACTGTATCTCACTCATTTTATATAGATATGTAAATTCTCATCTTCTCCATATTTCAGAACTATTAGCTGAGTGACAGGCTCGTGTGTTCACTGTTATTCATACATGGTATGGCATGCAACAGATCATGAGGATGAAGATCTGGCCAGGAAAAGCTGGCAAAATAGGCTGCACTGTCTACCCCACATAGCAATAATGGGGGAGGGCCAGTGGCACAACATTGCTGCATCTATGGCTGTAATAGTGCTATTAAGCACCCAAGAGCCCTCTTCCCAAAGGACAGAATAAGGATGGGTGAAAAGGCACTCCCCCCTCTCCACCTGCTGTGGAAGATAGATCATGATACAATTCATCCTAATCTTAAAATAAGAGGCAGCTCAAGATACCTACTGAACTACCTATAGACAGAAAAGAATACACAGAGCAGAGCTGTGTACCATTAAAAAAAGTGCAGAGGCCCAAAAAAGAAAAGACTCTACAAGCTGGGTGTACCAATTTGAAATGTTTAATGAGATTCACTTTCACACATCCAAATGACTGTGCATGCTGTGATTTAGCTCCATAATCTTCACTTGCTAACATACTTGATAAATATACCAAGAGCTATGCATTTCTAACTTCACAATTAAAAAATCTGTTGACATTTATCTTTTATTTTTCTTATGAATCTCGACTCAGTGTTTCCTTTAAGAGCACAAACCTAAGTAAAAGGAAGAATTTCAAAAAATTTAAGGTGAATTGAATTGTATTTTTACTTTGCCATATTAGTTGTAAAACATGTATTATTTACCACACCTGTCTTATAGAAATGTTTCCTAACTTAGTAGTTGTTTTGAAGTACATCGTTCTTTCCTCAGAGCAATTTTAGGAAGAAATGCCTTCAGAAACAACCATCATTTCAGAAAACAGAATTCCATGTAGCACAAGTTGCTGAAGATTGTTACAGGGAGGTATTTATCACTCACAAGATTCACTACACATTCCTGTCTACTTCTTATTTGGAGAATGACATATATTTCAGTTTTCTATACTTGATTCTCTAGCTGTTTAAAAAGTTATTCAGGAGCTACCATTACTAGATTAAACAGCCATTTCTTTCATTTTACAGCTATATGCAATTACTGACACAGAACAGTGAACCCAAGCAGCTCCAAACACTAAGGATACTGTCTGCACCAAAAAACCCCACCACAATACCAAACCATATGACACTCTCAGCAAAGTGACAAAGAGCAGAATGGCAGGTTTAATGAGCTCCTGGCATGAGAACAATATATTGCAACCATCTTCTATACAGTCAATGGTTCCTAAGCAAGCCTTTGAAAATCAGCAGTTTATGTTAAAATCCGCATCTCAAAGAGTGGAATAAAACAAAAGTATATATTTAACTTAGGAGCCCTTCCCTAGTAAAAAGTATCTCAACATGGTTTAGATTATGTGTTGTAGCCTCTTTGGTAAAGATGTGCAAACTATGCAACACATGCACGTGCAACAGAAAATTGGTGCTTATGGCAACAGACACCTACCAATGTTGCAACAAAACTAGGCTTATTTAGAAAAATATATTAAAAGGTAAAAGAAGGCTTTATTGCTAAAGTTGCTCAGAACATTATCAAAATACATTTTCTGCTGAGGAAGCTACTCCAGAGAAGTATCAGCCAAATCTTCTCCTTGGAGCTCCATCTACTGACGTAAGGAAAAAAAACTAAAACAAAAAAGCTGCCACATATTACTCCTCAGAAATCAGATCTGGATCTTTAATATTAGAGACCAAAGTTGGCAGTGAATGAGTTCCCAGCACAGATCCTAAAAGTGCTTCCTCCACTGTAAGGATAGCCAGCATAATATAGGAATATTTACCTTCCAGGGATTCAATTCCAGTTGCTTGGGCCAACAGATCTTCATGTCTTGCAACAACCTTAAAAAAACCAATAAAGAAATCAAAAGAGAAAAATGGGGTCATGAGCCTAAAAGAAGTATTAAATATATCACAATCATTCCTACATTAGGCATTTAAGTATCAGCATCCCTACATTAGCCAGATACAGGAAAAAGCAGGTACATCTTACAGGAGAAAGGGTTTTAAGAACACAAGGTGTTTTAACTCACAAAAGCATCAAGCTCAGAATAAGAAAAGGGTCAGAAATTAAGACGTGCAGCAGAGCTGACATCTTAATAAAAGCTAGCAAAGCAATCACATTTCAATACATCTTGATATTTAATAACTGTAAATGTGAACTTACTAATCATACCATAATAACGTATATTCTTTTTTTTTTCTGTTTATGACATTTATAGAAGTAAGTAAGTATTAGTAAGTTCCCAAAGAACTTACTAACTGGGGCAGGGGGAGGGAAGAAGCAAGTTTTGAAACTACAGACAAACTTAGCAAGTGTTCTCATTGCAATGTCTACTGTGGATTTATGATTTCTGCATAGAAAAAGTCTTCTATCTTAACTCAAAAGCCTTTCTGAAGGTGTAGGGGTGTGTTAGCATAGGTTATATCTGCCTAGCTAAAGGTAAGTCCCAGGGCTTATGCTACTCTTCAGCACATGATGTAAAGGTACAAGTTCTCCCTATCTTCTCACAATGCCATGCTGAAACACGGCCTCAAGTGTTTATGATAGTTGACACAATCATTTGGAAAGAGTCTTCCTTCTTACAAGGAAGAGTAAAACAGCACACAGTGATAAGACTACAAAAACTGAAACAATACATGGCTGCCTGGTAGGAGTACTGAGTGTGGGCTTAACTGAGTTGTCAAACTCACTACTAGTTTAGCTGCAAGCTGTACCTTTAGTAACTGCTTGCAGAGGACACTGGGCAATTTCACAAGTTACAAGTTCATAAGAATACTAAGTTTTTGACCAGTTAATATCAATCACCCCAGAATAACAGGTATGCTTTAAACTTACTTGTAAATGCAGCTCTTTATCCAACTGACTAATACCTTGAGCAAGTTTGGCCAGCTGCTCAGCTATCACAGCCTGATGGATGGATTGGGAAGTGTAAGCTTTCACATCAAAGTCTTCTCTGAAGAAGTCAGCATAACATTCTGAAAAAGGATTTAGGATTGTAGGGATTTATTTTCATGGTTTGGAAGAATGAAATAATACTTATAGCCCTGTAGTGTACAGATCTCTGTCAATTTCTTCAACATAACAGTAAATGTTCTCTACGTCACATAGTACAAACGTCGGAAGAGGGCACAATCATGAGAAACAAGTCTGGAACCGGTAACTGGGGTTCGTATTTGTTTTGGGGATTTTTTTTTTTTTTTTTTTTTTTTTTGCAAATGGTGATAAAGTCACATGTTTCTTTATTCCCCACGCCCTCCTCTTGAGCAGAATACACTAAAAAGTATCAATACCTTATTTTCTCAAACTTTACAGTGTAACCGGGAGAAGCTGTTGAGCCTGTACCCATAACCAAACACACGAGTCAGCTGCAGATCACTGACAAGTAGCATGAGACAAAATTTCATGAAATCATACCGGATTTCGACAACGGTGTGAGTTTATAAAACAATTATGAAATAATACTGCAACTATGACTCTGGATCAAGCAAAACCAGAGTTCCCAGACAGCTACTCTCAACTCAACCCAGCACCTTCGCCTCTCCTTCTAGTGCAATTTTTTTCTCTTTGGGAGCAAGCGAGCCCCAGCGCACACTCCGCGCACCCATCGCGGTCCCTCCCCGCGCCGGGGCACTCGCTCCTCCGCCCCAACTCCCGTGACTCGCAGGTGCGGGGCTCCCCCACCTGCCCGGCCCAACGCCGCCCTCACAGGGGACCCTCCGGCCGGGGGCCC
>NW_005054354.1:1721195-1734858 GCF_000277835.1 Geospiza fortis | reverse complement strand
TGCCGTCAGGGGCTGTGTAGGGGGAGGCTTTGCCTGAGGGAGCCGTGCCGTGAGGGCTATCCCCGGCACCCTGCGGGGAGAGGCTTCAGGCCGGCCGCTTCTCCAGAACGCAAGTTCTGTGTAAACTGTGCTGCTCTGCAGCCTGGTCTGTGAGAAGTAGCTGAATGATGAACCTTTCAGACGCTGTTTGTTTTTCCAGATGCTGAAAGGACTGTTAGTTATACATGATTGATGACATCAGAGAAACTAAAGAATGCCAACTAAAAGATCCCATGGATTTGTTCCATTCTGGGCAAGTTGTAAAAATATGTGCTCCTATGGTGCGCTATTCAAAGTAAGTAACTGTCATGTCAGCTCTGTCATTTTCGCTGTTTAGTAACTTGTTTCTCAATTTTATCATGACTAAAAATCGGTGATTACCTTCTTCTCCTTTAAGACAGAGGTAGATGTAGGACATGTTTTATTTTACATATTTTCATTACAGATCTACACAAAAAATACTTGAACATTCCCACAATACTGCATCTTGGAACAGCATTTTAGGATAGCTAATCAGAAAAATGCTTTAACTATTTACCTCTTAATCTTCATGTGTCTGCAGGTTGGCTTTCAGAACCTTGGTTAGGAAGTACAGTTGTGATTTGTGTTACACACCAATGATAGTGGCAGCTGATTTTGTGAGATCTGCAAAAGCCAGAGACAGCGAATTCACAACAAACAAAGGTATTATTTTTAAGAAACCATTGCCTTGTCAAAATGTTTTAAGTGATCATAAGTGAAATTGACCAGGTGAATGAAGAGAGTTACGCAAGTTGACATCCATTAACAATTTTGGTATACTGTCTGATTATAAAAACACAGAAATAGTCTAAGTGAGAGTAAGCACAGTCCAGCGATAGTGGATGAAATGAAATAGTGGAAAACCTTGTCTCCACCTGAAATCAAGGCTTCCAAAGTGATTTATATCTGTGGAGGTTGACCATACATAGCTACTCACTCATTCTTCCTTCATTCTCCCAGATTCACACAGAGGGGGAATCGGAAAAGCAAATGAAAGAAAAATTCATTTGTCAAAATAAAGGCAGCTTAATATGTAAAGGGAAGAAAAAGGGAAAGAAACAAGTTATGCAAAGGCAATCACTTCCTACTAGCAGACCAATGCCCAGCCACTCTCCAAGCAGTAGCTATTCTGGAACAAAAATTCTTGTCCCAACCCACTTTTTTCTTTCCCTGTCATTCCAGTTTCCTTGCTGAGCTTGATGTTATACAGTATAGAATACTCCTTGTTCCTATTTGGGTCAGCTGTCATAGCTTTGCTGCAAACTTCTTGCCCACCCCAGTCTGTTTGTTGGGAGTAGGGGGAAGCAAAGTGAGAAAACCAGGAAATTTTGACACTCTGCATGTACTTTGCAACAACAGCCAAAACAGCTGTGAATTATCAACACTGGTTTTACCACAAAATCCAAAATGCAGCACCACACAGGCTACTACAAATGAACTTCAAATAAATTTGACAAGTAACTCCATCCATCACAGTTAGGCCAGGTACAAGATAGCAGTAAGATTCTTTTTCTAGCAATTGTTTCATGTGTGTTTCAGAGACAAACATTTAACTCATCCAGGAAAAGTTTTCTAGTCTCTAGCAAAAATAAGAGTGTTACTAAAGGTGAAAAAAGTAATAGACCAGCCATTGATACAGTGGAGTCAAGGACTGACAAAAGAAGAAGGGTTTCGTATTAGCCAGAATGGAGAGTGGAAAGGGCTGTTGGTGGATGACTCGAGATACAACTGCAAGAAAGCACAAAAGAAACCGGAGGTTTAAGCATGGCTGGGGTTGAGGAGGAGAAGCAAGGCTTCAGGCATGGTACAGAAACATAACCAGAACACCTATAAAAAGAAGTATGAGGACTTACACAGTGTCATGGCTATAAAGAGATCTGAAGTATGTGGGAAGAGGTGACGAGAACGATAGAGATCTGTTGGCATGAAGTGGCTGCAACAGAACAGTGTGACAAGGAATGTATGAGCATAGGCTGCAGCTGGAGGAATGAAAAGCACCCCTAACATGCAAGTTAGATCAGAGTAGGGTCTGTAAATTAGGATGATTTAGTCTATTCAGGCCACAGAATTTGTGGTTTCATAAGTGTATATGTAATAGCAAAAGTGTATTTCACTGTTTTAGCATTGGCTATGTATTATGGTAGTAATGCACCCAGTATTATGGTGCATTATTCAAATAGAACAGAGCAATTACAGAGAAAATTCACATTGGAAAGCACAGGTAGACCCTCTTATGAGTGGAATGCAACTTCAAAAAATCCATGAATAACTCATTGTATGTAAAAATAAATGAGTAAGAACATAACTGACTCAAATATATATGGTTCAAAGCTCCACAGTTACTAGTTTGCCTCCCTTGAATTTACTTACACTTCTGATCTACACAAAGTATGGTGGCATTGAAGTTCTACAGGTCAGATATGGAGTGAATTCTGGGGAGTGCTGGGACAGGGAAAGAGGAGATGGAATGTTGTAGTGTTGTAAACAACATCCTTTTCCTATTCAGTTCTTTTGTGCTGTCCTTAATTGTACAGGCCTGTGAAACACTCTGCCTCATGCTTTGACCAGATTATAGTACTTAAATTACTGCATTTACATTTTGTGTGGTTTTATGTTTAACCTGCTGGCTCTTTGGGGATTTTGTTCTCTGATTAGTGGGGTAGGTTTGCAATTTATGTTTTACATTTTCTTCTGCATTCCTGTTTCTTTGTTGTGTATTTCTCAGAGGTAGGTGTTCTTTGTGGCTTCTGCTAAAAAATTTTATGTGGCTAGACTCAGTATTTTTATTACTTAATGCTCAACAAAGAGAAACTAGGCATGTGGGCTTATTCTAAAATACTAGGTATAACAATGTAAATCTCTTCAGCTAGAGCACTATTAAAAGGACACTTTTAAAAATATATGTGCAATTTTTTTTGCTTGCTGGATTTTTAGGAACTTCTTGATTGAGAGGGTAGTGGTGGCCTTTCTTACTTAATCTCCACCATTTCAATAACTACTTAGTTTCCTCTAAAACAGAAGAATGTTCAGAAAGCACTTGTGGTCTCTTCAGTACCAGAAGTGCACTTATTTTGTGCATTTGTTGGATCATCTCTTTCCATCAGTGCTCAGATACCACGCTGCTGCTTCTTAACTACAGCAATTGTTTATATGGAAAGTGAGTGCTGAGACTGCTTGAGATATTTGAGATGCCTTTAATGTAATGCAGTAGCTGTAAAAGAGGAACTCATGTTCCAAATGACCATCTGGCTCTCTGCAGGGGCTTAGTAAATCACAAGTAGTTCAGCAGACCCAAGCTGAGGAGCACTGGCACTTTGGTTTCGCACTAGAGACAAAGCTGCTAGAGCTGCTGCTGCACACGTGTGCTCATTCCAATTCTGCATGTCACATTGTGGACAAAAACAGCCACGTTGGCACAGAAAAGGAGAATGATGGGCAAGGATGAGGAAGGGCAAAGCTTGTAGGTGTTTTAGTTCTTTCCTGAAGGACTGGTTCTGTAAGCAAGTTTCAGACCTGGCAAGACAGTCAGCACAGCAAAGGGGCAGCATGCAACAAGAAGGGGCAAGCTAAGAGGGGAAGCATGAAGGCTGCTGAAAATTAGAGATTGCCTAGTTTCATAAATGGTCTTTGTGAAAGATTAGCAACTGACCAGTGTCGGTCAGAAAGTGTATGTTAAGCTAGCATCTGTGTAGTACACCCATATTTGTCTGAACTTCCACCTGTTAATAGACATACTCACTTAGTAAGTAACCCCTGGCCAGCTGCCTTTGTTTATTTGTGACTGAGGGCTTCCAGAATCACAAAACAGATGAGCTTGGAAGGACCTCTGCAGGTCATGTTATCCAGCCACCCTGCTCATGCAGGGTCACCTATACTTGCTTGCCAGGACCATGGTCAGGCAGCTGTACAATATACAAAAATAGCATTCAAAATTTAGAACTAGTTTTTTGGGTTTTTTTCCCCTGGGAATTTTAAAATCTCTAAATATCTTTTCACTGACATAGGTGATCACCCACTGATTGTTCAGTTCGCTGCTAAAGAAGCACAGGTTTTGTGTGATGCTGCCCGTATCATCTGTCCTTTTGCAGATGGAATAGACCTAAACTGTGGCTGTCCTCAGAGGTAAAGGTTTGAACAAGCTGGGTAAATATGGGGAAATAATTAAGAGACTAAAGAATGCTAATTTCTGTCTTAACCTAAAAATAGATTTCAGGAGAGTAAGAGCTTTTTAACCTGTCAGAAATGTCTATTTGGTTAGGCACTGTTCTGAGTGCTCCCAGCTGCCTGTCACCATGGTGAGACTGGGAAAACTACATCTATTTGCCAACTTGCCTTTTTTAATTTCTGAGATACTGAGTGTTGGCTCAGAAGTGTCCATCCCTTCTCAGCAACTGTTAAATGTGCACTACCAAAAAGAGCTTGCTGCAAATAATTTGCAGAGTGTTTTGAATCATGATGTAGCAATTTCCAGAATAATGAGGCAAGTCCATGATGTCTCAAACTTGCTGCAAGTGAAGGATAGTCTTTAAAATAAAATTATACAGATAAAGTGGTGAAAATAATTTCTTCCATCTTTTATTAAATTTATAAGTATAGTGAATTAGTGATGTGCTTCACACTTAAATTGATAAAGATTTTGTCTTGGCAGTGAAACAGAGTAGTAAGATTCTTCCTGACTGGTTCAGTTGAGAACCATCTATTACATGTGTGTCAGGCAATCTTTTTCTAAATAAGGACCTGAAAAATATAGGAAAGTAAAAGATAATATTACAATACAAATAAATTTATTTTCTCTATTCTAATTAGGTTTTCTTTACCTAAAACTATAGTATTTGAGAAAGTCTTTCTGGAGAGATCTGAGGCTTGTGCATGGAAACATTGGGGGTTTTTTAAGCTAACTACAGTTAAGTATGTCAAACTGTCTGTTCCTTTTAAGCCAAAATACATGCTTACATTTGAATAGTTTGTTTCTTGTGCAAATTAGTTTCAAAATCACAAAAGTTGGTGTACTTTATGTGCCTTTATGAGAAAAATTATTTTAAAAACTGCTGCTGTTAAGTGGAAGCAAAAATTATTCTTGCCAGTCAAAATAGTGAGACCAGCATATCACTAAAATAATATCCTCACTTGCACTTCAAAAAATCCTCCTTTTCAATATGAAGTTGTTATCTATTTAAAAGAAATCCATGACGGGGGAAGGGGAAGTAACAAATTATTTCTTTTATGCATGCACTGTAGAATAAATTTTTAATTTATTTGCCTTATGAGTCCATTCTGTGGACAGAAAATTGAACTTAAAGAGATTAGTAACTTGTCCAAAGTTCTAGTAGCACAATGGAGACTGAACTAGCATCTAAAAGCTGTACCAAACTGCAAACAAATAATTGATCTGCAGCCAGTACTATCTCTGTTCACTTAACCACACATTATGAAGGTCATAAGGAAAGAAACTGATGTATCTAACTGATATTGATCTGCATTTCTTCATATGTAGAATATGAGAGTTCTTTTTCTTTTAAAGATGGGCGATGTCAGAAGGTTATGGTGCTTGCTTAATAAATAAACCTGAGCTTGTTAAAGATATGGTGAGACATGTACGGAGTCAGATCGACAACCCTAAATTTTCAGTATCTATTAAAATAAGGTAGGTCTAACTTAAATGCTGTTTCTGGTACATGGAAGAATCTTTATTTTTTTTCTTAAATAATTTAGTGTAATAGTAATAATATTTATAATTCTGTTAATGCAATACTACACATTATAGTAATTTCCTTACATGTGAAGACTGCTGAGATTTTTTTACTCAAATGGCTGGGGCAAGTAATAGAAAACATGGAACCAGCACAGCCTTTGACTACTAACCCAGATAACATACTGTGAGCTAGAGTTCTCTTGCAATCCAAACAACATGAAAGTACAAGTTAAAAGGTGAGGGCTTCTATAAAAGAAAAGCCATACACAGTCTGTATCATCACAAGGATTTGCTTTGTGAGCTATTAGAGAGCAGAGCCACAGTTGCGGCTGGGTATAAAGGGATGGGTAACAAAACTGAGAACTGGTCCCACAGCTGCTGTAAGGAGTACATTCTGCTTCCCTACATCAGCTTCTAAACTTCTGTAGACTTGTTTTTTATTGCTTTGTGTACAGCCCAGAGAATAGAAGGTTCCAGGGAGACCTTACAGCAGCTTTCCAGTACCTAAAGGGAGTTCACAAGAAAGATGGAGACAGACTTTGTACAAGGGCATGATGTGACAGGACAAAGAGGAATGGCTTCAAACTGAAAGAGGGCAGGTTTAGATTAGATATTAGGAAGAAGTTCTTTACTGTGGAGGTGGTAAAGCCCTGGAGCAGGCTGCCCAGAGAAGTTGTGGATGCCCATCCCTGGAAGTTTGTAAGGCCAGGTTGGATGAGCTCTGAGCAACCTGGTCTAGTGGAAAATCCAGGACCTCTCCATAGCAGGGGAATTGGAACTGGATGGTCTTTAATGTTGCTTCCACACTGAACCATTCTATGATTCTATGACCATTCTTGATCCATTATTTAACCATATATCCTATGTGCCTTTTGTTATTTGTCACTTAAGTTGCAACTCGGTTTCCAGTCCTTCTGGAAAGGAGAACTATTATAAATTAGATTCCCCCCCCCCCCAAAAATGAAAAATCATAGCATTGATTTTAGATTTTTGGGTACCCTTGCTCAAACTCTATAAAATTTACCATGTATATTACAGAGATGTGATATGATTGGGAAATGTTAAATTAAATATAAGTTTCCATACACTAAACTCATATATCTTAAAAACACTCCAAAAATCAAACACTGTTTTCCAACTGTAATATTGGCTTTATACCGTTATTTATGGAAATCTGTGGCAATTCTTCCTTATGGAGGAGTGCTTTTTATATAGGCCAGGAAATTTACTACCTACTGCTTTCATTCCTTGCAATTTTAGGATCCATGAGGACTTAAAAAGAACAGTTGACCTGTGTCAGAAAGCTGAAGCAGCTGGAGTTTCATGGATTACAGTACATGGGAGAAGTATAGAAGAAAGGCATCAACCTGTACATTATGATGCAATTAAAATAATTAAACAAAGCATGTCTATACCTATTGTGGCTAATGGAGACATTAAATCTTTAAAAGATGCTGAAAATGTTCATCACTTGACAGAAGCAGATGGTAAGATTAAACATACTCTGTTTTCTAAGTACACTTACCAGGTTTCAAGGTATTTATTTTGAATGTAAGTAGGACATGATTTGAGTGCTTTCTCTCCTTGAGAAGACAAATAAAAGAGGATATTTTAGATGCCTTAAAAAACTCATAAGCAGAATCACTGGTGATCATCAGAACACTAGAGCACTGCTATTCAAAGCCACAAATAATTATTTCTGAGGCAAATTACAAAAGCTCTGTGATTAATTATGTTATCTCATAATTAATTCCACTATTGCTATCTCAGTAGTGGAGTTCAGGGGGACCTTCAGACATTCTATCTCTTTATGGAGCTGATCATTTTAAAGAACTGTAAACTTCTTCTTGGAAATCTCTACTTCCTGCACATGGGAGCAGATTTCTTACAGTAAGAACACAGTGGAAAAGGGATATTGTTAAGCTAGATGGTTAACTTCAAGGACATAGTGAGGCATTGCACTTTCATTTCAGTCATAGAATTTGGGGATTTTTTTCAGTTATTAAGTCACAACAGATTCCTGCAACTGTCTGTCATTTCAAGACAGTATGGAAATTTGGTATATGTTCTGAAAAGGTAATCTGTATCTACAGATTTTGTGTCTTCCAGCTAGAGAAAAAAAGGAAAGAGAACAGTACCTGTGGCAGGTTTCTGCTGACACTGTTGCTGTTTAATAGCTACAACAGAAATTGAACTGGGCTGCCATGCTGCTTATGGTGACTTTCCCCCCAAATACAGAGCAGAAAGGAAATGCATAATACAAAAACATGTTCTCATAGTCCAGCTGACCTTCTTCAGTAGTAAAAATATTAAGCATTCAGTTTTTTCTGTCATGGACAATGACAAAAGAAATTTTTCAATTTTGATCATCCTATTTTTTTAGAAAAGACTGAGTGTGATTATATCTTGATAGTGCATAAAACCAGAATCCCTTAATCACAGAAAAATTACAATAGAACTTGTATGGATTTATCTGGCAGTATTGGATTAGAATCGCAAATACACTACATGCTCGTTCAGAAAGATTTACTGCACATCAAGAGTCCTAAAATGTACTTAATTGAGCATTGAGCTCTTAGTGGAAGAAGGACAGTGAATAGACTGAGTTGCATAGAAAATTATTGGTCCTCTTTTGTCTTTCCATCATAATTTTATGTTACAAATCAATAAATGTGTGTAACGAATAAGAACAAAGTACTAATTAGTTGCAGTTTCACAAGAAGGGAAGAAATGCTTCTGTGACCTGTGTTTTGTTTCAGAATTTCTGGAATGTGTGGGTAGGTGTTGTAGATCCTCTGAGGTTTGCCTTGTTCAATGGATTTCTCTGATTTGGCTGTAATACTCATCCCCATTGTTCTCCCATTGCTATCTGTAAGCTTTGGGTGGGTGTCCTAAGGGGTGTTGTACAAAATCCACAGGAAGATTTAGCATAAAATTGAAACTAGAATGTAACTCACTGCTTTAATTTCCACTTTGAAGGTATAATGGTGGCTAGAGGACTCTTGGCAAATCCAGCTATGTTTGCAGGATATGAAGAGACACCTTTTCAGTGCATCCAGGACTGGGTTGACATCGCTCTTGAGCACGGAACTCCTTTTACGTGTTTTCACCACCACTTAATGTACATGATGGAGCGCATCACTTCAAAACAAGAAAAAAAAGTTTTTAATGTTTTATCAAGTACCTCAGCAGTACTAGATTATCTGAATGACCATTATGGTTTGGGGCAAATGAAAGTATGTTAGTCCTATGTAAACTTGTATTTTGCAATTGTCGATAAACTGTAAAAGTTTTCATTGGGTTTTTACTTTTTAGTCATATTTGTATATTGTGTAAGTATTTTCAACACAGCAAAACATTATTATTTGGATGATACTTTATATTTTTATGTCTCCTTTTTTCGCTCTAAAGAATATTCAAGATTCTACAAATGTGGAATTCTATTACAATGCATTACTACAGAGAGGATTGATTATTATATGGCCCCAGTAATTTAATTTTTCACTAGATAATTGCTCAGAGCAATATGATTACAAAACTAGGACCTTTCTTACATTAAACCTCCTAAAATCAGGACTACTTGTAAATAATGACAGTAATTTCAGACCAAAAGAATACAAAGGGAGCAACTGTAGAAGTTTTTGCTTTAGATAACATAAGCTTAAAGCCCATCATACTATCCTTTTTTAAATTTGATGTTTCTTTTGCAGCCTAAAACTGCAAAAGCCTCTGTTATTTATAACTTAGAAAAATTCAATACTTCTTATAGCAAAAGAAACACAGACTAGATAAACAATTATAGAAAGAAGGAAAATCAAGTGGGAAAGAAGAAAAAATGAAGAGATAGTTTAAGTACAAACTTAGCTGAATCTAAAGAACAAGACTTCTAAGTTTAATCTATCTAAATTCAGGGTTTTTTATCTACCATAGAATAATTGTATACAAGATTAAATCCCTATCATCTACAAAACCAGAACTTTTTAGGTCAAAGAAAAGCTGACAGATTCTCTCAGTGGGGCTCCTGCAGTCCTTTCTGCCTGCTGGCATGTTGCTTATCAAAGCATGACAGCCACTTGGCTTTGAATCATTATATAGGGGCAAAATAGTGAAAATTAGAACAAGATAATAACATTACACACCAGCTGCATTTGTTCTGCAAGGGAAATTTCACAAAACTGTACAGTACAATTATTTGTAATCAAATAATTTTTTTCTTTATATGTTTACACAGAAATTCATACCAAAAATTGCCGAGTTTTCTGACTGTGATTGTTCTGTGAATATACACGTAAATAGTTCCAGATTTTCTAAATAAATTACTTGGTTTTGTATGCAGTTGTAATTTTTTATTAGACAGCAATCTGGAAGAGGGAAGTTTGCTTTTGATGCTACTCTCCAAATCTTTTCATAGTTCAGGTATCTTAAATTATCACCGTTTTTTTAATGCAATAGCATAAAATACTTGATTATTTTTCATAATGAATATGTCTGATCTAGGCATATAAACAAAAGTTTGAAAGGCCATGACCCAAGGCATCAAGTCCAGTTCACTATTTAAGGCAGCAAAGTTACGTAACTCTTCTGATATGATCACCTTCCCAATGTGCTAACAAATGGAAAACTACAGACATGCTTTGCTCTCCTAGGCTAATTGAGACAACCTCGGCAACCATTTTTGATGTGTCTCCATTCCTTCACACAACTATTTTGGATTGTAATGTTTTCTTGACATTAGTTGGGCACAGTTATTTTCTGGATTGTAATGTTTTCTTGACATTAGTTGGGCACAGTTCTGTTTAGCATTCCAGGTAAATTCCCAGCAGTGTCCTCTACAGTTAATACTACTTCTAATACTTCAGTTTTCCTCAACTAATATTTATCATGTAAATTATGAGCTCCCAGTTTTAGAGCAGAAGTTTTTACTTCCCAACTGTATGACTAGGTATTTTGTACTACTAAATTTCCAGTATCAAGTTCATCCAGTTATGTTGCAATACTGTTCTCCTCAGTTCTGAAATGCCCCCAGTCTCCTCTGAAGTAAAACTATGCAACTGAATTGTAGAAGAAAAGGATTTGTGAAAGTATTGACTAAGCCCTTTGTTGCCATCTTCTTAAGAGTTTTATGATTTGGCTAGCAACTACTATATGTAGCAAACTCCCATTAGCCTCAAGGAGAAGAATAATTTACTATATATAATCAACACAAAGGCTTTATTTTTTCTGTAGTATTTGAAAATGGAATTTTAGAGGACTGGAAATACCTTGACCTATTTAAGAACTGAGTACTTGATGATTCTGAAGGCAGCAGTTGTTGTGCCTGTGTGAGATTAATCACAGAGATTTCTGCCTGAAGTACAAGACCTAGGTTGCTGTTAATATTGGTGGTAATTATGGAGTGCTTGATCTGGCCTAATATGTATTATAAAAGTCAATGGAAGTTCATCAGCCCTTTTCAAGGGTGAAATGAATTGTTCACCTTCCATTCTGAATTTTGTATGCATCTGAACATACTTCACTGTGTTTCTATAGAATAAAATGCAAAGTTGGAGTCATTAAGCCATACTTTGAACACCATACTATTCCAATATACATCAATTGCTGAGGATGAGAGTTATTCAGCTACTAGAGTTGTTTTTACAATGTGGTCATATTTCTCATTATAAGATATTTGAATATGGAAAAAATACTAATTTCCAGGTTAAAATCATTGCATGTAGTCCTTCTGCTGTATATGTTACTTTTAATGTCACCAGGTGGTTAGTCTTTATATTTTCTAGTTTTCAAATGTTGAAGCATAAGTACAAAGCAAGTAATATAATATACAAAGCCTTGTTTCCTATTTTAGGTTCTTTGCTCCTGTAACTGATCCTGTTCTTTACGTTAAACACCCCTGCACAACAATACCATATTCTCATAATACCCCTATGCTTTTGCAACTTTTATCTTGCTACAGTAACCCCAGCACTTTCACACAGCCTATACAATTCCATTTTCTCTATTGCCTATTGTTAGATTTTTTAGGTCTCTTGGGTTGATGATTAGGCAAAAGCATTGTGTGATGATAAGGCTGTCACAGAAGCCAAAATAGAACAGAACAAGTTTAAACTTTCTTTTTGTTTCAAAAGAGAATTAATTGATTTCACTACTCTAACCTGCTGTTAATATACAGGCATTTCCTATTTCTGCTTCTGAATGCTTTGTCACCTCCCTGATGGAAGAGGAAGGTATTCCTTTTAACTGTAATGCTTGAAGGTTTGTGAATTTTTTTCACTAAAGCAGCCAGCCATTTTATATATATGTGTGTGTGTGTGTGTGTGTATAGTATGGCATCATATTCATCATATGGTAGTTCAGTATATGAGAGACAGCCTTAGATCAGCAACCCTTCTACAGCTTCAGTTAGAATTCCTTCCAGGAGCAGCAGAGTGCACTCAGCAGGAGAAGAGAGGTCTCACAAATGTTTGCAGATGTCTCTCTTCTTCAGATCTCATTTTGGGTTGGTGGGGAACATGCATCAGCTGCAGGGAAGTGCACAGCAATCATACTCATCCTGAGCCTTTCTGAGATCTTACCGAGCCCCTAAAGTGAAAAAGTGGCTCCAAGTCTCTGGCATCAGGGACAAGTGAATACAGTCCTACCAGTATGAGGCTGTGCTACTGGGAGAGCAGTTTATACTGCTGGAAAGGTGAGTAAGCAGCTCAGAAATGGAAACTGCTCTGTAATTAAAGGAAATACTTTATTCACATTTTAACAGCTTCAGTGAAGTCCACTGGCTGTAGGCCAATAGCTAAAATGTTATTAGCCAATAGCTAATAACCAGAACATTCTAAGAGGTTGTGTTTTGTCTATAGTGCTGATAATGTATGTTTATGAAAATGTGTTACAAATACTACTTAAAACTAGGGCTATTCCTACTGTGTAGATTGGATTGAAATTACTCCTTATATCTCTCTCCAGTATTTGTTGTGCATAAACAATTATTTGGGATGTAACCTTTCATCCAGACATTGCTTGGCAGCAACTAGAAAAATGTTGACACACTGGCTCCATCCCCAGGCTGCAGACCTGGGAAATTTTAAGTAAACAATTTCAGATTGTGAGCAGCTGCAAACAACTCTGCTCAAAATTGCTTATGCAAGAACTTCCCACACCATGTCAGTTCCAGTGGATTAGAGTAACAAAGAACAAATTCACAGCATTTTATGTCTCAAGTTGATGGAACTTAATTGGGAAAGAATTCCCCAAAGCAAGTAGTTGTGTCAAAGAGTGCTGGTCATGCCCAGGTAGACAAGGTAACTTCTTCCGCTGACAGCACCTCAGCATCTGTTAGGATCAAAAGGAAAAGGTGATCAGAGCATGGCCTTCTTATATAGGAGCAAAGGAGACTTGCATGGAAATAATGTGCTCGGACCCTTGGTATGCAGATAAAAAGGATTGAGCAGGACTGTAGGATAGAACAGGGGTTCTGAAGGAATACTGTTTTATTCATGAGGCCCAAACAGGCCTGTTGGAGCGTGTTTGAGACTGTTGTTCAGTTGTTATTTGTGCTGTCTTTATGAATACTGGAGCTGTATTCCTTGAGAAAACTACTTACTGGGTCTTAATGTCGTGTAACACTTGAAGGAGGGAATGGATGGACACACGCAGTATTTTAATTGAACTTTAGACAGTCATGATAATGTTGGAGAGCAGAGTTGAACTCCCAAGTCGATGAAGCTCGAGTCATAGAGCAGTGGGATGATCACAGCAGCATTCCGCAGCAAAATGCTTACAACCATTCCCTAGATAGGAAAAAGATACTGCTCATTTGAACCCTTCTCAGCGCGTGTATCCACCCGTTTCCCAGCAAAGGTGCGGCCCCTTGGTAGCCTCCCGCTCCACAGGCGGCACCGCACGTGTGCCCGGGCGGCC
>NW_005054354.1:1719825-1720788 GCF_000277835.1 Geospiza fortis | reverse complement strand
CGGGCTGTCCCGGTGCCCATCTCCCTGTCCCCGGGGTCGCTCGGGAGGGGAAGTCAGAGCCGCCCGTTCCTCCGCAGGCCGCCGGGACGATGACTTTCCAGTGGACGGCAGTGGCTGCCTTCCTGTATGGCGAAGTCGGAGTAATTCTCGTGCTCTGCCTGCCGTTCATCTCTCCGCTGAGGTAGGAGAACCTGGGTGTGCTGAGCAACACAGCTTGCTCTGCTCACCAGTTTGGGTTTATTTTACACCTCTCTTTTCATAACCACGGAGCTTTGCTGCATCGTAAACTAGTTGTAAACAAAGCCGAAGGAATGCTGTTTGGGACTCGAGTGTCAGGAGCTGCAGGAATCGCTAGCCTCTTTAAGGAGCTTTACGGTTTCTACGCAGTGCTGATTCATCCGGGAGCAGCGGTCGGGGTGCCCAGAGGAGCCCCCGGCTTTGCTTCAGCAGGTGGGACGGCTTCTCCCAGAGCTGTGGAGCAGGCAGCATAGAGAAAGGCATCTGGCAGTAATTAATGAGAGGAGAGTGCGGTTTTTCAGCAGTTTGTCAGATTTGTGAGGTGCAGCTTTATGTTTTGGTGTACACTAGGCGTTGTGGGTGTTGAACAGATAAGACGTCAGATATTCAAAGCAAGCGGCAAACTGAGTGTAACGCTGCAAGGAATTTGTGATCACTTGTTTAAAAAAACTGGAGTTGAGTTTGAAGCAGAAGGTTCAGGACTACTGGAATAAAGACCTCTGTAAAACTCTTCAAAAATTCACATATTGATAAAGAAAATAGTACTACTTCTGGAACACGACACAAATATTAAGAAAATAATAAATTATTGTAAAATAAATGCACACACGGTAAGGGAAAGAAACAAAATTCATTTGTTACCTTTACTGTTTGCAGAGGCCTGACTTACAGCATTATCTTGCTTCCTGTGAGTCGCTCTTCAAATTTGGTAATATTATTTCACTA
>NW_005054354.1:1692303-1719815 GCF_000277835.1 Geospiza fortis | reverse complement strand
AGCTAGATTTTCTGCAGGAGGCAGAGAAGCAGACTTCTGCTTTCTTTTCAGAATATCAGGAAGTCTTCAAAGAAGAACCAAACCCACAAAAGAAGGAGTCTTAAAGTAAGAAACCGCAACCCCCAAACAAAAAGCAGAACAAAACTTGAAAGCTGTCTCACCAATGCTCTGTAAAAACTGTTGCACGTTTGTTTCCTGCATCTTTAGATGTATTTAGAATGATGTAGCATTTACGGTCCTGTTAAGGGACAAGAGTTGTTGTGGAAAGTCTGGATTTAACTACTTAAACCTGTGGAGGAGTCTTGAAAATGACTGGCTCCTCCACAGTTGATACCAATGATTAGGCATGTGTCCTCAGCTTGAGAAATGGAAACTGTTCTGAAATCTAATTCAACTTCTGGTTTTTTACAAGTTGGCTTGCAAGGAGTTCAGCATTTCAACGTAGACTATTGAGTTGTTGTATTTCTTACTGTTCTCTAAGCAAAAGTGCAACTATGTAAGAGGAGAGGAGTATTATGGGAGTCATAATCATCAGATTATTAATGGCTTATGTGAGGAAACTAGCTGCAAGAATTTCTGCAGGCTGATGTCACAATCAGAATACTTTGGGAGTATTGAAGTATGTTTCACTTATGATGCAAACAGAGTCCAGTGTTTGTGGCTGAAAGGCAAATTCATAATGTGCAGCTTTACCAAAATTTATTCAAATATTAAATACAGTGCTTGGAATTCTACGGAAAGGATAGATTTGTGTGCTTTGTTTGGATCATTCAGCTATTCCTCTGAACAGTGGTTTCTGAAAGAGTGAAATCATGTTTTCCTTTATGTGGTATATGAAATTAACTTCTTAACAAAACTTGCAGCAATCTTGTGGGGTTAAAAATCAGATTTAGCTGTTGTGACAGTACCAGGGGGCAGCAGCTCTGCCTGACACATCTTGGTGGCCTGGGAGCTGGTTCTGTCAGGAGAAAGGCATGCATGGCTACTGACAGGTGGGAAACTGCTGTTCTTGGAAGTTTTGATTTACTCAGTTGTCAGTCTTCAAATGGATTCCTTATCTCTCTTGTGTGTGCACATTTTCTAATTTTTTTTCAAATTTGCTAACAAGTTTATAAGTTCCTGGGAACGAGTAAATTGACAGTAAAAAAATGCAAATATACAGAGACAGATCAGATGTGCTCTACGAGTATGTCTAAAATGGTGGCTAGTGTTATAGTATGGAAGTTTTATATTTATCTGAGTTTTGTCACCAAAAGGAAGAGGAGTGTTAGCAAATGTGAATGTCAGTTCTTGTTGAGGAAAAATAAAATGTGGAAATAAAACACAGGGAGATTTTCCAGTAGAGAGATCCATATTTTTAGCCTGATTATAACTTGGCAGTGTAGTTTATCTAAGGTCATACCTCAAAGAATCACTTCTTAACTGAAGGTCAGTATGGAGCTTGGAAAATTGCATGTTTAAAGAGTCAGTGAACTGGCTTTGTTTGAGTTGTAGTTTGAAGTAAACTTTTCGTTTGATACAGACTGTGGCTGTCTGCTATAAAGAATTCAGATTATACTAGAAGACTTAAATGAGGTTTTTGCATGCACAATGCAAAAACATTTTAATTCTTTCTGGTGGAGAGCTGGAAATAGCTATAGGAGATGATGCTGCAGTTTCATTTAAATTAAATTCATGGTAGGTTGGAAACCACTGTTAGAGGGCAAATTTTAACAGTCTCTGGTAAGTGTAAATAGTCTTAACAAAAGTAGGAAATTTTACCTCCTATAATCAGGTGGTGAGTGATATGTCTGTGTTACATCCCTATGGCATGACCAGATATTATTTCATTTGTGCAGTAGCACTGATTGTAACCTGCAGCAAAGGACAAGTAGGTGGTTTGTTATCACTTGTTTCAGTTCATTTGAGCACATCAGATGCTCTTTGTGCTGCAAGTGTGGCTTCTGCTACAGCCCTTCATGCAGCAATATCAAATAGATAACTAATTGTTCAGAAAAAGAAGTCTACACCACCATTGGCCTCACCAGAAGTCACTTCTGTAGCCAGCAAATTTATGCTTGGGTTACCGGTTTTAATCCTTAACACAATATGGACACAAGACTTGTCTTTTTTGTTGTCATTACAAGTAAGAATGCAGTAATAGTCCTTGTACTTCAGAGTTAATAGAAGTATTAGTGGATAAAAAATAAAAATAATGAATGGGTTTTACAGTCTTTACCCTGTCCCTTGTTATATTCAGGACTGAATACGATGTAGTGATAGCATCTGCAGAGTATCTGCTATCATGCAAAAAATTTGCAAGTATTAACAACAAAAAAAAAGAGAAGTTGGATGATTACTAGAAAAGTTAACATACACCTAAATTATATTGCAATTAAAGCAGCTGTTCAGAGATGTTATACAAGTCCCTTATCAATAACAAGGCTCTCTTCTGTGGGGTTGTAATGCTCTTCTTTTAGTGCTTAATTATTTTTGAATAACACAATTCTATTTTACAGATGGCAGAAGATTTTTATGTTTCCTCTATGGAGCAAAATGGCAGTATTTTGGAACAAGATGTTCCTTACAATAATAGTTTTGTTGATCGTCTTGTTTCTTGGTAAGTGTTAGATAATTTCTTAACAAATGGATAAAAGAAACCTGGTATGTTGAGTTTATATGAATAAACTAATGGAAAGGATTCAAGCTTAGTGTAAGTCAGCTAATTATTGAAAAATTATACATTTGGAATGAAAGAGAGGGCTAGTGCTGCATCCACATTGGGAATCCAAATGCAATTGTATTATACTGAGTGAATGAGAAGGAAAAATGGAGCTTAGGGAAACCAAGCAGCAGCCTAGACTTTCTCACAAAGATAAGTGAACTTGTTTAACACCAGAATTTAGCTAGGCTGTACCTCATGCAGCAGATGGCACTCTTTCTTTTGGTTGCTGTTGAAGTAGAAGACCAGAATATATGAAAGCACTGGGCTGTTTGAATACTTTTGCTCAGCACAGATACAAAACAGCTGCTGGCTTTCATTTGTTATGGGTAGATCCTCAGGTCTGTCAAGTAAGAGTAAAGCTTTAATGGTTACCATATGCCTGACTGATTTAATTTAATGTCTGTCCCGACTGTTGTGAGGTAGGCATCTCCTGTATTTCAGTGATGAAAGCAGTTCTCCTGTGTTTCGGGGACATTAAGTAGTTCTCCATGGATAGGTGTTTCCAGTGCCTTAGAATATACATGTTACTTAATTCCATGCTGCCTGAAATAGAAAGAAAAAATGCATGGTTTTATTTTCTGCTGAGGGAAGCATACAGATGCCCTGACGTATATAACTGTGTCAGACTAGGCTATAGGACTATATTCTTAATATTTAAAGTACCAGAAATTCAAATAGACTGTTTTATTATTTTTTTAAGATTATGTTTAGTATTATTCTTAAAAGTAGGTCTTCAGTGAATGGCTTAATATTGGGAACTAATATATTTGATTTACTCTGTTGAACTGCTGTTGAAAACTTTGACCAAAGTTTGCTTTTGACTTGGTGATGGTTATTGGTTTTGTTCTCTCAGTGGAAAGAGAGAGCAGGGCTAAAGGGAAGCAGTGATGAGATACCTGCCCCATAGCATGAAGTGACAGGTTACTGCAGGCCTAGACTTTTCCTAGCACAGGGACATGCATTTGTTTGCTCCTAGTCTTTGAGGCATTGTTTGAGTTTCACTTCAGGGTTTTTTTTTAACGTCTAAATAACTCAGACATATGAGAGAGACAGTCATGAGTGATAGTCACTTGTGCTTTTCTTTGGAGTTGATTTTGCCTGCTTAGACAAATGCAGCAGCAATTTAATAGCATCTGGCTAAAATATTCTGCAAGAACACGTCATGAAATGTGTGTATTTATTGATGTGCAAAAGGAGATTTAAGGTGCTGTATTGGTTGTAGGAATGTCTGATGACCTTATGTTTAAAGATAGTAATGTGAACTCTTAACTGGGTTAGGTTTGGAGTTTATGTGGATGTAAGTCCTAATTAATTGTCTTCTCCTTTGAAAGGTGTTTGCAATGCACTGGCCCTTTTGCAGAACTATCAGAACTATGTGATGGATGAAAGGAAGCTGAAAGATGTATGAAAGGCAGATGAAAGAAAGCTTAGTTGTAGCTTTCCTTCTCCATTCTTTTTATGATCTTTTTACTGTTAGTTACTACTGTTACTACTGCTGTGTTGCTACAGTCTTCCTATTTTAATGGATGTTAAAGAAATAATTTTTTCCCTCTATTATTGAAGCATAAAGTAGACCCTTCTGTCATTACTAAAACACATGCATATCTTTAAAAAACTCTGTGTAAAGCAAATACTTGGGAAAATACTGCTTCTTTTTGTTTCTCTTTCTCTTTTCTCACTGTTTGTCCACTGGGGAATTTAGCTCAGTTGTCAGCAGTGACATTTTGACACCATAGGGTCTTTGGTAACATCTGTACAGTGAGTTGCTTTGGCCTGATCCCTCGTGGCTGGGTACAAGTGTTTGAAATACCTGTTCAGGCATATTTTGGGCAATGGTTTGTTGTATTTCTGGGAATGTGCTAGAGTACTTCATGATTTATCAAGACCAATCTTTTAAATGCATGGATAACATAATTGCTGTCACTATTTGTCCTAATACTGTTTGCTGAGCAGAAAATCAAAGTACGTATTTCTAGTACTAAAGTCTGGTTTAGCATGCATGCACGCCCACAGATGTGAATAAGAACAGACTGTTTTTGTTTGCAGATGCTGTTAGAGAAGTCAGGAAATACTCATCTGTTCATGTGAATGAAAAGGCTGCAAATGTCAACAGCAGTGCCTTTGATCATATTCAGATGAAACTCTTTCGGTCGCAAAGAAACCTGTATCTCTCAGGTTTTTCCTTATTTCTTTGGCTGTAAGTATAACATTTTTGAATGCTTACATGGTATGTTTATTACAGGAACTATTGCACAAAGTAATTTTAAAGTAAAGGTCAGAAGGACAATTTCGGGAAATTAAAGAATTAATTGTGACTAGGTTGGCTACAAGGCAAGTAAGATCAGGGAAAATAATACCTTACAACTATTTGAAGATTGGAAGGATATGTCAGCAACACATGGAAAGAAACATTTGAGTGCTGGAGAAAACATGTATTTTGCAGAAGCTTCTTTGGGAAATACTCACTCATTTCCTTCCTTAAACTTACACTCTTTGTTTTGCACATGGAAAACTGGAATGAAAAGCCGCTCAAAAACTAAAGTACTGTTAAATAATATTATTATCTGGCAAGCTGGTGTCACTGCACCCTGCTGTGTAAAGAAGCAGAGCTTGAGCCTGACCTGAGCCACTTCAGTTCAAGCTTGAAGTTAAGAACTGTAGGATAATATTCTAGCTTTCAAGGAAAAGTTTCAATTGTATTTCAGACCAAATGCTTTGTGGCAACTTGCCTATTAAGGTGTTATGATCATAAGTCTGGTGTCTCTGTCAGGATGTCTAAGTTCAGCTACTAAAACAGGGTAAAGGAAAGGGCAATTCTGTACTGCCCACTAGCAACCAAGACTACCTGTGAATCAGTAGGCACAACAACCTGCAGATCTTATCAGTTGGGCTGGGAGCACACGAAGTCACTGGACACAGATAATGTGAACAAACAGAAACAGACATGTTGGTCTGATAATTTCCATTTGTACATTTTTCTGGTGGCTGGACAATGAGTGTTGGTCCTCTTAGGAGTTCCTTCAGTGAGCTGCTTGACATTGCCTCAGTACTCAAGAGGAGCACAGGACAAGAGAATCAGACTTATGACAAACTTCTTCCCCTTTGAGTGATGTGTGGCCATTTTAGCAGACCATTGAGCATAAAAAGTGTCAAGGTAAAATGAATACAAAGCTTGAGCAGAAAAGCTTTGGAAAAAACAATGTGGCTGTAGCCTTGCTCAATAGTGGTAGGAATACATCAAGTTCTTTGTCTTCCTACAGAAAGGTTAAGTAAATATGCACAAATATGTTTTTAATCTCTGCTCCAGGAGGAATAGCAAGATTGCATCCTACAAAAGAATTGGAAGCTGATATCTCAGGATCCTATTTATATTCAGCTTCCAAAGAAGAAAACTTGTCAAGTGACCCCAATAGATTATTTTGTATAAAAGCTCTGCTCTTGAAGAGGTTTGCTTGAGGTCTTTTTGAGCTGCTGGCCTTTCACCAAGATTTAGGAGAAAAAAGCACTCCTCCAGTAGTCACTAGATCAAAAGACTTTCCTTAGTAGAGCTGGTTTGCTTATCCATGAAAGAGACACAATGTCTGTCAGAGAAGTGAGAGGAAAGTATTCCTTGGATTGCCTTACCCTGTACTGCTATACCACCACCCAAAAAACTTGAGACCCCATCTAGTGTGAATGGGTAATTGGATGCCCCTAGTTCATTCTTTGGGTCAGTTTTCGTTCATTTTAGCACATCAGCCAATAGGAGAATACCACAAGAATGGTATATGCATATTCATAACGTGGAGGAGGCTGGGAGCTTGTCACTTCTGGCAAGACAACAGTGGTTGTGGGGTTCAAGGATTGCAGAGCATGGGGTACAGGTGAGGAAAATTACCTGTCAGTGAGGGTATTGTGGCCAGCTGAGCCTCTCATCTGCAAACTGTGCAGAAAAGAGGGGGGTCACAGCCCCTGGAGACTGTCCCCTGGGTGGACAAACACACCCATCTGCTAGTCTGACCTGGTCCTCTCTTAGCCCATGCTGAACCAGAGAGGCATAAAAAGGGCTGAAACGAAAGAAAATCTCAAGAAAACATGAGCCCACTGCTCACTGCCTTCTAGGAGAGTCAGCAGGGTATGTCACATCATCCCAGTAATGGAAATGCAGCTTGGGAGTGCACAGGCCAATTGGGCATACAAAAGCCTGTGACGTCCTAGGATTGACAGAGGGAGTTGGCCAATGTCGTTGTAAGGCTTAGTTTGAAAGATCACAGTTCTGGGGAGAATCCTGGTGACTGCAGAAAGGCAAACTTTGCACCTGTCTTTGAGGGCAGAAAACAGGATATAAGAAACTAGAGACTGGTCTCCCTGGAAAGGTTATGAAGCAAACCTTACTCAAAGACATCTTCAGGGACATGAAGGACATAATGACTTGGAGCAGCTGTCACAGATTTACTTAGGGAAGATGATGCCTGAACATCCTTGTTGCCTTCTGCAGTGAGATGAATGGCTCTGTGGATAAAGAGCAGAATATCCTTTTTGCAAGGCCTTTGACTTCGTGTCTTTTAGTATCCTGGTAGCCCAACTGTGGAGGGACACAGGCTGGAGAAAAAAAGCAGGTGGGAAGTTCCCTGGACCTTTGGGCTCAAAGGATAATAACAATGTGAATTTCAGCTGGTGCTTCTCACGGGTTGGTACTGGGCTCAGTATTGTTTAATGTCTTTATTAACAACATGGATGATAGGATCGAGTGTGCTCTTAGCAAGCTACTCACAGTTCCAATTCAGAGTGGTTGACACCTTGGAGAGCAGTGCTGCTTTTCAAAGGAAGCCAGAAAGGTCAAAGAAATGTGCTGACAGAAATTTCATGAAGCTCAACAAAGACAAATGCAAAGCCTGACATTTTATTGGATAATCATATACAGCATCCCGGCTGGAGACTGGCTGTGTGGGTGGGTAGGAAGCAGTTTTACAGGGAAAAACCTGGGGATCCTGGTAGAGAGCCAATTGTGTATTGAACTGTGATAGCAAGGATGAAGTTAGCAGATCAAGGAAAATGGTTATTCTGCTCTTTATGACACGTGGAATGCTGCAGCTGCAGGACTTGTTCAGTTTTAATTCCCCAAAATACTGGAGTACTGCAGTGGGGTATAGAGAAAGTTGGAGGCTGAAATACGTGACTAATGAGGGGATGATAGAGGAGCTTTGCTTTCAGCCAAAAGAGACTTAGAAGGGAAAATCCTATTGGTTTCTATGTCTGTCTAGTAGTAAAAAAGATGGATGCAGTTCATCTCAGTGGGTGCAAAAAGGAACGACAAGAGGTAACAGGAACCTGAGCTGTTCTGAGCTGTGGTAGAAAAGTGCTGTTGCTGTCAAGAGCAGTTAAGCACTGGAACAAGGACCCTGAAGGATGGTGGAATCTCCCATCACTGAAGATGGTAGGAACTCAACTGGACAAGCCTCTGAGCTATCTGCTTAACCTATCCTGCTTTTCATGAGATGGAAGCCTCTTCCAACCTACATGATTCCATGATTCTCTTTTAGTGTTGATGTTTTAATGACTCCTGCATTTGTAAGTTAATAAGCAATAGCAAATTTGCTAACCTGTGGAAAAGTAGTGACGTGAGGACCTTAGCTTTTATATTAACCTCCTAAAAAAGTAAGAAAAGGAACTTTCAATGAAAAAGCAAAGGGTGGAAGGAAGCTTAACTTGAAAAGATCTGTTAATACTCTTCTAGTTATGCAAAAGTCAATTACTTAGATTTTCAAATTTCTTTGAAGAGCAGCTGCATACTTACATTATAGGCATTAATTTAATTCAGTGTTGTGTTGCCTTGATTCAGCAACGTTTGAAAGACTTCAGGATGAATAATGAAAATAGTGATGCAAAGAATCAAGCAAGGTATTTGCAAAGCTTAGAATTGAGGTGCCATATCAGTGCTGACATCCACACATGTTCTGATTTAACTGTATTGACAGTACTTGGAAGATTACTGTGCTCATACTGTTACTTTTATTCTTGCAAGGCTGTTTATGAAGTTGTGTGATTTTTTTTTTCTTCACTATACTCATTACCATAACTTGTTGTTTGGCTCTTGAGTTTGGAGATCAATCCTGAAAATACTGGGTCATATAACAATATTTAAACAGCCTTTAAGCAACCAGGTCTCTGACCCCTTAATGGCTGTGGGTATTTAGGATGAGGGAGGTTCTGTATCAAGTAAAAAATCAGAATGTCAATGGATGAAAATATTGTCTGTCTCTCTTGTTGCTATTATTTGTCATCTATGAGCCTGGACGTTTCCCTCTTCTGGTTTTATTTTTACATCTAGTGCTGAGAGAGAAAAGAGCTTGTTTTGGTTTGTTGTATTTTTTGTTTGGTTTGATTTTTGTGGTTTTGGTTTTTGCTTGTGATTTGGGTTTTTTAATTTGTGCTGTAAATTACAGTTCTGTTCACTGTTTTTCTTCACCAGTGTATTGAGACGTACTGTTACCCTTCTCACTCAGTTGGCAAAAGAGATGGCATCTCATGCAGCTCTGGAAACACAAGTAAATGATGCTACTGAAGCAGCCAAAAAATACATGGCCGAGAATGAAAGGCTGCAGGAGGTATCTTTGAGCTTCTTCAGTAACTTTCTTACACAGCAAGTAGTTAGTGCAATGTACTCTGAGGATGGTTTGCTACAGAATGCTTGTTCATTTTATTCATTTTATTCCTTCTGGTTGAAAAAAGAAGAAAAATATTTTTATAATATGTAATTCCGAATACTGAAAACAAATTATAGTAGCATCTTATTAACAAAGGAAGCTGGAGTAAACCAAATAAATGAAGTTCTGTCTTTCCAGTACAAATTTCATCAAAGTAGTAATAGATTATAGTAATATCTCTCTGAATTAAGTAATAGCAAAGTAGAGGGAGACACTAATCTTATTCCTTTTATCACAAACAATTGCCTGTTTAGGTTAAGGCTGTAGCAGTCCAGGATGAAAAAGCCTACTATATAACTGTTTTCATGTTGACTGTTTCTTCTTAATAGGATTTTCTCCAGTCCTGAATGTCTTTTTTTAAGTTGTAAATTAATCTTTTGTATTTGATGAATTTTGTATTCTTCTGTCTTTTTATGGGAAGTCAGCCAATTTCAGAATACTTCTCTTTCTTAATAGGACACTATTGTACTATTAATGAGAGTACTACCAAAAATTTCTTACTTAAAAAACCACCAACAGACTGGAGAGATGTTATTTTTATGTGAAGAGTGATTAGGCTGTGGTTCAGTACATAACTATTCAGGAAGGAAAGGCATCAAAGATATAAGATGTAATTAAGATAAATGCATGAAATCTTTTCTTGTAACAGTTTGACTTCTGTTTGAAGAGACTGAACCCTAAGCTGAGTTCAGACATCTAGACATAGGAAGGCTTTTAGAGTCCAGCACATAGTTAAAACTAAATTCCCTGTGGGTGTGTACAGGTTTCCTTCCAGTTTGTCTAAAGCAGTGTCCATGGTTACTGGCACTGTCAATTTTGTAATAAATCTTCCTACGAAGACTCTGGACAGAAAGTACTGGAAGGGATACAAAAAATCCAATTGAGAGGTGTTGTAAAACAAGGATCACTAGTCTGTGCTAGGTGTTTCCCAAGTATAAAATGATTCCAAAATTTTGCGATTTGGTATTCTGTCAAAATGATCCAAATTGTTCTCTCAGCCATGGAATTTGTCTTTTTGCTGCTTACGGGTACTTTTTTTTCTTCTCTGTCCTGTTGAGATTTTGCCAAAAGTCCTCTTTTTTGTTCTGCTTTCACATTCTCTTAGCAACACGTTCTCTTAGCCATTTGTAAATGATAGCCAGAAATTGGAAACTGTAGTCCTTTCTGGTTTTATCTGTGTGCATGATTGCATGGTTTTCAAAAACACAGGTAGCTACAGGTGCAGACAACATGCTGTGGCTGGATCTCCATTGTGATGGACACAGGAAATGTTCAGGGTTGGAATGTTTTAGCTTTATAGACATCCTGTGATTTTTTGTGGCTTGGCCCCTGCATTTGTGTTTATTTACAAGCGTGCTTCGTTCCACCATTGGAGAGAAGTGAGAGCAATTGTGCATAAGGCACTGGCTACAAGTATAAATACTGTGAGTTTACTCTGGTGTGCAAGGTCTGCACTGTCACCTGTTGAGAGGTTCCATGGATCACAGGACTTCAGATAAAAGTTTACAGAAGTAGCTATTTGCATGCTAATAGAAAGAGGTGAGCACAAAGCAAAGAAGACAGTTGGCTATGGTTTTTTTACCAGCAGTTAAATGTCATCTCAGCTCTTTGATTAAATAGCTTCTGGAAATTTTTTTTCATCTCTTTTCCTTGGATTGTTTACCAGTCTATATAAACAGTTCTTTTTCTTTTTCCTAAAATAATCTTTTCCCCTTTGCTCCTGCCTGTGCCTGGTAAGGTCTGATATTTCTAGTTTACCTAACAGCTGTTCATCTCAGTTGTTTTTCTTTTCTTTTTCCCATTAAGCATTTACGTCCTTTTTTGCAATTGCAGAGATGATGTGTGGTTAGATAGTAGAAGCTTTATGAGAAAAGGATCTTGTTATGGGATATAATCTTACACCTTAACAGGGTACATAAGTATAGTAGTGTTAACATTTTTGTCGTACAGGGAATATATTGCTCTTCTGTCAAGTGTTTACAGGGCTCTTCCTGGATCCTTTCCTAGTTTTTGTCCTGGATTTCACTGGAAATCAAATCTGGATATTGGAACTGTTCTGAAGACTGAAGTAGCTGGAAACCTACAAGGAGAGAATTAGAACCACTTGCACGTAAACATGGCAGCTTTCTGTCACTGACAGTCCCATTGTGTACAAAATCCATTTTATAATCTAAATGAAAGTTATGCACTTGATGCAGACATGAAAAGTACTCTTACGTAGGAGATAACACCATTCTGTTACAAGTACGCCATTACCTAAAACTCTGAGCTTGTTTATTTCCTTTTTTTTTTTGTTAAGGAAGATTTTTGTCTAGAATGACTATCTGCCTGTGTCAGGTTGACATTTGATAAAACCTAATGCTTTGCAAGATCAGGGCTGACATTCCCTGGATATTTTGCATTAATATCAGACTAATGAAAATAAAGTTAATTGTAGCAACTGTGGTTTTTAATAGGCCTTGAGTGGAAAAGGAGATAGTAAAAAGAAAGAGTCAACAGATGCCACTGAGGAGAAGTTGAAGGAGGAAGTTGAACGTTTGAAAGCAGAGCTACAGAAGACATCAAATGGTGAGTATTAGTTAGGACCTCTTTGCAAAGAAGAAAAAGATTGTTTAACACTGAATGTCAAAAAAATATTCTAGGTGTAGCATGAATTAACTTCATCTGTTTCCAGAACACTTGGCATAGGGTTTCTTTACATTTGACTAAGAACTGATAAAACATGCCATTGCCATCCCAATATTTTAGTAAATGTGTTCATTATGAAAATAAGTAAGATGTAATCGAAACACCTTAGTTAAGTTGTAATTATTAACAAGTTGCACTGATATATTTAAGTGGTGTTGACTTGTCTTCATCAATGAAATGACCAGGATATGGAATCATTTGCAGGTTGCTTTTAGGTATCAGTTTGATCTTTCGTGTCGTACATAGCAGCCACTCTCCCTGTATGAAATGGGGGATGTATTGTGGTTGAGGTTTTTTACTACCATAGGGTTTCTGTCAGACAGCAGAAAAGTCCTTGACTAGTATTTTAAATTTATATATGTTCTGCACCTGAGGTGTTAAGATGTTAGCTTTTTAATATTTTTTTTGTTTACAAGGACACATAACTTACAATTTGTAACATAATACTTTTGTTAGCAGCTTCCGTGTTTAAGGTTTAGGTTGTCAAAACTGCTTTATAGGCAGCCCAAATTGAGATAGAAGCAGATTTTACCTGTTTGGTTCTGTCTTACTGGGATATCTCAAGGTGTGTGATGCCTATGCGCACCTGCTGATCTGAAATCAGTGTTTTTAAGATAACACAGCCTGCGATCTTGTAAACATTAATCAGATGTTCAGATTGTAACAAAAATACAAATTTTCTTGTTACGAGACAGTATGTTATCATCAAAACATAGCCCCACTTTTATACTGCCTGGGACTGCTACAGTGCTGCAAGAATAAATTTTTCAGAAATGTTGCATGAATCCTTTTTTGCTGTCCACTGGGAATTCAAATAAAAAATGTAAACCAGCTGTTTTCAACTGGGCTTGAAGCAACAAGAATCTTTAAATAGAGAGTCTCATTAGTTCACATTCTCAATCATGTTTGGTGATGGGTTTTCCCTCTCCTGCTGTTTTCTTGAAGAAAGCTGGGGGGAAGTGCCTTTGAAGTGACAGGATCAATGGAAAATTTAAATGCTTATGTTTTATTTAAACTAACTGGTGGTATGTAACACTAATATAATGTAAGCTTTTCAGTCAGGAATGCTAGAGAAAGCTAAGGAACAAATAGGTTTACCTCATGCTGTTTCAGCTTCATTCTCCCTGTGATACGTTGTCCATCCAAGAGATGTATAAATTAAGGCATGCTTGAATCTTTTGTTAGGGCAAAAGAGGGAGAGAGGGTCTTTCTAAGGAGTGAATACAAAAAAATTTACAGCCCTTCTCCTAATGCCACCCCCCTCATTGCCAGTAACCCCATGGGTGGTATGGGAATTACCATGAGCAGCTAGGTGGTGTTGAGGTATGTCTGTCTTACCTTCTTGTAAGTTTTCTTATGTGTTATTTTGAGCAAATTGATAGCCATAAAGCTTGAAGTACTTGATAAGAACAACCACATCCTTAGACAGAGCTTTCTGTAGAGTGTTAGAGGACGTGAATTTACTGTTTTCTTTTGAAATTCCTGCAGCTGGGTAGGTGAATGTTGACTATCATGTTCACTAAGTGTGAGCAATGCATTACACAAAATGAAAGCTGAGATTGGAAAGGTTTTTTTGCCCCTTCTAAGCAATTTGTTTCATGTTACTGAGCTCACATGACCAAAGTAACTTTTTCTTTGTGTCTGTAAAGTCCAATCCATGAAATTGTGGGGGAAGAGTGAAGAGCTTAAAGGGTGTCACCTAATCATGAAACAAGACAAAACTAGTATAAAAATGAAAACTTTACTGGTTTTGATTTTTAAGGCTTTCTTATTGTTTGGTTTTGAGCTATGATATTAGTAAGAGTCATGAATTTGGATATTGTTCATAGTTGGTTGGGGGTTTGTGTTTGGGGGTTTTTTTGCTGCTTGAAATGAAAAACTTTTTTTTTCAAATGCAGTTTCAAATATCCATTGCTCTGGTCTGGTACACTTATTAAGCTGCTGATGCATGGTAATATATTATTTTAGAGTAGGCTATGAGTTGAAAGGTGGGTTAAGTCTGTACAGTGGCAGCCAGGAGGAGTCCTAAATGTACACCTGCTTCACATTTAAGAAGACAGTTTAGTGTCACATTGGTGCTGTGACATCAAAGGCTATGCAAATTTCCTGTAAAGTTTTGAATCAGTATTTACAGCTGGAAGAGGAAACACTGTATGTCTCTTCTTCCTGAAATTCTGACTAAAATCATAGTGTAGACAGATTATTCATACTGACTATTCATGCAGACTTTCAGGAGACTTATCTCTAGTTCTTCAGCTTTCTACCTTTTACAGAAAACATAGACTACTTCTTTTTTTCTTCACTTAACAGTGAAATCCTAAGTTAAGAAGACCTTTTGCCTATGCTCTGAACAGGTGTGGAGGAAGAATCAAAGACTGAGCAGTGAAATTAGTAACATCTGAGGAAAGGTTGGAAATTAATTTTAAGGTTTTTGACCAAATTTGCTTTCTTTCCAGGCTTGACTTTTCTATTACACTTGATGCCTTTTTTTGCTTTATATTGGAAAGGAAGCAAAGAAGGCTAGTTCGTCACAGCTCTATTGCAGACCCACATATTGTTGTCAGGGCTTTGTAGGCACCCAGCAGTGGGGCGAGCACTTTGAGAGCCTAAATCCATTTTTAGCATACCTAGACATGTAGTGACATGACTGGTTAGAAACCTTCTGAGATGGTATTTTATTGATACGCTTATATAGTGTGAAAATGTCTCATTGATACCTAGAAATAAATGTACATACTTGTAGCAGTACAGATGTGAGGATGTTTTTCCTGCTACACATTAGACATATTTGTAACAAAATACTGATTCTGATAATTAAAGGTTCTCAATATGGCTACTGGTCTAGGACCAATAGGAATTTTCTGGGGAAAGAAGACATGCCATGATATTGTTTCATTTTGATGGTTTGGAAGACTATTCAAAAAACCACAGCAAAACAAATTACCTGCGACTGGGCATGAGGTTAGACCTGAGAGAAGTTTCATAAAGCCTTTTGTCCTTACAGTGGTCTTTGTGTTGGAGCAGGAACAGGGTTTCATGAAATATGTACTGGCTCATCAAAGTCATTTAGTTGCTTTTGAACAGGTCAATTTTTTCTGAGAATACTCTGTTTATATATTAATGTCATATATGGTGGGGCAGGAGGAAATTCTAATGGAACTTCAATGCATCATTTAAAGAGGTTTGTTTTGTGTACAGACTGACACGAGTGTTCTTTGTTTCATGGTTCCATAGTGTTGTAGGAGACAGGAGGAGAGCAGCAATTCATGTGGAGGGCTGGTTTTGGAATAACTTCTAACTGTTGGCTGTTCTAGAAAGTATGCATGTACAGATGTACAGCTGTCACATAAATGTGAAGATCTCTACATGTTCAAAACCTTTTTAAAAATACAGACATTGGGAATACATGTCATAGAACTGCTGCAAGGGAGAGTTCAGTTTGGCCTTGGTGTTGCTGGGTAGGCTAGTGCCATGTATGAAAACTACACTGAGCTTCTCTGATGCACTCCAGTTTTTAAAAACAAACAAGTTTAAAGAATTGGCCACAGTCTTGTTATTTGGCCTGTTACAGTGTGAAGCAATGTCCTGGGCCAATGGCAGAGGGAAGTTGAGGAAGAAGGTCTGTCTTACTTAACCTTACTTTTTACAAGACTGTGAGATGATAACCAAGGGTGGGAACCATTGCCATGTCACATGCAGCAAGAGCTGATACTCACATGTGTTGATTGGAAGAGATGGCTGCATACAGCAAGCATGGGTTTATTATACAAGGCTTTTTATGCCATCTGACGATGCTATAACATCCCTTTTGTAACAAAATTTTGTTTGATGTTGCAAAAGGCACTTGAAGCAAATTTGTAAATTTTTTTGGCCCTGCCTTCTCATTTTAAATTCTGACCATTATCTCTTAAGAAGAAAATTCAGAATTAGCATGGAGGTACTTGACTGGAGTTGAGTTCCCAGCCTTACAGCGTATTTGTTGGCAAATCTCTTGTGCCGTCAGTGCCTAAATTCTTAAACATGAATAGCTCTTTTTTAACTTGAAAACTCTTTTAAGAGAGGGCTCTTTTTACTCTTCAGCTAGTCCACATCATTTGGGTTGTAGGCTTGTATTGTGAGCAATGCTAATGTAAGTTCCAGATGGTTTCCTTAGTAGCAAGCACTGTAAGTCAAGTGATGTAGTCAGACCAGGGCTAGTAGTTGTGCAAGGAAATTCCCAAAGAATTATTAGTTGTTTTTGTTGCTGTTTGGTTTTAGTGTTAGGTTCTCCATTGTTGTTGAAATGGGATGATCATAGAAATGCTACAGCTGCTGGGCTGTGGTAATGTAGCTCCTGAGAGCAGTTTTATTCCTCATCCTTAGAATTCAGAGCAGTCTGAAGTAAACTGTCTCTCCTGGAAGAGGATTCCGAGAATGTTGTGAAAGGACATGTTCTCTACTTTTCCCAGATTATACATGTTACATTAGTTTATGGACCTTCAGTCACATTGAAGTGTAAAGTTTTCCGCAAATGTCTTCCGTTGAAACACTGCCCTAGGAATAGTTTGTTGATTTTTCTTGGTAAGGGACAGAATGGAAAATGATAGCCTACCTCTTACAGTACTGAGGCTGGATTCTGTGTTTGGAGCTCACTGATTATTCCTCTCAATGGGTGCATTAATGTAGCAGCAGCATCCTCCTCTGCCTGCTCCTGCATTGACTTGGTGGGAGGTGTCAGCTGTGGGAGCTTGCTTGCTGCCAGTCCAGCTGTTGTGCTCCTGGGAGGCAAAGTAACAGCCCAGATGGAAGCCAGAAATAATAACTGAGTGTATTGTGCACACAAAGGATCTCCTGTTTCCTGCTGGATCTGTGTTCATATGATAGGATCCATATGCCAGTGTACCTGATGAACTGAGCTGCACTGCAGTGCTCCCAGCAGGAGCTGGGCACTGGTGTTGGGACACTCTGGTGCTTCACAAGGCATCCAGGGAAATGGGTGCACTGAGGAATTCACCTTGTCAAAGACGTGATGCTCCTTTTAATTGTGTGACCCCAACAGGAATGAGTCTGGATTTGGTGGTTTATTGATGTTTTGGGGTTTTTGTCCAGGTGGAAAGGACAATCTGTTCTTTGCTTTTTCTTCTTCTAGGGTTAGGCAAGATATTTCTGTCATACATCTGTTTTGGTCAAAACACTAAAACAATGCACTAGCTTGTTCACTTTCTTGACTTGTAGATACTTCTAGATATTTTGTTCATGTTTTAAAGATAAAGTAGTTTTTAGTTGCAACTAAATACTGTGCTGCTACTTATAAATAACTGAGTAGTGTTAGATCAATAACATTGAGTTAGAACTTCTTCAGAAGTGAGATCTTATTAATTTTTGCTATGCTATGTACAAGAATGTTCAAACAAAAGCAAGATTCATCTTTCTAATTGGCAGATTCTTGGAGAAGTGAAATAGCATATATAATTTTTTTGTCTACAACCTAAAATTCAGAAGTCTATCAAATTGTCACAAGTTTATTTTATTGATATCAAAATTTTACTATTGAAAATTTTAAACAGTACTGAGATGAGAGAGAGAGAGAATACAGTGGTTGACTTGTCACGTGTGGAAATCAAAGTTACTCCAAATACCAAAACCTTCAGAAAATCTGTATTGATCCTATCAAGAATGACTTAAAGGATGAAGGAAAACTGTGTAAGAGTATGAAAATTAAAGAAAGGAGACATTAAAGAGAAATTATGAGGTTCTAATCATGTTGGAATCAATAGACTGAAGTGTTATTGACTCTAGTGAATCAGAATTTCAGGGTAGGTAAAAGTCCTATTACAGGAAAGCCACTTGCAGTGTTCTGAAATGAGAATTATTTTTCATCTGTACATTCAAATTAATTATTTAAAAATAACTGAAATTCTGGGTGAGGGAGTCTTCCTTCTTGCATGTAGGAGAGTGGTCGAATCTCATTTCCTGATGTTTCAGGAGCTAGCACCCAAAGAGAAATCTGGTTCATACCAGACTGCTTGTAAGTCAGTGCTTAACAACAAAGACATCTAGCTCTTCATCCTTTCAGAACAGGCTTTTAGAGGTGCTGCAGTTCTTGAGTGCACTGGAGGTCTCTGGGAAAGAAATCTCTCTCAAGGAGTTCACAGTCAAAGGGTAGTTTCATACTTTTGGAACCAGGAAATTTGCTAATGTTCTTTTTTTATTTGTAAAAAAAATTTTATTTGGTTGTTTGGGGTTTTTAAGTGGCCATGTGAGGCAGCCTTACTAGGTCATTAACAACATTTCTTTGTTTTCACATGAACAGATCAAGATTTAGACTGTGCCTGTGGTGCTGAATCAGAGAAATACAACAATCCCTGAGATACCTATAGCAGAGGAATATGAAAATATCTAAATGCCCTTACATAACAGCTTAGGACTAATGGCTTTATGGCACTTTGTGCTGTTTTATCCTGCATTGTAAAATAGCCCCAGTGGAGTCCTAGGCTGTTTGGTACTGCAGCATAAACATGCTCTCAGTTTGTGTTGAGATGGAGTAGAGTAATAATTACTTTTTTCTCATGTTAAAAACCTGTTCAGAGTTGTTTATCCACCCACCACCATTTCTGCCTTTTCATCTGTAAACTGATGCTGCTAATCAATTAGTTCATGCGTGGTAAAATTCAGAACAGGGTGGAAAGGTGAGGTCTGTGCTCCTATAATCATGTATCATCTTCCTCCTTACTGTGTTTTGTAGATGGTCTCAGTTGCTGTGTGAAAATCTTGCCCAGTGTTTGGGTTCCCTCCTGTCCTTAAGAGGTCTGACAGTTTTGATTTTGGAGTTGCTGAGTTTTGTTTTTCTAGAACTGTCTCCTGCAATGTGACAGAACACTGCAGTCATCACTAACTAGTCCCCTGTTTCAGTTTATTGGTCTCACCCCTACCTTTCTTACAGGCCCTTCCTGTTCCTCATGCTGATCTTTCTGAGCATTGGCCATTCTCTTTCTGCTGCCTGTCCTCAACTTCTCAGGTTCCTGTGTCCATCTGTGATGCTGTGTTTTAAATTCTAAGCTATTTGAGAGGAAGGACTGTCTACTGCAGTGGAGCCCTGATGCACATCTAGGGCTCTGAGGAACTGCAGGAATACAAGTAATAATTAAAACACCAATTCTGGTATTTTACAGCTTTCCATAAGGCAAAAACTGAAGTGGCTGCATTTAAAAAGCAGTCTGAAGGCCTTAGAAGAGAATATGAGCAGCTGATGAAAGAATTTGAACAGCTTCAGGTAGGTGGCTCTGGATTGCCATACAAGGACTGTGTTTTGAAATTGTATCAGCAAAATTCTGTTTGTTTAGAGCTAATTTACCAAAATCGTTGGGATAGCATAAAAGTTCAACAGGCAGCATTCCTTAAACTACTTCAAAATAGTAGAATTTTGTTTTGCAGAGTTAGTAGCATTTTATTTTTTGCACTTTGGTTGACAAAGCTCAGGTTACCACTAGCTTCAATTTTACTGTTGCTTGGAAAACAAGATTCAGATGGTTTTGCATGTGATGATCACTGAAATACTGTAAGAAAATTATAGGAGGGATGTGGGTGGCGGGGGGAATATATACATGATTTATAAAAGTAATTTCATTTTGTTTGCTTTTAAAACATGCTTTTGCAATCCTGGATTATAAATGTTGCAATACTGTTGATACACCAGGATAAAAAACCCAACAAACAGCCTAGGCTAAAAACAGGCTACTATAAAATTCAAACTGAAGTATAAAATAATTTTTAAAAACCAAACCATATTAAGCAAAAGTTCAATTAGCTGTTTGATTGAGTTTTTTATGTACGTGGCTATAATACCCATGAGATACACAGTAAGTATCAGTAAATAGAACTGGGAGTTTGTCTTTTTAAGTTGTCTCACAGGTGTTCATATGCTCCATACCTAACATCTGTCTTGAGCAAAATTCAGTACAAATTAAAGTTAGCCTATTTACAAGTAGTGGTCTTGGGAGAAAATAAATTATTAGTAAAAAAATATGGTGACCTGTTTTTCAAGAAGAGTTGTTCAGCCCTGTATTGATTTAAAAAAAGGCAGTTTTGATCTGGTTATAATATTTATTCCCTATATTCTGTGAAACCACTTACTCATTCCCAGCCTCACCCTGTACTTCTACAGATTGCTCAACTGGTATCTGTATTCAATTCAAGACCACCATGCATGGCCTGTCCTTGTTGTGCTTCCCTGTGTAATGACCCATAGTAGTCCTGCTGCATTTCTAGCAGACTTGTGGTCTAAAACACACATCCTTGCCATCTCTGTTTACCTCTGAGTAGAAAGAACAGAAGGTACTGAGCACACAGTAGATGCAGCTCCCAGGGATAAATGAGTTGATAGCAGAAAGTGTTTTGTGCTAAGTTTGCTGCACAGCTCAGCTGTAAAACCAAAGGGAGCAGAACTAGGCTGCACAGCCTTGACTGCTGGCAGCAGAAGCTCAGGGGTTCTGTGGGGTAGTGTTGGTGGGACTACAGCTTAGAAAGGTGTATGATGAATAAATCAGATGTGACTGCAAAGGGGCAAAATTTGGCATCTGGACTCAGTGGTTTCTGATCTTGCCAAACTTAAATTCTTTTTCATCTGTCTCTTTTCAGCAAAGTTTAAATAAAGCAGAAGATAAGAAAGACCTGTAAACACATCTAAGATGGATGGCATCGCTACACTTGCTTGAATGAGAAAAGGCTTGTGCTGTTGATGTTCCTGATGCATACCTGAAACAAAACTTGATTTTTCTGAAAAGCACATGCATTGCAGGTCACTATTCAGATTACTCTAATATATTGGTTGCCAAAATGTTCTGTGTTGCAAATAAAATGTTAAGTGGCTTACCGGATTTACCATGGAGTTTGTCACTGCTCTCGTGAGGAGAAACTCAAAAATCTTTCAACTCCACCTGGAGCAACCTGTTTACCAAGCTTTTTCCTCCCATAATGGTAACAGATCACCATTGCTTGTAGCATTTCGGTGGGGTTGTATATCACACTAGACCATAAAAACAATTACTTAAACCTCCTTGCAGCACCTGTTTGCAATCTTAAAAATTCAATTCCCAGTGGGTTGAAGAAGGCTGAAAACTTTTTTATCAGTGGAAAACTGAATGACAATCAGTCTAAGGAAAATAAAGAAAGAAACATTGCCTTTGCAAATCCACCTCACTAGCTTGTGACTTTCACTTTAGCCACATGGATTTGAGTGTATTTTAACAAACAATATTTTGCATGCCTCTGGTTATTTTTCTTTAATATATTGGGATATTTCAGTTTTGGGTTGGCTGGTATTAGCAGTCTTTATTTTTACACTGTTTACATTGGTTTACTCCTTATGTACCACCCAACTTCTTTAGCCTCGCTAAGTAAAAATCTTTTTAAATTTAGATAGTTTGGTTTGTTTTGTTTTGTTTTCATGGATACGATACCTCAAATAAATGTGCACTGTTTTGCATAAGACCTTTTTGGTATTCAGAAAGTTGTTTTGAGCTTATTTGTTAGTTGGTTCAGTTTATATTTGAAAGTTTGATATGTTTGTTATATTAAAGGGATTGTTTAAGTTCATGGTTTCTGGATTTTTTCTTGTAAATCTCTCCCAGTGTGCTGTCTCATCATAGTTAATAATTATATGCACTAGGAACAAAAGATACTTCTAACTTGGTGATGTTTAGCTCTTCTTGAAAATACAGTCTTCATAGTGGTGGTTTTGCTTGCTCTGGAAATACAATTTGTTTAGCTTAGAATTTAAACACAGCTTATCAAGTAGTATAAGGCATAATAACATACCCTATTAAATTAAAATATGTTTTTTAAAAATACTTTATCCTTGCTGAAGTAGTACAGAATGTGTTTTCAGAGATTCTGTGACACTGAAGATTTTTTTTTTTTTAATTCATATAAAAACTTCCAGGAAAAGTTACGGATTTTTCATACCTGCATACACATGTTTTGAAGATGTAGTTGAATGCATCTTTGTTTCTTTTTTTCCCCACCCCTTTCTGAAATATTTAAAATTGTGGTGGAATGTTATCTCCGGTCAGATCCAAAGGCTGTGGTTGGAAGCTTTGGAGGTATAACAAGAAGTGCTGGTTTTAATAAGAGAACAAAAAAACTCACCTATGTTTCTTCAAGACAGTGAACAAAAGCAAATAACTCTTGCTTTTTATTTACTATTATCTACTCAAATTTCAAACTCTTCTTCTGTTAGTATAAGTAGATAATGGGCTAGAAAATTAGAAGCTTATTATGAATGATGTTGTGCACTGTCCTTTTCATCCTTAAAAATTTATCTTAAAAAATAACATGGAATAAAAAACGGATGGCTGTGAATGCAGTGATAAAGATATTTCTCCTTGAGAAGGAACTCTGAATGGTTTACACAGTGTTTTGCTGTAGAGCATGGCTGAAGTGTGAAGGAATACAGGTGGTATGCACTGTTTCCTTGGAGCTGGAATGAGGCTGGGTATTTTCAGACATGCAATGTGCATTCAACGCACAACAGATCCACGCTGTAATACATTACACAGAAAACCTTGATATTGGGCTGCAGGGATATGTTCCCTGCATTGGAGATTCCTTAAACACGCAGACTGTATTTTGAATCCATTCACTTCTTCTGTCGTGTCCATTACTCGGATCCTTTGTCAGGTTTCCCTGTCACAGAGCATGACCATCATCATTTTTGTACTTGTCTGTTGTGGATGGTCACACACATTGGACTGAGTTGCATTATCACACTTCCAGCTCTTTGGAGTCCCAGACTTGTTCACAGAAAAATCATCTTCTGTTATTCAGATTAAAATTATTTTGTAGATTCTGCTATGTAGAACTCTGTTCTTGGAAAGAACGTGGGGTTTGTAAAATTATAAGTCTAAATAGTGTATCTGGAAATTCTAGTAGATGGCAAATCCTTGTGAATACTTTGCATTTGCATTGTTTCACATGATATGCTTTCAGGGCTTGTGAGAGTCTGGGTTAATCAACTTTCACTACAGTTCTCTCATTGGTAATGTTTTTAAGTTATGTTTGATATACAGGGAAAGAATGAATCAAAATTTTATGCTTTTATCTCCTGATCTTTCAGGCTGTTGGGTCACATTTTGGTCACATGTCTGTGTTGTGGAAAAGAATGGAAAAAAGTTAAATCTCCACTAATACTGGTAGAATCAAAATAACTTTTGTACTGATGTTGGACAGTTAATTTATTCTGAGTATGTCTCCAAAAGTAAGAATTTGGAGCTCTTTATACTCTAAATAATGTCAAAGTAATTGCCTGGTTGTTTCAGAGCCTTTTTTCCCTCTTTACAAAACTACAAATGCACATTTTCCATACTTCAATGAGGAAGCATGGGAGAGATTATTCTAAAAATATTTGCACAGGTTTAACTGACAGTAGCTTTCAAAAAAAAAAATTGAGGGGTGTTTCCACATATTTTTCATAAACCCCTTTTTCTGCTGAGTCAAGAAAGCAGTGAGGTCATGGTGGGTGCATGAGAGCTGACCTGAATATTAATGGACCTGGTTGCATGCTTTGGTGTTACCTTAAATGAAAGCACCTGTAGCTAGGCAGGATGTTTTTCCCTGTTTTTATTTTTGCAACAAACATGCAACAATGCATCTTCTTTAATAACATAAATTGTGCAGAGTCTTTTCTGAAAATGTAGCATTAGCACTCCATGTGTGTTTGCTGCCACAGTAGTCCCTGGCTACATAGCCTCATTGAAAAGACACTGTGCTTTCCTAGCTTCTTGTAAAGGGTGAAAGCTCAGCTTTTCTCTCAGCATTGAAATGACATTGTTTTTCCAAATGTGAAGTTACTGTAAAAGTACTACATGGCTGCCTCAGTTCTCAAGTGTTCCTTGAAATTCTGAATTTACTCTTTGGGACAGAAGCCCTCATTTTGTCATGCCTTTGGACAGTGCTTGTCCCCCTGTCAGATATAATCTGGATCCTGTTACAACCTAATACAAGTCATTTTACAGATAAGTTGGAAAATCAGCTCTCAGTTATGTCATTCCTGTCCTTCGGTACTCTGTGCTGCCTATTGCTGTGTGCATTAATTGTGGAATGTCTGAAAACAGTTTTAGAACTGAGCATCCTCAGTTCAGGAATAATATGGAATGTTTTATTTTCTATTATAAAATGTAACACTTGTGCTTTGTTTATAAGGTAATGTAGAAAGAGAGACAGGCATTGCAAGGCGTGTTTGTGAGGAAAACAAGAGTCCCTCTAGTTTTGTGTCCACTCTGAAATGCAGTTGTGGTCCAAATGAAGTTTTTCTACCACCTGCAAGGGCAAGTGCCCTGAAAAGATTTTGCTATTCTGTCTCTAGTGCTGGGAGAGCTGAGCAGAGTGGGAAGCAGACTATACAGCCCAGGACTATACATGCTAAAAGATTCCCTGGAGGTGGTCTTGGCCTGCATGAGCACATCTGGGATGTTTGGATTCTCAAACATACTTGGATGCACCAGGGTTTAGTGAGTGGGAACCTCCCCACTATGTTTAGTGACTAGTAGGAGTTAGATATTACTTTTAGTGTGTCTGTTGGAAGGGAGGAGATGCCAAAACCAGCTACCAGGGAACATGAATATGGGAAGGATCATTCAAATGAAATTTGAAAAATTTCAAATTTGAAATTTCATCTGGAAATTGGACACCAATTGCTGCTGTCATAAAAGCATGTCTGCAAGACTCTTGACATAAATAGCTGTTGCTTTAACCCTTTATCCTGCTGCTTGAGGTCAGACTGTGTAGCCTGATTTCATTTGTTCTTGTTTTTGAAAACGCAGCCAGAAGAGGCAGTAGCTTTGGCGACAATTGTGTTTTGCAGATAGTGTAATAACTTCTCACCTTGGTGGTGAGACCATATGCTACATCTTACTGAGCATGAGGTTTAAATCCCTGTTCCTGTGACTATGGAAGAAGAAGGTGCTAAACTACTCCTTTCTTTGTGAGTTCAACAGGGTATGGAATGGACAATGTGAGAGGAAGGAAGAGAGGAACTGTTATTCTTGGCCAGTAAGGACAAAATCTTAGGCTTTGATTCTTCTCCAGACATGACTTGGGCATTAGAGGTCTAAGGAAACAGAGCATACAGTGAAGTAGAGGTCTTGGAAACAGGCTGTGTGTCTGTCCTAGGTTGTTTGTTTCATACCAAGTACAAAGTGAACATGAACTAATTAGAAAATAATAAATAATAAGGTAAACAAAAGGATTCAGAAGACTGATGCAGATTTTAAGCTAAAAAACACCTGAACATCCTTCCCCCCAAAAAAACAACAAACGACCCTCCACCAAAAAAAAAACCAACAAAAAAACCCCCAACCAAAACAAACAAACAAACAAAACAACCAACCAAATAAAAAAGCTAAAGTTGAAAAATGAAAAACTAAGAGCCTTCTGGCTTGAAAGGTAAAAGGAAAAGAGGTGCATCCTGAGTGGGGTCAGCAACATCCCAGTTCAGAAACATGTTGCAGCTGATTTGACACAGATGTGTCTCTGTGTATGGGATCCATTCTGAGCTAGGGTTTACAGTCTTTAGCTTCTTCCTCAAATAATTTCAAATTCTGGTAAATGCATTGTGTTACACAGATAGAGATTATTTTTTTTTCTTGAAACCTCTTGTCCTCGAACTTGCATACTTCTGCCCCGCCAAGATTCATAGTCCTACAGAGTTCTCATCGAAACAATATCTGCAGGTGCTGTTACCACATCTCATCAGCTGAGGTGCTGAAGCTTGGAGTACTGTTCAGGCAGATGTGCTGCAGGAAACAAATTTGCAGGGAGTGTGAGTTACAGTCAATTCCGATTCTTCTGACTGTACCCTTCCTGTGTTAATTACTTGTTCCCTAGTATGTCTTTTCTTCTTGATATCGTGCAGTTCTCCTCTAAAATCCTAGTTATACAAGTAATAGTTTTGTGGATGTTCTAGGAGAAAATAATATGTAATACACAGCCAGTCCTGAAAACTTGGTAAGTTTATTTGGCAAGTGTAGGGCATCTACATTGGGTTCCTGCAAATGATTTTGCTGTTGCTCTTTGCTTCTATGATTAGCCTAGAAGCCATTTTACCTGCTGGAGTAATTTCATTGTCTTTGTATTGTATTAATTTTGTATTAATTGTATTGATTTTAGAGCTAAGTATTTATTAACTAATCTAGAACTAAGTATTTGTTAAATAATACTAACTTGTATTAATTTCAGAACTAAGATAATGTTACCACAACTTTTTAAAGTTAATTTTCAAAACTGCTTTTCATGGTGTTCCATTTTTATCTGGAGTGGATTCTAACCTAATACATGACTCAGGTTTGATGCCAGCTCAGTTTTCAGTATGTGCTTTAGAATATGTCTAATATGTCTTTTCCAATATGACATCTATTTCCCTATACTGTTATCTGCTAATGAGAAAATCTGAAAGCTTTCCTACCCTGGATTAAGTAACATTTACATCAGACCACTTTCCTTGCTCCTCTGGAGCAAGGCAGCTTTTCCTGACTCGAGTGCTGTGCTTACAGGTTTCCTAGAAAACGCTGGGACTTGTTTTGGGAGCCTGGCTGCTTCACTGCTGGATACAACATTGCTCAGATCAAAACAGTTCAGCAGTTTACCCAGATTTCCTTACAGTGCAGCAGAGGGGAAGCCAGTTGCAGAATTAGGAAACCTGAATTGTGTTAACCCTACAAAAAATACTTCAGCAAATAGCTTCTTTCCATTTTAGTAACGGAACACTTACTAAATGGAACACTTACTAAAATGAAGTTAGGACTGTACTTAATTACTTTGAAACTAACTCCATGCCTGAGTAGTTCATTGAACAAATACTTTGCTTGATGCTTTACCCTCAGTGTGTGCCCTCAGCACCTCTGGTGTTGGCTGAAACGCTGGCACTGATTCTTACTTCAGGAAATCTCCTAGGTGAGGAGGACACGTGCTTTGCTTCACTCCTGTAAGATCTGTGCTAGGTTGTCTTCCATACGTAAGGTAGAAAAGCTGAAATGTAGCCAGCAGTATTCAGCAGGCAGGACTGACTTTTTCAGCCCCAGTCCTATCTGTAATCCTAAATTACAGCAGGGCCACAAAGGAGCTCATTCCCTACGAGCCGCCTGCAGCAAACCAGAAGCTGCAGCCCTGGGCCATGTTCTCTCCTTTCAGGTGTGACGCAAAGAGCCTGTGGGGCCTGAGCCGCTTCTTCCCACCGCGGCTGCTGCGTGAGCTCGCGGTGGTTTGGAGAGCAGGTGCTGTTAGGCATTTACGTCTATGCGTGGAGACGACTCCCAAAACTTGGCTCATGGGACGCAGCAAGGCTTTGGGAACGCCAGGGAGGCTTCCGTGAGGGCCAAGCAGTGTGCGAGAGTGGCGGGTCCTATCTCACTCCCTCAGGCTCCGGCGGGCAGGTGGCTCTGGGGGGCAGCTGCTGAGGGGCA
>NW_005054354.1:1671914-1691829 GCF_000277835.1 Geospiza fortis | reverse complement strand
GGGGGCGCGCTGTCCCGGCGCCCGCAAACTCCACCCGCCGAGGCATGGAGAGCCCCACACGCCGGACACATCTCTGCTCCCCTGCCCCATACGCCGGACACAGCCCTGCTCCCCTGCCCCACACGCCGGACACAGCCCTGCTCCCCTGCCTGTGGCACTGCCCAGGGTGTGCTTCCTCAGGGAGCGCGCTTTTGACACCACTACGTGCCCCGTCCCTGTCTGTGACAGCCGCTGCCCCTCAAATTTAAATGTGCATCAGCTCAGCTCTCTGCCACTTTGGGGTTCTTGGGGCGCTCCAACTGCGGCTCCGTGGGGTGTGTTCATCACTTGTTTTCTCGCAGATGTTCAAGGAAAAGGGCCTTTCAGATTGCCAAGTCCTTTCTGCCCATCCTGGAGTGGCTGCCCAACTACCGGGTGAAAGAGTGGCTGATCAGCGACATCATCTCGGGGCTCAGCACCGGCCTCGTCGCCACCCTGCAAGGTAAAGCCAGGCGCGCCCGCGCTCCGCTCCCCGGGGCGTCCCCATAAGGGAGCCGGCTGAACACCGGGACGTTTTGCAGATGGAATTACAAATCTGAGGCTTGTTATTTAATACTAGATATTAGGTATTATTTTGCAATAAATAATTTATGGTTTTAATTTATTCCTTTTTCTTTCCTTGGATAGAAGATTTAAATTTCCTGTGACGTGCTATAAGGATGTAATTAACTTTTCTTCCAGGCGCTTTACTCAACGTGTGTTTATTTTTATATTTAAAATTTTAATTACATTGTGATAAATCAGATAGGTTGTGTGGTCTTACTTATATTTCTTGGTTGTCTAAGCCATAGTTCTTCTGCAACTGCCTACAAAAATCTAGTTATTCCCCTAAAATAATGCAACCTTGATATCTAATCCTCTTTAAAATTCATCTCATAAGGTTGTTCAGGTCTCTGCAGAAGACAACCCTCAAGGAGGTGGTGATGTATTCAGATTTTTTTAAAAATTAAACTTCATGGATATTTAGAGTACATGGCTAGCAATATTAAGTTTTCCTTACTTCCTTATTCCATTTGTTAGTAAAGCTTTCAATAAGATGAACAAATAGGAAAGTGTCAGAAATAAGCAGAAATCAGTTCAAATAAGCCACTTAAGGAAGACTCAGAGGGCAGAACCATCCTGCCTGAGGCAGCGTCCGCCTAAGACAAGACTGACTATAACCCAATAATTTAATCTCAGTAGAGTTCTTACACTATTTTCACAGTTTTTTTGGGACTTCAGCAGGCAAAACTAGCTGTGTGAACCCCAGACTTTCCCCCAGTGGAAATTCAGTGTTTGCGGAAGAGGACAAAGATTTACACCGGGAACAAAGAAAGCAGTTTACGCATTCCCGATTAGACACAAGTGTTCTCTCCTGTCTGTTCCCTTGGAGCATGCTAGGAAGGCAGAGACTGGCAGGAAAAAAGGATTACAAACTTCTGCCCCAGGCAGGGGGTGATCTGAGAAATAAAGAAAGTGATTCTTTCCCAAAGAAGAGTGTCAGAGCCGGAAGATCTTTGCTGAAGGTAGTGGCACAGTTACAGGATCCCTGTGCCTTTTTAAAATGAACTGGGCTAGATAGACCTTTCATATTACTTGTAAGAGCTATTGTGCTCATACTATAACCTCCTATTTTTTTTTCAGTGCCCTTATTTTATCCTAATTAGAATTTATTTGTAAAACCAATTTTTAAATATACTTTCTGGTCTCCCACCTATGCATTAAAAAAAAGCAGAAAAAAATGGAAAAAACCCAAAATTAATGCAAATCTACACCTAGCTATAATTTAAAAAAAATCTGAAATTTTAGAACATGAATTACAGGAAAAATTGGCCAAAATATTTGCAAAAAAAATGCTGGGATCTTGAGGTTCCTGAAATCCCTAATTCCCAGCAACTAAGTGTCTTGCTTGCAGTCCTTTGATCAGTCACAGTAGTATGACCAGGACTTCAGGACTTGTCATACTCTGACAGGTTTTGGAGAATCTTTGAAGGAGAACTCTGGCTAACTGGGATATGATTTTGAAGGCAATTTTTTTTATTGCTTGCTGGATTTGACAGCTTGCACAGGTATGCAAAGGAAGAAGAACCAAGGCTCTCAAATTTATGTGACTTACTATTGGCAGATTAGTTTTTACTGGGAAAAGAAGTGGCCCTATTTTCACAAGAGCTGAAGATGCTGAAGCGTATTTGTTGTGCAATAACTCAGAGACTTCTGCTTGAAATTTCTGTCTGAAACGAGAACATTCACACATCCTCCTTTTCTCTCAAGAAGCACACACACTCTTGCAGCAATGTTATCCACTTAGGTTTCTGTCTCAGCCTGTGTATTGGGCTACCTATGCAAACATGGGAACATCTTTCGGTACTCACTCAGCTACCAGCATGGGATGTACAGTCAATTACAGTCATTGATACTCACTCACATGTGTGCCTGCAACTGACTTACAAGACAAAACATATTCTAAATTGCCTCTGGACCACAGCAGTAAATCTTTCTGAAAGTCTAATCTAGACAAGATAGTAGATTGCTGAGAGATTTTAAATATGATATTTTGATGATCTATCATTTCAGGTTTGGCTTATGCTTTGCTGGTTGCAGTCCCTGTTGGATTTGGTCTCTATTCTGCTTTTTTCCCCATCCTGACATACTTTTTCCTGGGAACATCAAGGCACATCTCAGTTGGTAACTGCATGTATTCAAGTTACAGTGAATTATCTATTTCAGTGTTAATCCTTACTGCAGACATTTATATTTCATACAATATAACTACTTTCTGAAACAAATTTGCTATGGTGAATATTAACATTGATGGATCTCATTGGGAAATTAAGGCTTATTTCTTCTTTATACAGGCAGTTGTTCATAATAGCTAACTTTAGGTATGCCACTGCTTTTTGCTTGAATTTGTGCTGAAGTTTAAATCTTGTCTTTGGCTGCACTCTATGCAAGAAATTACAAGATCAAGGCCTCAGGAGGCAGTATGAATGACAAACATTTTGTCTATCAACTAAAGCTCAAGATGGCTAAAACAGAGCTGTTTCAGTCTTCTCTACAAGCCTTATTTCCTGCATCCTTTTTTCATTACTGTAGACAGTATCTTCTTGCCTGTCATGGAGACCCAGAGCTTGTGTATGCTTATGTAGGGCCTCACATCAAGGCTATGGGTAAACTCTGTTGATTCTTTCTGAATGCTTTCTTTAGAATATGAGGTTTGTTTCTTGTCAGTTCTCACATTTAAAATTCTTGTTACAGCTTGATCACTGAAGTGCCTTTTTCTTCATTCTAGCAAAATACAGTCTTTTCTTGTTCCATATCTACCAAGAACACATTCTTTTCCCCTCCCAGAGCTTTGGCATGATACTACACTTTTTCATCAGCTTTCTTCTCTGCTGCATCAAAAGTCTTTGTATGTTTTGTCAACTTTGTTAGCCTCTTCCTACCCTACCAAGCAGCTCACATTTGCTATCCAGATCTGACTTGTTGTGTCAACTTATGGTGGCATTCCTACTTTATAGATTATCAAACACTCCTTCTTTATGCTCTTCCCAATGCTCTTATTCATGAAGTGTCCTTTAAGGTATCTATAAAATTAACTTAACCTTCTTTAAGACATTTTGTGACAATTTCCTTTTCTGCATAATTTTAGTAAATAGCTGCAACAAATATGATTACTTTTACGTTGTGTTTTGCCGACACAATGATCACTTTCTCTATATCTTGCCCAAAGTGTAGTTTCAGTCATCTTTAGCCAATGTAATAGCACAATACTGCCAAAAGATGTGGTCCTACCCATTGGATCATGTTCCTGCCAGATGTGTGTTGTTGGGAACCCTGATCATGTGGCATGCTGGATCAGCTGAAAACTAACCATGACAAAAAAAACCAACCAGCCAAAAAAACACAAGCAAACAAAGAAACCCTAAAATGTAAAGAAATGAATGTTGCTTTCACCTGGATTGTGATCTCTATTGTCTGGTTATGATGCTGATAAAAGGGAGATGGTTGGAGTGTGTTGACCCTGCTGCCCCCTTTGGCCTTGGTACAGCCCTAAATTGGCTGAAGCAAAGCATGAAACTGCACTTGTATCTGTATGTACTACATAAGTTATTTAAAGATGGAGCAGTATTTAAAGAAGGTGCAGTATTTTTGTTTCATATATGCAGTGCCTGTGGCTCTTGGCCCCTAATACTACCAATGTACCCCAATTACAATATTACACGGTTTTTCTGACCTAGAATTCCTTGTCTAGTCTGATAATTTTTTTTTTCAATGTGTGTTAAATTCAGTGTGCTCTGTTTGTCATTACAGGTCCATTCCCAGTGGTCAGTTTGATGGTGGGATCTGTTGTATTGAGCATGGCCCCGGATGAGAATTTTCTCATAGAAGGCAGTAATGCTACAGGGACTAATGTCACAGGGGCACTGATAGATACTGAATCCAGAGATGCACAGAGAGTGCTGATTGCAAGCACTCTCACCTTCCTGGTTGGAATTTTACAGGTAAAATAGTTGACTTGAAGACACCAGGTTGAGACTGCTTTAATGTTAATGGCAGAAAAATGCCTGCTACAGCAGTCAGACATTTTCCTGTAGTAAAACACAAAATGAAGGAAAGTTATCACAAACCTTTAAGATCTTCAAATCCTGTGTGGAGACAGCATGACTGGGAGCACAGAGAGCAGAATAGCCCTGCCATTGCAGACCAGAAGACCTGCATGAAACTGAGTACTAATGGTGCATATCCTGTGGCTTCCTTTCACACATTGCTTCAGGTCTCCTTTATTTCCTTGGATGGACAGTACTAAGCTACACTAAGCTGAAATGGGGGAAATACTGTCCTAAGACTCTGCATCAACAAAGAGAGAAAACAAAGCATAAGAAATCTCCAAATAAAAGTGTACCTTTTTTGTTACTTAACAAGCTGATATTTTTCATGATTTTTCTAGGTTATATTTGGAGTTCTCCAGATTGGTTTCATTGTGAGGTACCTTGCAGATCCATTAGTTGGGGGATTCACAACTGCAGCTGCTTTTCAAGTGCTTGTGTCACAACTGAAAATAGTTCTGAATGTTTCAACTAAAAATTATAATGGTGTCCTTTCCATAATATATGTAAGTATGCCCTTCTAATCTGCTTTGGTTTTATGATAGGTATTTTTATATGATTGCTTATCTTCTGCTTCCATTTCACGCAGGGATGGTTCATATATATGGTGGTAAGTATAGGGCATTCCTTTAGTTCTCCCTTTCATGAAGATCTTTCGTTTTTAGCTGTGGAGCTCTAAATAGCTGCCTTTGGGGTTCCTTAGACAGAAATTACCATCTTGAAGTCTTTTTCAGACAGAGCACTTTTTCCCATGAAGTTTAAATTCCAAGCAAAACAAGTTAACACTTCTGGAGACTACAGTTTGTCTCATCCCTTCCTTTCTCACTTATTTTGAAGGACATTTGATCATTTATTAACCCTGTCAGGTCGTTTCCCAAGGCTCTTTACACTTAAACCAGCAGGTCATTCTGGTGAAGGGCATAATTCTCCATTTCACACTGTAGCCATGCATATGAATTCCTAAAGGATACAGATTCCCACCCTTTGGCCAGGTACCTATTGGTTGGCAAATGTGAGGCTGACTGTTACTTTACAATTCCATTTGTTGATTTTATAGAAAATGCTCAAATGGAGCAATGTTTTGGCTGCATTACAGAAATACTGCATTCTTAGAGGTCTTGTACTACAGAATAGTATCCTTTCCCAGGAAAATTGCTCAGAGTTGTGTCACTGACTTGAGCATGAAACCATCCAGGTTCACAGTATTTTAGATGTTCCATAGCACTTCATATTAGAATAGTAGATTTCTAAAAGAGGCTGTTCTAGGGGAAAAAATGTATTTGAAGATTTTACATGCTAGTTCTGGCAACCAGACTAGGAAAAATACAGCAGACATCTAGATTAACAATAATAGGATGAATATAACTATAAACAGCAAGGTAAACATTAAAAAAGAGATGTGGAGGACTATTTGTGTGGGTAAAAAATTATTTTCTTAATGGGCCTTTTCAGAACTAATGAAAACTCTTCCCCTCAGAACAAGGAAAGTTAGATGAGACAAAGTCCTTACTGTATAATATACATTACAGCAGACCTGGCAGAATGATGGACTTGTTAATCCAGCATTTTTTTCCCATCTGTTTGTTTATTGAATGAATGGTATTTAGTATAATACACTTTTTGAAAGGACTGCATGGTTCTTCCAGCTCCAGCAAGGCTGAGTGGGATGCTGACTTTTTAGGTTAAAGTTCAAAACTTCTGTGTTCTTGCAGGTGAGCCAGGTCAATGTGTTTGCAGGTGCATGTAGAGCAAAGAAGTTGTTATTTCGGGTCTGCTCAACCAGTGATTTGCTGTGTCTGCTTCAGCAAGTTTTGGACTTGCTTCAGTAGTGTTTAACAAACTGCAACACCAAGCATCCAGCATTCGCAGAATCTACAGCCAAAGTTAGGAGTTTACTGTTTCCCTGTGGAATGAGGCAGTGCAAGAGGTGCTCAGCCATTCTCATGGGATCTGTGGTAAACAGTAGAATGGGCAAGAAATGCCTTCAGTCAGCCAAGGGAGGGCGTCTGATTCAGTGTTTCAGGAAGGCTTCTTTAGCTTAGAAGACCTAGCCAATTAAGCACTTAGATGCTTTATTTCCAAGCCAAAGTCTGTTCAGAAGGGTGGGAGTGCTGCTGCTGCAAACCTCCTCTTATGTTTAAACCAAAAACTCGTTATTGGGGGAGCTAACCAGGATGCAGGATGTCTGTTTCTAGCCCCTTTTCTACCAGATCATTCTGCTACAGCTACTTCACCAGGCATGGGATAATTACATTTTCTTGGAGACAGAAGACAAGTGAGAACTACCCTGATGCTTAGGAGTGGGACAGAGGAGTATTTGTGACTTTTCTGTAATCATTTCTTCATGTTTTCTCTGTACAATAACTTGTAATAAACGATACGACCAAGCAAGGGCACAGGAAGGGTAGAGAAGGGAGCAGCCTATTGCAGCCCAGTTTGAGTGCTCCATTCTGGGGCCAAACTCTGCTGGGAGGCTTAATTTACTGTAGAATGAGGTTGAGTGGCTGCTTTTCTGAAGTGCAGTGTTGGATTCTCCACAGCCTGGTATGACCTGTGTGTTCATACTCATTCTCTGTTTGTCAGCAGTGGAAATAGGAAACAAGTAAGGCACAGACCTCATGAACTGGGCATGAAGTGAACCAGAGCTTTGCCCATGGGTCTGCTAGCTCTCTTTAGAAAAATGAGGATCTCCCTTGCTATTTGTCAAAGTGAAGAAGCTCCAGATCTTCCCTTCCTTGCTCTGATACAGGTAGAGGTAAAACACAGTTAGAGAGTTAACTCTTTTTACTTAGCATTAATTGACTAAAATTGGGAAGCAGAAGCCCCTTATGTGGACAATTCTTGCACCTATGCTTTTTCTATTAAATTCACTATTAAATCCATTTACTGATAGCACCTTGACAATACATTTTCCTCGGGCTTCTCTAGGCTTGAATGAAGTTGCTTGGCCTTCTCCAAAACCCTATGCATCTGGATCATCTCATGAGTATTTGCACATCCTTCAAGTGGACATGGACATGTTTTATGCTATCATTTTTATTTTTCAGACTCTTGTTGAAACATTTGAAAAAATTGGGACCACCAACATTGCAGATCTTATTGCTGGACTCCTCACCATTTTTGTCTGCATGGTAGTTAAAGAAATAAACGATCGGTTCAAACACAAGATACCTATACCTATACCAATAGAAGTGATTGTGGTAAGCAAGGGGGCATAGCAAAAGCTGAAAACAGATAAAATTGATGGGTCTAGCTACAGGAAGACAGGAACTCTTTTTAAGTCTTAAAACTGTTGTTTTATCTTATTACAGACAATAGTAGCCACTGGCATTTCATATGCTGCCGACTTGGAAAAAAAATACAATGCAGGCATTGTTAAGAGCATTCCAAGAGGGTGAGTGTCTTTGTTTTGTGGGGAAAAGGTATTATTTTAATTGGCTAAAAATGACTGTAGTAAGAGAAAATGCATAAAAGAAATGTTGAGAGCTGTAACCTGAGTTTAGAACTCAGATCTGGAAATTTTCTGAGTTTTACTTCTGGCTCTATCAGTTATGCCACCCAAACGTGTTGCCTAGATTTCCTTCTGTAAAATGGGCTTAGGAATGTCTGTCTAATTCAGGAAGTCCATCTGAAAATTAATTACTTCCTGCTCATGAAGTGACTATGGGACTGTGGAAAATGGTTTTTAAAAATAACAATTTTTAATAAAGAAATTCTGCATAGATTTAATTTCTGTAATCCTGAGTTATCCCACTACGGTTCATAATCCTGCTGCTACTGTTATCCCAATCAGCTTTGTCACTTCCATACTCATAGGAGCAAGGATGTTGAGGATTACACTCGTAGAGACTTCCACTTGAAAGATTCAGAGCACTTCACAGTAGTAACCTTCACATTCCATTTCGTATTCAGGGCTTAATTAATTAAAATTTGTGGAAACATGGTAGGGGATAAAATGCTTCTGAGATCTTACTGAAGAAGTATGTTAACAATAGTATGAAGAGCCATTAACATATTTATGTAATTCATCATACTATTCAATACATTCTTTATTCGATGCTTCAAAAAATGTAGTTTTTCACTTTACTATCATAAGGCCAAATCTCAGTCATGCTGAGAACAATGGGAACTTTGTTGCTGACTAATAGCATCAGGATTTGGGCTGGGGTGAGCTAGATAAGCGTGTTCTGTATGTCAATGGGCTGTTTCCACCTTTTTATTAACTTGAAACATTACACTTCATATTACAAGCAACCTGTTTGCCTCTGCCTCAAACTCCTTGACAGTTCTGGTAAGAATAGAATTCAATCAAAGCTGGTAACACCAATATATTTTCTAAATGCTAGATTTTTGCCTCCTGAGCCTCCAAATGTCAGCCTGTTTTCCCAGATGATTGCAGCCTCCTTTTCCATCGCTATTGTTGCTTATGCTATTGCCGTGTCTGTGGGGAAGGTATATGCAACCAAGTATGACTATGCTATTGATGGAAACCAGGTATGTATAACCAAAATATTTTATAAACATAGTGATGTTTATAATGTAAAACATGCTGACTTATGTAGCCAAATGAAAGAAACACCATTCACACACATTTTTCAGACAAGCACTGAAGTCTGACACGAGAAATTCTTTCAACTCTTGAAAAAAAATTAGCTGAAATGGCCACATAGAGATGAGCCAGATCCAGCTGCAGTATGGGCTTTTCATACTATTTCATTCCTTCTGTATCAGTCTAGTGACTGCAGTAGCTCTGAAAGGGCTGAGCACTGTACAGGGAAATTTTCTGGTGATGCCAAGTTGACATGGCCTAGCAACCTACTTTCCATTTCCACTTATAAGGCATATTTTGAGGTGGGTTGCTTGAGCAGATAAAGGCAATGTCAAGCTAAGAAGTTGCTCTGGACAGCTTTATTTAGGCTTAGACTTCATGCAGGATTTGAATCAGCTGAACTTTACAGTTAATAAATGATTGTACTTCTCAGCATGACTCCAGTGACATCAATATAGCTACACCTGTAACCTAACAGATCAGTCCTGCAGCTTCACCCAAGTTACACACAAGTGCCTACCAGCATATGAACGTGCTGGAGTAGCTGTGTGCACTAAATGGCTGAGCTGCTTTAAGCATTGCTTTCTAGGGGCACAGAGCTAGAATGTGCCATGAGCTGTGCATCACAAGCTCCTACAGGATTCCTGCATTTGTTCAGTGTCTTCACCAGGGGTTATGTTGCTTGCCCATGGTGTGGAATTAAAATATCAGAAAGCTTCCTCATCCTGCATCTATGTTAATTTTTAATTTTATCCTTTGAGAATATTAGAAAATGCCCTCACTACAACAAATAGATGAGTACTTTGTTTAATGAATCCTTTATTTTAGTACTGATGGATTACATAAAGTTTGACTTCAGAAACACTGTTTTGCTGTGTATAAGAAAGTTATGCTTCTGTTTGCCAGTTTACAGTCCTCAAAGGTCATATCTGGTAACACTTGATCTTAAAGTTGACCAAAATGCACCAACTTTCAGTTTAATAAATCTCAAAGAATTATACATAATCCTAGAAGTACTGTTTATGCTGTTCTGTTGTTGAAAATGTTGTTCTGCCAGCAGTGGTGTGTTTCAAAGATACTGATTAAATATTGTAGTAGAAGAATTAGTTTATAAAAGCAGAGTGCCTTCCTTTCAGTTCTACGTTATGAATTTTACATATAGCAAAGGTTAAATGCAGCCCAGGATGATGAGCAAATAGTTTAGTTGTTCTGGAGAAGTTAAAATAAGATCATAAAAGCAGATAGTAAAATAATTTTGAAGGACAGGTTGATACTATTATCTACCAGTGTCTGTATTGTCTTCATAGATCCAGATCATTAACACCTAAGAACATGAGGAACTATACCTCCAATATTTTCTCACCAATCACAGTGGTTACATGGGAATAGGCATGAATCATTTAGGTCTGTTCCTGCTCTTGTGGTTGGAGCTAAATAAAAATTTACAGGAAATTTAATTTTGTACAAAAGAAGGGAGACAGCCAAAATCAAATCTTAAATTATATTTTAAAAAGTTTGCAGTGAGTGTAAAGCTCTTGTGCCTCTGCCAGCTTAGTGTAAACAATGTTTCTGTCAATTATATGGGGTTGGTTGCAGACAGCTCCCAAATTCTTTATTTCCCAGCAGAGGAATGGGCCAGACCCCAGGACATAAAGCTCCCAAGGTCCTTGTCACTTGAGCATAAAAACCAGCATCAGGAGGTGCTGGCTTCTGTGACCCTGGGGCAAATCTGAGATTGCTGCCTGAGACTCGGTGTGAGTTCATTGGGATGCTTAGAGTGAAAAACTTATGACTTAGAAAACTAGAAGTCTTCAGTGAAATTGTGCATTATTGCAAAGTTCCTTAATAGTTCTACTAATAATACAATGCTATGCATTAGTTAAAGGCTTGTCTAAACTCAGACTATTGTACTGAGTTTAGTACAATAAACTTGTTTAGCTTGTGATACCTAGGAGTTAAATTTATTCTAGTACCCATTTCTTGATGCAATTATTCCAGTGTAATTCTTAGAAACATTAGGTTTGGTTACACTGATAGAAGTAAGCTTTAAATACCTTTGTACTCAGATGAGTATGTCCACTTCAAGGGGAGTACACCAACTTCTTTGTGTTGGTTTCCAAACAGAGGTAGCTGCACTGGCACAAGAGGCATTTGTGTAAACATTTAACAGCTATTACTAGTTCATACTCTACTTAATATTACAGCTATTACTAGTTCATACTCTTCTTAATATTATTGTGCTACCTACTTTATCAACTACTGCAGAAGCTGCTGTCTTTCTCCATTGAAAAACAGTCTTCAGGCATCTTTATTTACAGCATTATCCAATTATCTTTCAGGAATTTATTGCCTTTGGGTTCAGCAACATTTTTTCAGGTGCCTTTTCTTGTTTTGTTGCAACTACTGCTCTTTCACGGACTGCAGTCCAAGAAAGTACTGGTGGAAAGACTCAGGTAATGGCCTTTTCTTACTAGTACTATGCAGAGGTAAATTTAATTTTGTGTAGTGCACAGATTTCACTGTGAGATGAAAATAGTCCTAAAATGATTGCGTTGCTGGCACATGGAAAGCCACAGCTCTAGTAGTGAATCATTTTTGTAGCTCTGCCAGAAGAGGGCAATCAGGTTTTACATACCATGAGTTACCTTAGGGGTCAGAAATCTTTTAACTCTAGTTCCCCAGAATTTCATTTCCAATTAAAGGACTGAGTTTATCAGAGTAGGATGTGGGAGGAAATCTCTCCCAGCTGGCTATGATATCTTTAAGCTTCCATGTGCTGGCCTGAGCAGCTCTGCCATTTGCCATTCACCATCAGCCATGGAACATCATCAGGTTGAGTAAACTACTTTGTTCTACCATACTATATCTGTGTGGTTCTTAACAGTGAAAAACTACAGGTTATCCAGCAGCTTCTTTTCCAGCTTACACACAGACTGCTCCATTCATCTGTCTTTGTAACATAACCCCTCAAGAGCTACTACCCTGTGCTTGTTTAGACTTCCTGCTTAACTGAATTCCCTCTGTGTTAGTTGAAGTGAATAATGGTTGCCCGCATATGCCTAAACACAATGACACTTTGGCAGGTCTCCCTGTTCCTAAAGAAATGTAACGTGCAACTGTTTGTAGTTTTCTCTTTGTAATCCTAGAAACAGATGATAGAATCATAGTAAGTTCATTTCCTATAAACTCTGTTCTTTGCAGGTTGCTGGTATAATCTCAGCTGGGATCGTTTTGATTTCTATTGTTGCCCTGGGGAAATTGCTAGAGCCCTTACAAAAGGTACTGTACTCTTCTGCAGCACAGCCACATCAGATCCAAATGTTCAACTATGATGGGCAAGATTAATATCCCTCTTTAAACTGTGGTATCTGATTCCAGACAGGTCTGTGGTTTATAGTGGGTCATGTTGAGCACTGTCTTAATATGTATCTTTGCTTCCAAATACCATTTTTTCATTATTCTTCTTCACAGTCCGTGTTGGCAGCTGTAGTCATAGCTAACTTGAAAGGGATGTTCATGCAAGTGTTTGATGTTCCCCGTCTATGGAGACAGAATAAAGTGGATGCTGTAAGTAACCTAATTTTTTTTTCCTCATGAATGCTTTTGTCCACTTTTGGGGGTTTTTTTACCTTTTAATGCCACCCAAGTTTCTCTTAACTACCACATAAGCAGGATTTTGTGGGGTTAACATCAGAAGAGTTTTATGTGTATCCTCAAAATGCAAATGCCATGAGGTCAGTAAAAAATTCTTCATTTTTATGTCAGTATTCTGCTAATCTTTATTTCCTAAACCCTGCTGTAAGGGTGCCAGTCAGAGTATTTTTGTGCATTGATAACTCCTTTGCAGCCATTTCCGTAGTATACAGCAATCTTGTGCTGATATGGCTTGAAAAGCAGATGGCCTGCTGCCACCCTTACCATTCTGATTTTATCTTTGTTAAATGAGTCAGAGACCTTTCCTTAATTCATGTACATATATTTCTGTTGTTACCACATGACCATCCCATTTGCCTGAATAATCTCAGATAGTCCTCAGGAAAAAGGGGTTTTTTTTGTTGTGGTAAGACTAATCCAAGCTAGGATGTGGATTCATTTGGCATGCTAAGGGATGTATGAAGAGACTTTTCTTATGAACCACTATAACCATATCTCAGGGTACTTGCTGACATCTCCCACTGTGTGTTTTGTGGAGCAGACCTTCACTGTGGCTCTTAGGGCAGGAAAAGATTGCATGAAAGTAATTTTTCCCATTACTGTGCTTAGATTTTACAGTTAGTGTCATTGGGCAGTACCTGTCTTAGACAGATCTCAGATATTTTAGTCAATCATTTACTGATTTATAGACAAAAGATGCCAGTGACTTCAGTGAGAAGTGGAAGCACTCAGCTTTTAAAAAAATTGAGTCTACTGCATGGGCAGTGATGTAGCAAAGAACTGAGGAGTGCACTTCAACTGTTCTGCCTGAATATTCAGTGAAGATCTTAGAGAAGAGCCATCAGCTGTTAATGTGAAACACCTCTCTTTGCTACAGTTCTTTCTGATTCTTAAATGTCACTGAGGAATCCCCTTCCTTCCCTATATGTGTGCACGGGAGGCACCTTACAGTATTTTGCATCTTGGTAAAATAAAACTTTTCAATTTTAAGAAAGATTAACAAAGATTGCCATCATCAGAAATAAGTAAATGCAATGTTTAACTGTATCTCCTTTAATTTCATCAAAGGAATCAGATCCTTAAAAAATATTGCTATGTTGAAAACCCCTTTATTTCCTAAAAAGCTAACTATGCCTAATAATATGATGGATGAAACATATTGGAGGAAGAAGAAGACTTTTGTATGGAAGTCAGCAGATTGCTAGTGTGCTACAATCAGTTCCAAAGTTAAAACATGCTTTTCATATTACCTGGTCTAGTGTTTCTTTAGTGTGACCAGGAGTCATATGTTAAAATGAAAACACTTTATGTTTGTTATTTCTTCTCCAGATGATCTGGGTTTTTACATGTATAGCATCCATCATTCTGGGACTTGATTTGGGATTACTTGCTGGCCTTTTGTTTGGACTGCTGACAGTTGTGCTGAGAGTTCAGTTGTAAGTAATACAGAATCAGAAATAATTCTTAGTTTTAAGTTATGAAAAAGGAAGATAATATGCTGAAATGCGAGATGATTTGTGGCAGAATATCTGCTTGGGTTTACAAAAATTTTGAAATGAAAAAAATCTGTTTCTTTTAGAACAAGACACTCTTTGTGTGCTAACATTTATTTACACTGATAAAAGAGAAGCTGCATTATTTGATTAGTATTTCATATCATGTTGGCCACTCTGGTGGTACTTAGCCATATGTTTTATATGCACCCACATAGCTGAGTTCTGAAAAGGGACAGGAACATTCTAGATCAAATATAAACAGATGTATTTTGTACAAATATAAACAGATGGCTTTTGTAATGAATTGATCATTACAGTAACTCTCAGCAGGTAATACTACTGCAGTATGTTGCACATGCCAATAACCTTTCCACTTATTACTTATACAAGACTGATTGTATGGCTGTAAAAGAAGAGCAAGAGAAAGCATTCTTATGAGAATTAGAAAAAAAATTGTGCTTCTGGCTGATTTGTTGCTGCTTAAAGAATATATGGGAGTGGAATGGTAAGAAAAGGTGGATTTGAAGAACCTTATTCAGTCATCTTATTCTTTTTCATTGACCTTTTATCTGAAAATACAACATAACTTCTTTCCTTCAGCTTGGAGTTCAGAGAGTATGGTAACTAGCACTACCATGGTATAGTTGCATTGTCAGCAAATGCATAAAAATAAAGCCTTGTAAAAATTGTTACACAATAGTAAATTATTAAAAAATGAAATTTGAAGAGCCTCAAAAAACCATTCCCAAATTCAACTCAGATGTTAGCAAAATATAAAGGGGAGATGAAGCCTTACAAACTTCAAAACAATTTGCTTCAGCTGTTGAATATATATCTGGAGACTGCAAAACATTTTGGTTTTGTTATTGACTAAAATAAAACTTTAAAAGGTTGGACAAAAATATTTACATAATCTGAAAATAATGTAAATGCATTTCAGTTGATTTAAAAGCCATCAATTCTTTTTTCAGTGTAAAAAAAATTGGTTTTTCAAACTTCAAGCAAATTTATTTGCTTTTGAAATATTCTTCTGGTTTGGGAAACCAATTGAACAAGTTGTTCACTCAGCTCTTAAATCAAAATGGTGCATTAAGTAGGGTGAGACCAAAGTACCTTCTTTTTATAAAGGGCTGTTCATTACAGTGACACAAAATAGCTTCAACACTTTTGCAAGTCTGTTACTTTGGCTTTAGAAAGCAAACCACAGGAGTCAAAGATACTTTGTATGCAGCAATCCCTTCAGTTCTGTGAGTGCCCATGCGTGACATTTACCTTCACTGTCTTTACTTCTGTTAGTCCTTCATGGGGAGGCTTTGGAAACATTCCTGGCACAGACATCTACAAGAAGGTCAAGGACTACAAAAATGTAAGTCCTGGCTGAATTGTTTTCCTTCAGTCTTCATGTCAGTGTAAGAAAAGGTGGTGCCTTGCATACTGTACACAACTTGAATTTGGAAGTGGGGTCTTCAAAGATAACAAATTTTAGCACCCTCTTCATTCAGATGGTTGGTCCATCTTGCATGCTAGGGTTGTAAGCTTCTAAAGATGGAATTCCCTCAATCATCAACGAATCCGTGGTTTTTTTTAAAAATCAAATATGTAATTGAAATAGTTAAACTGCTTCTTATTGTCAAAATGTGGCTGTTGCTGTTTAACCTTATATTCTTTGGCAACAGGTTATAGAACCAGAAGGTGTGAAAATTCTCAAGTTTTCAAGTCCAATTTTTTATGCTAATATTGATGGACTGAAAAGCAGCCTCAAATCTACTGTAAGTGATCAGTTATGGGTTTGGAAGCTTCTTAACGGTCCTTGAGATTTCCTCAGAATTATACTGACTTAAGTTAAATAATTTTGGTCTGTTTTCTGTAGGTGGGATTTGATGCAGTCAAGGTATATAATAAGAGACTCAAAGCACTGAGGAAAATACAAAAGCTAATCAAGAAGGGAAAATTAAAAGCCACTAAGGTAGGTCTTTTTAAAATTATTTATGTCTATTTTTTCTCAAAGGGTTACTGTTGGACTTTTTTAGCTAAGGTTTAATTATGAATTACTCTGTACTCATCCTTAAAATAGAGATGAAAAGTGTGACTTGCTACATGGTAGTACAGTTTATAAGTAGCATGCAGAATTTATAATACAACTTACAGTTTTAATCACCTAGACCCTAACTTAGAGTTTCTAACTACCTGAACCCCCTGCAGATCAGGTGAGATCTTAATACATGGTTTAATATATCAATATAATAATCATAATCTAGACTTAAAAATTACATGAAAGAAATTGAGTCACCAATACTCAGAAAACAAAAGACAGTGCAGGCATCCCTGGCCCCTGGGGGTGTCTCACTGTTAGCAGCAGTTTTGGTCCAAATTTCCCACACGGGACTTGCCATAGAGAGTGCTCTGTTATGGCAATTCCTGTGTTACACTTCCCTTTTCTCTGATGGGTTCACCAACTACACCTGGTTGCCCACGTGCCTGGGACCTTCAAGGCCAGCAAGGAAGGGAGAGATCAGCCTGGTGCCCAGGAACCTTGAGGCTGGCAGGGAGAAGAAGAAATCAGTTTTCTTTGTCTGATTGGTTCACAGGACCTTCAGGGCCTGAGAAAGAGGGAAAAGGGAACAAATACACAACCTGCTCAGCCACAAAGAATGGCTTCTTGATTATAAAATGTCATTAATTATGCTAACCAGTACCAGGACTGGGAGCTGGGGATACTGGTCACAAGTGTCTGTTGTCAATTCCTTCAACAGAAGGTACCACAGGGTGGTATTTTCTGTAACTCCCAAACTTTACCCATGATTAAATTCTATATTCCATATATTGTCTGGCAATAGAATGGCATCATCAGTGAGCCTGGTATTAATAATGAAGCTTTTGAGACTGATGAGGAACCTGAAGACAACCAAGATCCTCAAGTTCCCACCAAAGAAGTAGAGATCCAGGTGGACTGGAATTCAGAACTCCCAGTCAAAGTAAACATCCCCAAGGTGCCCATCCACAGTCTCATTCTTGATTTTGGAGCAGTAACCTTCTTGGATATTGTAGCTGTGAGATCAATAAAAACGGTAAGGGCATTTTTTTCTGATGTTCTATGAAAATGAAACTAGTCAGTAGTATGTAAATCCAGAGCTGTTAGCTGAAATTAATTTCTGAGTTTTAAAAAGTATGTTGTTGAAAAATACCATGAAAATATAAATATGAAAAATATCAGCGAGAAGTCGAATATTGGTGGTGTGTGTATTTTAAGTGGGAAAAAATGCATTAAAAGAACAATATGAAGGGTGCATAGTCAAGTACTCAAAATAATTAACTGCAAAATGTGGTCTCCTTATATGCAAATGTTATGAAATATTCTGGTTATATATTTTCTTTCCACATGCCTCCTGCTTTAATCTGGGCACAGGATGATGCTTATTCAACACAGAGGTAGTAAAACTTTCATCTTACCATCCCAGTTCAGTTTTTAGCCACAAGATTTATTTATTCATTCCTTCATTTATTCATTCATTTTAATTATGGAGGAAGAATGATTCATTTTTTGTAGTATCTTCTGTGGATAGTATCAAGTGCTTCATCAACATTCATTAATTAATCTTCAAACTCACAGTACATAATAAGGAGATTATATTTCTTCCTAGGAAGAAGGAAATGAGGTATAAAGATTAAGGCCAAGTATTTCCATTATTTTTTGGTGCCCAGTTACAAGTGTGTAGGACCACATTGTTCAGTCTTCATTTTTTTCTGATATTTTGTATGTTCAGATTAATGCTTTCACTAACTTAATTGTGCAGTTGGGACTACTTAGCCTATCTATAAAACCAGATCTTTACCATGACTCAAGTTTATCAACTAACAGAAATAGAATTAATAATCATCTCTGAAAACACTAATCTAAGAGACTTGCCTGCCACCAGGGAGCCAGGGGTAGATTTTAGTCCCCTGCCTTTTAACTAAGTGAAATACAGGAGCAGTGTGTATCTTGCATCAGCCTCCTGCCTAGGTACATGGGAATATGGGTTTGTTGACATGACTCTCTCCATATGTAGCTTTTTCATCCAAGGACAGGTCCATCTGTGCACTGCATGAGTGGAAAATCTGTGTAAAAAAATCTGCATGTGCCAGTGAATGAGTGTATCGTATCACACATACATGAGGGAAATAAAGCTCACTCAGCCACGTGTGGTCTCACTTGGAGAGATTATTATTTGAATTTTCAGAACAGAATGACAAGCTTAATTGGCAGCAATGCTTGTGCATGTAAAGTGGGTATTCCACTTACATAGTTGAAGATAGGCCACTTCAGCAACCAGGTACTTAACTAGTGGATCTTTAAGTATAGTAAAGTATAGCACTACCTTTATTATGATAAATAAACAAAATATACTATGTGGAATGAAGACAATCAGAAAAAAATGAAGTGTATGAGCCTATACATTACACAGATGTACAGACATATATGTATTTTCTCCTTACAGACTTTATTTATTGAAGTCTTTGTTGCAAACTTTTTTTTTTTAGATAATTAAAGAGTTTGAGAGAATTGATGTGAGAGTATACTTTGCTTCATATCAAGGTAAATATCCAAGTATTTCTACTTTCACTCGTGCAAAAAATAAAATGAAGGTGAGAAGGGATCTCTAGATGTGTCTGTGTAGCATCCACACTAATAAATATGTGAACTGTAACACTGATAAGCATTGTTAGCTCCATTGGACACAAAATTGTGGAGTGCAAAGGAAATATGGAAAGTAAAAGTCAAAACTAAACTATAATTGATGGATTCATTTGGATTCACTTGATTTCTAACAGTTGCAACTGTGTATTTTAACTTTCATTTCTCAAGTACTTCATATTGTATAAAACTGTTATGACTTTCTTTTGTTCAGACAACCTTATATCTCAGCTGGAACGGGGTGCCTTCTTTGATGACACTGTCAGAAAAGACATATTTTTCTTGACTGTCCATGATGCAGTGCTCTACATAAGGAATCAAATGACATACAGTGACAACCAGGATCCCATATTTGAGAAGGTAAGGATATCCAGCAGTACATTCCCCTTCCTTCCATCATCTAGCACTCATTCTGGAAGTTTCTGTGGCACATTTGAAAACTAGACCAAGAACTGTAGTACAAAAAAAGTGGGAGTGTAGTAAATTAGGCAGCTTCTGTAGTACATGAGTACTTTTGTAGATTAAAGGAAGGGTCTGTCAGCTCCAGGAGCTTGTTAGTGAAAAGAACATGAGAAACAGCACATATGGCAAACACTTCATCCTAAGACACATTTTCTAATTTCTGACTACTGGCATCTTAAGAACCTCATCAGCTGGAGGTTGCATTTGGAACATTATATTTAATTGCTACAGATGGAGTTTTCTTCAATGTGTCTGTAATACTTCTTTTGGAACCTCTGACATTATCCTGTGGAGATGGGTTCTCTAATTTTCAATTATATGACAAATGTTTCCTGCTTGGTTTAGGCCTGCTGGACTTCTGGATTGTTAGCTGCAATGAATAATCATTCTCTGCTCCCTTTCCCAAAGCTCCACAGACTTCTAATCAAAGCCATAGTCTCACTCTGCTTGGCAT
>NW_005054354.1:1667186-1671896 GCF_000277835.1 Geospiza fortis | reverse complement strand
TTCTCTGTGCATTTTGTTGCTGTATTCTGTGGTTTTTTTCAGATAACCAGAACACTCTGTAGCATTTAAAGGTTTGCTATGCTCTGTAGCATTTAAAAGGCCCTCATTAGAAAAACGGTCATCTAATGTCCTCCTTTCTTTTCACCACAATTCCTTTCCTAGCAATCACTATTACGGTATTATGAATAAATAACAATTAAAATTAATATTACTGATAATTAACTAGGCTAGGACTCTTATTTTTAGAACTTTTTTCATACTAATTTTTATGCTAGATATTAACATTTTCATAATGCTATATAGCAGTTTAAAGATTTTATTATTGTTACAAAGCCATAACTAGTCATGTGAGCAGAGACAGGCCCAAAGGCTCTGCAATTTATAAGTTCCTCTCAGCTGAAGTAAATCATCATCTTTGTCAAGGAACAGTAAACAACAGACTATTCTAAGTCGTAGAAGTTATTTTAAGGTACTTTAGAGTAAAAAAATAAATTTCAATTATATGGACAACGTGTTTCTTAATTTCTTTCTACCAAGATTTCACTCATGCAGGAGTCTAAAGAACCCATAGAGTTCACAGAAGCCAGCCAGCCTGATGATGAACTTGATGTTCAGGAAGAGGTAAGAACTTTAGAACTGAATGTGTCTATCCCTCTGCCTGTAGCCCTGAGTCATGCTGTGGGAGTATGGCCCTCAGCAGGTACCTCCTCCATAAATACTTACCCTCTCTGCATACTGAATGTCAGTGCTAGGTGGAGGAAGTCACATTTTTCTTGAGATGGTAGTAGATTGTATCTGCTTAATTATCTCCTCATCTCTCTTGCTTTAGGATTACTTTTGCCTTACACAGGCTTATCAATAGATCTAAACACAAGCTGGGCGCCTAAAAGAAGACTTTGTAAGGCTTGAGGCACCAGAGTCCAAAATTATGAACAACTTTCTCCTTTCATTCCTCCTTTTAACACAGCAGACAGCTTCTTGCACAACCTGCACAGTTTACAGAAGTTACTTTGTACTTTCACTGAGTTTTTAGTTTACACAAACATGTCATTTTTCCAGATGGTGTATACTGAGAACTAACCACAGCCTGTTTCTCTGCACCTTTCCAAACCCATTTCTCTAGGCTATGCGCCGACTTGCCTCCTGAAGGACTGCTGGTACCATCCTGCCTGTGAGAGCACAGCAATATCCACCCACCAGTACTATCCAGACCAGCATTTTCTGCTATGAAACCAATCTTTGCACTTGAAGAAAACCCTGATTGTTTGTCTGAATGATACAGATCTCTATTACTCTCCAAATTTTAGCTAGCATTATCCCAGAAATATTCTGGACCTTGATTCTGCAAGCACTTTCTGCTATGATATACATTAATAAAAAAAGAAAATCAGAAGACTATTGTGAAAGATGCACTCAGTTTTGGGACTAGTCAGGCAGAAGTTGCACTACACTTTTATCAGTGTGTACAGGATGAAAAGCTGCTCTGTGGTCTGCCCAGGAGAGTGGAAGAGACCAAAATCTTTGGATGGCAAGCCTTTTGTTCAATATTTCTACAAAGCCTAGTGAAAGGGCTGGAGTTCTAGGTGGCCAAGGCTTTGAATTCAAGAACCTTAGTGTGGGAATATGTCCTGACAAGCCTTGGAAAATGCACCATGATCATTTTTTTCAAGCAATTCCTTAAATTGCTGCAGGTAGTTAGATCACTGAGAGGTGACAGGTGAAACTGTCACATGAACAGGAAACAGCACTGAACTACAGTAATACTTCAAATAGGAAAAGTTTCTAAAAACCCTTGGATATGGGTTCATTAGTTCTGTATTAATCCCATTGTAGCAAGTCTTGCACTACTATTAATGATTGTCCCTTAAATGAAGGACAGAGAAGATTATTTTGGCTAGGTTACATAATCTTCATCAAGAGGCAGATCATGACATAAATTAAGGAAAACCTTAGTCCCTGGGTACTTAATGAAATCTGTAAAACAGGCTGATACTGAGTGTAAGCAACAAAGTCAGAATGTGACCTAGTATTGACATTTGGGGTTTTTTAAATGGAATATAGGTGTATTTTTTGTTTAATGAATAGTTATATTTTTATAGAGATTTTTTTCTTTTAATAGTCTACATCAAACTGCTGCTGTTCTTTTACATATGAAAGTTCATAATGCACAAGTGCAATAATTTACAAAAGATAAAGATTTGAGCAGCAAAATTTTAATCCTTAACTAATGTTCCTAGTTTTCATGAAGAAGAAATGTATTTTGATGGGAAAAAATACTGTAACCTTAATTTTTTTAGCATGAGATTATTTTTTAAATGGGGGAAAAACTCTGCATTGTAAGGAAACAGATAAAAAGTGAAATGCGAGAAATGTTCAGGTATAAATTGCTTTTAAGTTTAACAATGTGGGAAATTACCTTCAGTATATTTAATTCTCCTTACTTGATTTCATCAGAGAAATTTTCTCACATTACACTGAACAGAGATTTCTGCTGCAGGTAGCAGTGAAAGAGCTAAGCACTAAATACATTTTTCTGGCTTCAGGACCCTAGTGAACTCTGTTAATATCAGTGAAAAAAATCTTTTAAACTTTGGCCAGTTGGACAGTATCTTACACAATAGGTAAAAGCACCAAACTAAAATGTGTTCTCTTGTTAAGGCACAGACTTCAGCTTTCACAAGAGTGAAGTTTCTCAGTACACTGAGAACTTAACTTGAACTTAGGTGATGTTGGTGCTCCAGTCCAAGCCAGCAAACAGCAGGATTGTATTCACAATGGACATGGGCTGTGGAGTGGGCATCTCCACCATCTGAGAATGGGGCAAGTGTTCAAGAGGCAAATCAGACCACTCTGCAACTCTGCAGATGGAACCATTAATTTCTGTTGGCACCAATGCTTCAGCCCAGCCTGTGATTTGACAATTCATGCTTTTAACTCTACCTGTCCTCCTTCCTTCTGTCCCCTTGCCAGCCTCTCACAGGAGCCTGGCACTTCAGCCCCCCTTTCTGGCCTGAAGTCCCCATCAGGCCATGGCCCCAGCTCCTGTTAACCTGACTACTGCAACAGCTGCCAGTGCACAGGGCCAGTGACATGTTTTTTTAGAAGCTGTACTGCTTTTCTGAAACAGATGTACATTTTAAGTAAAAAGTAAAATAATCTACCTGGTAAGTGAGCTTTCAGCTAATTGTTATGCAGGACACAGTCTACAGAAAGATGGTAAAAAAATGGTAGTGGTGATTTTTTTTTCCTCAAGGCAACATCTGCACTGTGAAGTTTGAGTATAGATTCTTACTTGACAGAGATGTCATTACATTATTTTTTGAATTTTCTCTAGTTTTTGTCTGTACAGGTATTTAAAAAGCAATGAAATACTCAACAGACTTCCAGTTCTTTTCCAAATAGGACATCTGATCTGGGATTAATTCTGGTAAAATATGATAAAATGCACTTATTTTTGGCCTGTGTATTTCTTCCAGGCATGGTTGTTCTTAATTTAACAGGCACAAAATATTAAACGTTTTCTGAAAAACAGCATTTCTCTCAAAGCCTACGGTGGCATAGAAGAGTAAGAGGTAGTATGCAGAATGCATTCAAATGCCTTTCTCAGTGGTTATGTGCTTAATTTTCTATGTATCCATTAAAATTAAGGATACCAAAATAATGGATTTTGCAATGAAGCTAAAATTCTCTACAGTTTTGTATTAATTAAAATATCTTTAAGTAGTGTAACTAGTGCTTATCTTTTTCAGTAGGATGAAGAAGTGGTATTTTTGTATGCATTTTGAGTATTACTGTTCTGTCTTTGCATGTCAGATATCAAATTTGGAGATGTATTTTAAGTTTTTTTACACTTTTAAAAAGCTGCATTTGAAAAGTAATTGTACCCACTAACTAGAAAATAAAGTTGTGCATACTGAAAACGTGCTCCTTGCCTCTGTATGTTTGGGGTTTTCTTCTTTAGTTTTGGGTTTTTGAAGGCTTCTCTTTGTGAATTCCTATTATGGGGAGATGAAGCATATTGTGAAGGGATCAGTGTCACTCTTCCCTTGGGTCTGTTCTGAGGATCAACACAGACAAAAGGGAAAACCTGTTCCCTCTGCCTTGTGCGGGTAAGACAAGAAATGCTAGACTTTAATGGTAGCTTTTAAATGTTAAGGCTATAAAGATAATGAGAGGCATTGTCTGTAGGGGCACAAGAGCCCAACCCGGGAGGCTTTTAGTGAGACAATCGCCCATGTGAAGCGCATGGAGTAGAGTTACCCGTACTTTAGGGGTGTGGAAGGACTGACTCCTCGAGGCCATTTTCCACTTAAAACCTATGACTTGGTTGTATTTTTATTTCTTTCCTTTCTTCAGTGCTATTCTTCAGCATTACACTGAATTACACGGGAATTACAAAATACTAAATTTAACATTAAGTCTTCTCCTGAGGTAGTGAACTCTATTGCTATGAAGCTTCTGAGTGCTCTGGAGATTCACTGTTCCATCACTTGTACAGGGTGTCAGCAATCTGCCATTTCCATGCCACAACTTGAGGCTGACGAGCAGCACCCGCGAGCCCGATGCGGCTCACACCTTCCCAGTGTCTGCGGCCCGCACCGCACAGAGGGCCGGCCGGGGCCTCCGCGGCTCCCGAACAGAGACGCGCTCATGTTTCCACTCCATCCTTCCGCCCAAACCCAGGGGGACGCCTCCCAATCTCCGCACCCC
>NW_005054354.1:1661682-1666608 GCF_000277835.1 Geospiza fortis | reverse complement strand
GGCCGTGACGTGCCGGAGGTGGGGCAGAGACGCTCGTTTGCCCGCGGCGCTTCACGGCATCGGTGCCCATAATGTGTTTCTTGATTCCGTGTTTGTTTGTGGCCCGAGAGGAAACTTCCTCGTGTGCTTAAATTCGGTGTCGTGGTTTAAGTGCCGTTTGCCGGTGAGCGCGCTGGCGTAGCTGGGATCCTTTGCTAGTTCATGCGCTGGCGTAGTGCAGTGAATAAATGAATGGACGTGGGCTTTGTGCTAGGGTGGCTTTGGAGGTTTTTTCCTTTCCCTTACGAAAGATTGCGTTATGACTCTGTCTGTATAAAGTATTTGGGCTGTATTTGTGAATTTTAATAAAGCTTGAAATGTAAAAATCAAGCTTAAGTTGATGAAGGTGACATTTCAGTAGGTTGCATCACCTCTGAGTAGAGCTTCTTTAGGTAGTCTCAACAGGTTTGGTATGTTTGTCGTAGTTTTTTCTGGACATAATCCTGCAAATTATGCTCCTGCAGACTGGAATTTATTATCCTTTCATGAAGCATGAGTGACTAATAAACTTGCTAGTTTGGGTTAGTTAAGCAGCTAACTCATGTAAATATTCCTGACTTGAAAGGATATAAGGAGGAAAAGTGACAGAACCTATTTGGCAGTTCAGTGCATTAACTGATAAATAGGTTTTTGATTTTTAAAATTCTTTTTAGTTATCCCAGGTTGCAGATCGACTGAGTTGCTGCATAGACTCTTTGTGGTTTATGGTGCTGTGTTTTTATGTATTCTGGTAGAAAACGGAATTTTCCAACATGTGGAAAACAAGCGGCTTTAGCTCTGGTGCTTTGGTCGAGGCACTCACTCCCTGGGAAAGTCTGATGACATAGTTGAGTGTTTGCAGGTCCTGGACAGCTGAAAGAAATAACAAATGACCAGAAGTAAAAACAAGCATTATTGCTTTTGCCTTTTTGTGTATTGGCTTTTAGAGTGAAACTGTCAACCATAGTTCTAAGAGGAGTTGGATCTATCTGAGGAAACTGAGGGCTTTTGATTTGGAGGCACAGGACTGTTAGGGCACAGTCCGTTTGAAACTGACACATTTCCTAGCTTTGCTGGTAGCTGCTGAAAAACTGAGAGCAATCCCGTTTTTTCTTGGTTTTCCTTCTACTTGTTGCATTGTGTGTGGTGGTTACAGGCTTTGAGAGGCAGCAGTTGGTGAGGCATTGTGCAGAATTACGCTGCTGAACCCTAATTTCAGCAACCTGCACTGCAATCCTTTGGGGCCTCTGCAGTCATTCCAGGGCTGGAGTGCCCTACCCTGTGGAACTGCAGGGCTGGAACTGCTTGGGGCTCCTTCCAGACTGAGCATTTCCTGCTTTGAAACATCTGTGGCATTTTCAGTTAAATCCCAGTGAGCTGGGAAGATTTGTGAAGGGTGTAATTTCATTTTCTGTTTTTGTACGAATGAGATGCTGTGGGGTGCTTTCAGATAAACTCACTGGAGGTTGAGGGAGTTCTGTCTCCTCACTTGTGTTGCTTGTTGCATTACCTGGTCTATGCTACTACCTCTTGGAGCCTGTACCTGCTGATGCATGTATCAGGCTATTTCTTGCTTTGTTCACCCTGGTACTTAGATGTAAATCTGGTTAAGGAGAATTTTGTATATAGCCAGGAACAGTAATTTTCAGTTTAGGAAGGATACAACTACATATTCCTAAGTACCAGTATTTTTGTGATACTTTATTATAAACTTCTAAGTTATATGTCAAGATGTTGAGTTAATATAGGAACTCGTTTCCATCCTATTTAATAAACAATATACATAAATTGTAAAAATTACACAGAATTTCTTACATGAAAAGATAATCGAGGTTGTACAAAGAATTGACTCTCCCAGTGCTCTTCACACTGTAAGAGCTATAAGGTTAATGTTGCTGTTGTGGAGAAATGTGTGACTAGCTAGGTTATTTTAATAGCTTTATTTTTAAACTAGATTTCCTGAATTTCTTGCTGTTCACAATACAGTTTTTTGACATGATTTCTGGAATAAATTGTCTGTGAAGATACCGATCTGTAGTGATTAAATTTTGATATGTTGTAGGAAAAAAATCTATACTTTTAAAAATTTTCTTTCACAGACAATGATTTGCAAGGAACAAATAGTTCAGGATCATTGGGTGGTCTTGATGTCCGTAGAAGAATCCCTATAAAGCTTATTTCAAAGCAGACCAATAAGACCAAACCTGCACCTCGAACTCCAAGGAATATGAACAGGATGCCTGCGAAGACACAAGCTGGTGATGAAGGTAAATTCATGTAAATTCCCTCTAGTAGGGAAGTGTATTATTCCACAGCATTGTTCGAGACTTTACTCAGAGAAGTCCAGGGTTCTGTCCAAACACAAAACAAGTTTCAAATCTGCAAGTACTGCTGCGCTGTAGGGCTTCAGTAGTGCCCATTTCCAAAACAGTCTGTCTTACTACTTTGGCTCTATCTTTCTGTAGAATGGGCTCAGCAGACTGGAAGTGCTGTGGCATTTTTGATGATTTCAGTAAAAATGACCCATGCTCTTAATAGCAGGTGGTGTCAGTTACGAAAGTGTTGTGGTTGGCTCGTGTCTTTCTTCTCTTTCTCCTTTCCACAGAAGAATTTGATTATAACAAGGAGGAGCGATACGAATGTAAAGGAGGTGAAATGTTTGGCAATCAAAGGAGATTTCCTGGACCCATTTTTTGGGATTATAAGGTAAAGTCATGAATCTTTGTCTGTGTTTCATACCAAGTTGTAGATAGTCCTGGTAGATACTTTGTTAATTAAAAGGTTTTCAGTTATTTTTGTCTGAATTGCATCCTCTGCTTTCTCCTGTTTGTGGCGTTCTTGCTTCTTTTTCAACTAACTCAGAAATAATGGGTCTGTTGATGATAATTGAAATGAGATGCTTTAGTGATGTTGGGGTTTCTTTTCTCACCCCCTTCTCTGTCATACCAGATAAACTTGCTGGGAGAAAAGGATGATACACCAGTCCATTTCTGTGATAAGTGTGGATTGCCCATCAAAATGTATGGACGCATGGTGAGTGAAATTACCAGTGGAAGATGCAGCCATGGTTTCCCTTTAGATAAAATGAGGTTTTACTGTGTCTGTATGAGGCTTCTAGAGATCACTGATTTCAACAGGCATCTTAATAAACAGCAGAATAGTACCAGGATGGAGCTGGAGGCCTTAACTGCTCAAGTGTTTTTGTTCCGTCTGACTGATTTTGCTTTACCCCCTGATTCAATAAAGTAAGCCTGAAAATATTAAACAAAAAACAGAACACCATCACAAAGGAAAAAACCTTCAGTTTCTGGGGTTTTGACCTTACACCGCTTAGGTTTGAAAATAAGCTTTTTATCTCAGTTGAAGACTTGCAGTGAAGTTAGAAAACACTGTTCACTTTTATGTACCTTTAAAAATCCCTGAGATTAATTTAGATTTATAAGTATGATGTAACAGGCTTCAGCATCTGACTTAATGACAGTTAATGCTTTTAAAACTTTCCTTCCTTGCCAGCAAGACAAGTGTAATCAGATTGCATGTACAGCTTCTGTGAAAGTTGAGTGATGGTAATAGTGCAGGACTCAAACTTCTGCCAATGTGTTTTACCAACACTTAACCCCAAACAACACTACTCTAAAAAACCCCAAACTCAGCATAAACTGTTCTAGAAGGTTTCTGTGCAAAGATGCTGTAAATTGTTAACCACTGCTATACTTGTTCACCTCATAGGTAACCTAGTTATTTTAATTATTATAAACTGTGTACTGGAGGGAGGAACTGTATTCTGTAGAATGACATAGATATTTATACACAATGTCTTAACAGAAATGTTTGATTTTTAGATACCTTGCAAGCATGTTTTCTGCTATGACTGTGCTATACTACATGAGAAAAAGGGAGACAAGATGTGTCCAGGGTAGGTTATCTCAAGATTTGTTACTAAAGGAAATGTAAGAAAGTAACTTAAATATCTTATTTCAGATACTCTATTAACGTAACTCTTATTTATGTACATTTAGCAGAGGCAGTAGTGTGCTCTGAACTTTCTTGTTCCTATTCCATATTTTGGGATTGTAAGAGATCAGTGTTTACATTGTTGTTTTTGGGTAGGTAACCTGCTATTGCTGTAATTTGAAAAGGAATTATTAGCAGTTTGATTTACTGTGAAAATGACGTATGTTATATTTTAATACACAGAAGAATTTGTTTGAGAGATGCTACTTAAAAATTCTACCTCATGAGATTTTTATGTTCTTTCATAGTTACATTTCGATATTTATAAACTAGGTGACCTTCAAAACATTGAAAAGTTTCTTTCATTGCTACAGTGGGGCAAAATTGTCAGTTCTAATTTGGCTAATTACGTTAACAAGGAAGAATGCATGTTGAGCTCTCTGTGATGACAATAAATCAATATTCTCTTTTAATTTAGCTGCAACGAACCTGTGCAGCGAATCGAGCAGTGTGTCCGAGGGTCTCTCTTCATGTGTAGCATTGTTCAAGGATGCAAGAGAACTTACCTGTCACAGAGGGACTTACAAGCTCACATCAACCACCGGCACATGAGAGCTGGCAAGCCTGTAACTCGTCCTCCCATCGAACCCGTACACCCTCCTATCGCCCCGCCGCCCGCCGAGATTCCCGAGCGTTTCATAATGCCCCCGGAGAAGCACCACTTGAGCCACATTCCGCCCAAGCAGCACATCATGATGCCACCTCCTCCTCTGCAGCACGTGCCACACGAGCACTACAACCAGCCCCACGAGGACATCCGTGCTCCTCCCGCAGAGATGTCCATGGCCCCGCCGCCCCCCCGCCCCGTCAGTCAGGACACCTTCCGCATCTCCACGAGGAAACACAGCAACCTAATAACTGTCCCCATCCAGGATGATTCCAACTCGGGCGCTC
>NW_005054354.1:1616595-1661573 GCF_000277835.1 Geospiza fortis | reverse complement strand
CCCGCCGCCCATCACCCCGCCGCCCGGACACATCATTGCCCAGATGCCGCCCTACATGAACCATCCTCCTCCGGGACCTCCCCCTCCGCAGCACGGAGGCCCACCTGTAAATGTCAATGCTCCCCCTCCTCATCACTATAACCCCAACTCTTTGCCACAGTTCAGTGAAGATCAAGGAACTCTTAGTCCCCCTTTCACACAGCCTGGGGGAATGAGTCCAGGGATATGGCCAGCTCCAAGGGGGCCGCCTCCACCTCCGAGAATGCAAGGGCCTCCTGCTCAGGCCCCCCTTCCTGGACCACATCACCCTGATCAAGCCAGATACAGACCCTATTACCAATGATACAAGCAACTATATGAATAGAGAATGCCATGAAGAGGATAAAACTAAATACAGAAGCCTTTTAATTAATTGTTTTGGGGTTATTTTGTTGTGGTTTTTTTAAGAATACTGTCATTTTGACTGTAAGACATTTTGAGGTTTGAATCTTAAATGATTTTTAAGCCTTGGCTGTAGGACTCTTAACTTCAAATACTCTGTAGTGCTAAAATAAGTGGCTTAGTAGACCACAGTTGCATTTTAACAGAACTCCTGTTGCTAGTGTGGCTAAATTGTCCTAAGATGATCACTTGTAATATTATTTCCTGGAGAAGATGAACACGTGTTGTACCATTCTGAATATTGTTTTTGTTAAACCCGGTGTTTTTGTTAACCTGTGTACAATAATTAAATTTAAATATGGTTGTAAATGTGGTGAGTTTTTATATGCAGTTAACATACACATAGTTCTGGGACACCATTTCAACACGTATACCTTCCAAACAGCAGTGTAGTGAAATATTAAAGGAACTTTTTAATATTTCTCCTACTGCCATTTACCGTTACTCATGAGGATTTCAGGCTGTAATGAATTCTTGGCACTAGAAATCAGACATGCAGAATTCTGCATTTGCCGCATTCCAGCTTTTCCAGTTTTTTCTTTATGCATCAAAATGAATCTATCAAAGGTAGAGCTTTGGACATGACATGAAACCATGTATTGTGGGGGTTTTTTTTTGAGTTTTTGGAGTTTGTTTTAAAGCTAGTTTTGATTCAGAAAGTTCTGTTTACATGTAAGCTGCTCAGTGGAGTTGAATTCAAACTACTGTGTTTACCTATGGCTGTGTTTTTGTGGAAGTGGCTGTGAACTGGCTTGCCATGTCCATGAAAAGCAGCTTCTTTTAGGCAGGGAAGTCACACTTGCCTCTCTCACTTTATATAATGTGTACAGTAGGAGAACTTCCCATTTGGATAACATGAGAAAAGTGGTCTGAAATCCCATGTGTAGAAATAAAAAGGTACACATTATTTATCTGCTTTGATTTTGTGATACGGGTTTAGTTGATCAGTCAGTCATTAGGTGTTTTGCTTTTCCCAAAAACTCGCAATATCATCAGGCTTTTAGTTCTGTTTTTGTCCAAAATTTTTGTTTTGTGAGAATACATTTCAAGAGAAACATAATCTAAAATGAGAAGTTCCTTTTTAGTGCAGCTGGTAGCAGAAGCAGACACTAACAAGACAGTACTGTCTGTTGGTTGGAGTGTTTATCTTTCCATTTCTTTTAAGTATTTGGACTGAACCATTGTTTTTCCAAATGCCACATTTCTGGCAGTGGTGCTTTTAGATTAAGTCCTTTGGGATTTTTTTAAAGTTTGTAGTTTCCTACTGTTCTCAAATAATCTGAGCCATTGTAAAGCCTCAGTGTTACTTTTTATTTTGTAAAAATTCTTTTCCAGAATCATAAGGGTTAAATTTATGAAAGAGCTGTGACAGTGCAACATTCCAGATTTTGTATTTTTATGTCTAAACTTTATATTTTTAATTGGTAGAGCAAGGGCTCTTTAGATTTATTCTGTTCTTGATTGCCATTGATTTCCTTGTGACCATGGCCAAATCTTTTAGACTGCCTTTCAAGTAAATATTTCTTTAGAGACAAGAACAAATAAATTCTGGGGTATGCAAATGGCCAGTAAGTGTCAACTGCTTGAAAGTCTGCTTAGCTGTAACATATTTCTTTCTAAGAGAGAGTTATTTGGTTTGGTTGCTCTGAAAACTAAGTAATTTTAAATAAAATACAGTGGTGAAGCAAAAGAGACTGATTGTGATAGTGTGCTGTGAAATGGGCTAGTTGAAAGTTTACTGTTTCTATGCATGTGAAGGCAAAAATGGCTCTGCCAGCATTCTTTTCTTTCAGTAACCAACAAACACATGAGGAACTTTTGAGGACCCCTTCTGTCACTGTGAAGTTGCCTGGGAGGAGGCACATTTGTGTTACAGCACGTGACTTTATCTGTGAGGAAAGCTGCATGTCTGATCCTTGTCCTTGGGCTCTGCCCAGCCAAGCTGAGGCCCAGCAGTGCAGCTGTGTCATGGGGACTCAGAGGGCTCCAGCTGCCTGTGCTGGGACACACAGGGAGGGCTGTGCTCCACTTCACCCCTGCTCTGGGTTTGGGAAAATCACATTCTGGAACGAGCTGCTGCCCACAGTCACAGGTGGTGAGGAGATGAGGCCACTCTTTCCACCGTGCTGGCTTTTTGAAGTAAGTCAGGTTGCAAGTTCTGTTACATGTTCACCCATCTCTTAACCCAGATGAAGAGTTCAAAATAGTTCTGTGTCCAAAGCTATTCTTGAAGTGACTGTTAAAGGGCTTTCCTGAAAATGCTGAGGCAGATTGATTAAGGGAAAACAGCAGGTTTTGCTCTATCAAGAAGCACAGAAGATGAATGTATCTCTATCATTGTCACTGTAGACAGTGTGTGAGAATTTTTTCTCTGTATTTGAAACAGAGGTGACATATGTCATAGGGACAATGATGTATTACCCAAAAAAATGAGTGGGATCCCTTGAGCTGGTTAATGACCATGGACGAAAAGTCTGTGATAGAGAACTTAGCTGAATAGTCATCCTATGTAGGCAGGTCTTGGACTTGAGTTAAATTTCTATGTCATCTTGTAAGAGGAAGACTTAAATATATTTTTTTAATTATTAAATCTGGATTGGATTATATATATAAATCTATTACCTATGTAACTAAGGGCATTGTTGATGTTTCCATATTTACAAAGTTTAAAAATGCTTCCTCTGCTTGAAACCCTGTGTTAACTGTCTTTTCAATTTGTTTATGGGTTTTGTATATTAGGATGTTTTTTTCCCTTGATTTGTTGGTTGGGTTGTTTTTTTTATAAATACCTGGTGATTTTACTGAGAGGTTACAGAATTTATGTGTTGTATTTAATTGTATAATTGACAGAGTTAGAAATGGTGAGATGTGATTTCTTTGGATTCCTTCTTACTGTAAAGACAAACATTTGAATTTCATTAATTATGTTTATTTTGAATAAATCTCCTGGTCTGTGGCAGTGATCTCCTTCCTGAAGCATTGCCAAGCAGATCTCAGGTTTTAAAGAGAACTCTGACATTTAAATTTGTCAGCCATTGCAGCTTCCTCTAACAATGTCGCAAAAGCAATGAAAAAGAGTTAGAGATGGTTTGTGTTCACCATGGAAAGAATGAAAGGACACCAGCAGATGGCCTGAAAACATCTGTGCTTTAGATGCTTGTCTCCTTACACTTTCTCCTTGATCCTATCTCTGACTTTGCTTCAGGAGTTGCCTGCAGCCATGCATACTTTATAACTAGGGGACTGATTGTGTGAACTATACTTTCTGTTTGTGATGAGGTTTTTTTAATACTGTTAACTTAAAGACTGATTACCTACATGTGATAAGTAATATTTTTCTTCTAAAAAGAAGAATTAAAACTGTGAATTATTTTTTTTAAATCTGATCCAAGAGAATTATAAAACCTTACTGGATGAATTTTCCACTTCTTTTCACTTCCTGCTCTCAAAGACTGTCAAAAACTATTTGTTACAAACTGAAGTGGAAGTAACTTTACTATTACCTAACTCCACTTTTGAATTTGCACACTTAGCAAGGGAGAAAACTGTTTCCCCCTTAGTGGAAGTCAGATGTTCTCAAAAACATATTAGTGGATATGCTTTCCTTGTGGATCAAGTCTGAACACACCCCTCTCTTCTTAAACTGTTTTCTGCTCTGTAAAACTTGTGTCTGAATTTGAGTTGTTTCTCTCTGTGTGCATTACTGGGCTGCTGACAAAAGCAGGCCCAGGCTCACAGCAGAAGGTCCTGTCAAACCTGGGAAACTGGAGGAGCACTGTGCATTGGAGCTGCAATGGAATATTCAATGTATGGGAAATAAGTTTGAACTTTTTGTGTATATGACAGAGTCCAGTACAGCAGAGAAATGTGCAAGGTTTGGATTCATTTCCATCCTGATTACACTTCTAAAGTAAATATCAGTACTATACAAGTTGTATTTCCCTTTGTATTTATAGTGTTAAAAACAATTCTTAGCAATTCATAAATCACCTTGATACAGTAATTGTCCCTTCACAGTTTTGAGCTTTTGCACTGTGTTCAGATGTGTTATACTCACATTAGTGATTCACACTGACCAGTTTGCAAGCTGAACTGGCTGAATTTGTTTGGGCAATGTGAGTGAAAATGATGTTTAAATCCCCTTTTAGTCTTGACTTAGCCATGAGACACCAACTTTAGAAACTTTCCCTACTCTAAATGGGATGTCTATTCTCTTGAGTATGAGGCATTAATTTGTTGGTCTTTTTTCTTCTTTTTAGAAATTTATTATTTTAAAATAATAAATTTTTTAAAATTTATTATTTTAATCTCTTGCACTCAGTTAATGAGTGCAAGAGATTAAAGTATTAAAAAGTGCAGCATACATCCAGAAAAGCATGGGTGGAATAGCAGCAGGAAGCTGGTAAATCAGCTCAGTCATGATGAAACTTTAGTGAGCAATTTTGATAATACAATTGAAGTGATTCCTGAGTGCCAGTAAGGCTCATTGTAACACAATTCTGGTAATGGGAAGAGTGCTAATATCTGTGGGCAGGCAGGAGTGTTTCCATTTTTGTGTAGTAATGTTTCACAAAAGAACTTCAGCATAACTGCTTAGGGAAAAAACCCCAAATGAGTAACTAAATAGAAGTAAGTATGTGTCAGTCATCAAGGGTTTTCCTCAGTTTTATTTGTGAAAGCCAATGTTTGAACACCCCTCCAAGATAATTTATGGTGAATTATTTCCTCCACTAAATAAAATCACTTAAGTGCTGATGATTGTTGCTCAATTTGTCCTTTGCCATTTCTGGGCCAGGTAAACTTTCAGGCATTTTCTTAGGAAGCAGAAGGGAGCAATGCATACAGACTGAGAAAACAAATTCTCCACATTCAGCACAGGGATGAGGAATAGGGAACTGTGAGCAGCGTTTCAGTAGAGGTGCTTAAGGATACTTCTTCCTTAATAGGAACTCAATTTGAAATTGAAAAAAAATCAGGTTTGTGTGTTATAATCCACTCTCCATTGGGCCTAAGACCTTGAATAAACACTTCTAATTTTTTGTTTCTGTATTTCACATTGCACCACAAAGTGATAATCAGACTTGAGAGTAGGCTTGAGCATCTCTGGCTCTCTGGCTTCTCCATTTTCCATCCCTCTTGCTGGCTATAAAATTGTTATTTAGTTACAAAGTGTCTGTACTGTGCTGAAGAGAGATAGGCTTAGGATATGTGATGAGAAATTAACATGATACCTGTCAGGTCTCCAAAGAGCAGGTATGGAATTTGCCTTTTTGCCTAATTCCTGAGGAAATTATTAAAATGCAGTATATGGTAGTGTTCTAACTGAGCAGCAACAACACCCAGTGCAGGATATTTAGAAACCTAAATAGTCAGGTTTCTGAAAGTCCCTGTCTCAAAAATGGAGCAGTAAATCTGCATCAGCACAGTATCCCACAAGATGTTATCATCTGCATGAGAGTAAACTGCCCAGAAAAATGCTGGTATTGGAATAACAGAGAGTTGCAGAAATAACCAGAATAGCTCATAAAGCATCGGAAGTACAATTGCTACTGGTATCAATGTTGAAAAAGAAGGAGTAGGTTGATTTAAGAACCTAATGTAGGGATGTGTGCTAAAAGAAGGAGTAGGTTGATTTAAGAACATGGCAAGTAGCTGGTAGGGATGTGTGCCATGGGAGTGCAAAGCTCTCTGGCCAAGGCTGTCTATGCACCATTTAAGAGAAGGTGAATAGTTTTGGAAGGGGGATTTATCGTCTGTGGCACTGTGCTATGTCAGAAAAGTCATTAGTATAGAAATTAATTGTTCTGAGATGTGCAACTTAGAAAATAATCTTTTTTATTAACCTGAAGCCTGACAAAAAATCCCATATGGAGTGCAGTATGTGGTACTCCACCAGATACTGCACTTCATTTATTGCTTTTGATGGGGGTGTTTGCCTGGGTCTGTACAGGTACATGTGAGCACAGGACTGAAAAGAGCAGCTGGAGTCTGGCAGTTCATATTTCACTAGTATGATGGGGTATCATGGTTTTCATGAACATGTTTACATCTCATCCTAAAAGCTGTTTAGTTTTTGCTCCTCTTGTTCCAGCTGGAAAGGATCTCACCATTGTAAAAATGAGAAACCATCTTCTAATATCTTGTTCATGTTTAAGTTTGTCCAGTTCATTTTTTTTCTCCTTACAGGACAATATTATTTTTTATCTTGCATAACTTTTCTTCTATCCTAGGTTAAATCCCTGTATCTATTTCTCTTTTTGCCAATCCTTAGATACAGGCTCTCCATTTTACAAAGATCCTCATAACAACTTTCTTCATTTACATTTGATCCTCATAACAATTTTCTTCATTTACAGCTCTTCTTGAACTGGAGAGCTCAGTCCTGAAGTTCAGACTATTTAGAGTGAAATTTCCCCTGTGCTTTGCACAGTATCACAGAATCACAGAATGTGCTGGGTTGGAGGGGACTCACAAGGATCATCAAATCCAACACCTGGCCCTGCACAGCACCATCCCTGCATGTCACCCCATGTGCCTGAGAGCATTGAGCTCTGTCAGGCTGGCACTGTGACCACTGCCCTGGGGAGCCTGTTCCAGTGCCCAAACACCCTCTGGGGGAAGAATCTTTTCCTAATATCCAATCTAAACCTCCCCCAGCACAACTTCAGGCCACTCCCTCATTTCCTGTCGCTGGTCACCACAGAGCAGAGATCAGTGCTTGCCCCTCCTCCTCTTCCCCTCATGAGGACATTGTAACTGCTGTGAGGTCTCCCCTCAGTCGCCTCCAGCCAGTGACCTCAGCCACTCATATGGCTTCTCCTCATCACCATCTTCATTGCCCTTTGGACACTCTCTAATAGTTTAATGTCTTTTTTATATTGTGGTGACCAAGTAACTTTTGTGTTCTGGAAAGATCTATTGTGTTTCACTCTATGTTTTTTTGAAGGGTGCATTGGAAGGGCACTTTGGCAGTGTGCTAATTGCACCTGTCTGCAGGTACTGCAGTGCTGGTTATCTGGCACGCGACACGTACGGGACGGTGAATCTGCTGTGGCACATGCAGAAGAGCAGTGCTTGGTGTGAGCAGCTGCTCACCTTCCCCATGGTGTCTGCAGGAAGCAGCATCTCTGTGATGCCACCGAGGGCCACCTCTCTCACACCAGGTCAGGCACATGATCACCCACCACAGAAGCACAGCTTGTTATTCATCTGCAAATTGCATGAGTGTTTCCTGAAAGCTGAACTTGTCCACTTCTCTCTTCAAGCTCACCTAATTCTTTCTATATTCAAAATCTCTTCAATTTTAATACTGTCTCCCAGCTTGATTCTCATCAGAAAACTCCAGATTAAAAAAAAATAAAAAAAGAGATGAGAATATTTAACAGATTTTGTTTTTAACACCTGCATACTCTGAAGATAAAAACCGTAGTGCAGAACAGTTTCTCCTTCCCTTCAGCCCTTCTTCAAGTCCAAATGAACAATTCTGGCCACCCCAGCTCAACTGAAAGTTGAAACTAGGCTTTGAAGACTAAAAACTCTTGTGATTTCAGAGTGCTGTTTCTTTCAGACTCCGGGAATGGTTCCATTTTCCTCTAGGCCAAAGATTTTTATACCTCTAGCACTTGCTTTAAGAAATTAAAAGTTCTGTCACTGTGGGCATTGTGTGTTCTTCTCTGAAAGTTGTGATATAGCTCATCTTCAAGCCCTAGACTTGCAGCAGGGGTTAACTGACAGCAGTTGTGCAGAGTATCAGAGAAGACTCTTTGAGCTGAAGCCCTCTGCCTGTCTGTCCATAGATCCTGGCAATTCAGCCTGCCCACCTGGAGCTCCACACCCCCAGCTCCTTCAGCCAGGTTCTGGGGCCACTGTCTGTCACAGGCTGGTCTCACTGACTGTGAGCTACCCTGATGGTGCATGGACAAATGCACATACAGTCACTGAAACCATGGTGGTTCACTCTCTGTGTATGTACAATGGTTCACTATCAATGTATCCTCCCTTGTGCACTTTACACAAGCCCAATCCAAATCAATGAATCTTGTTTTGTTCTGAAAATCCTGTGTCTTTCCTGAACAATCTTCATAATTAGATATATTAGTCACATATACGTACACTGTGCTTATGCTTGTGGTAGTAAGCTGAGAGCAAGTTTAACTCAGTCTACTAAATATCTTACAAACCATCAAGAAAACTTTATTCAAGTTATATACATGCTGAAGATAAAATATCAGTCCTAACTATTATTCTATGGTATCCAATACAAGATTTCAAATATTTATAGATTCTCAAGAAACTGTACAGGTTGTCTACAAACCGTGGTATGAAATAAGAAAACCTGTGTGATTTTAGCCTCTCTATATAAATATATATATATGTATATATAAATACATTTATATATACAGAGACACATAAAGACTAACAAGCCCATTTCAAAGCCTGGAACATAACTATATGTAGTAAGTCCTTCTTAAGGTATTTAAAAGTGTCCTTCTGTCCTCATGCTCATCACACATTCATCTTCTCTGACATTGTGTTGCTGGAGGATATTATACTTAGGAAGTTAAGTCTAAAATTTTGTTTCTGTTGGAATCTGTAAGGAATAAAAAAAAAATGCACATTCTGTAAAGAATAGCCAGGGTAGGTGTCATCTGGTAAATGATGTGTAAGTATTTGTATGGTAAATATGTGTAAGTATTTGATCCCCTAAAGCATTTGGATGGGAAGACTGGGGTCTGACATTTCCTCCTTACAGGGTTGCCCTGTGCTGGACACTGCCCTTCTCTCTTTGTGCTGGAAGGCTGTGTGTGTCCCTTATCTCTGTCTCCAGACTCCCCTTCTGCCTGAGACAATTAGATAAACTGGACTAATGTTGACTTCTCTGCCACAGGGCCATTCTGCCAGTGACTTTATCATGGAGGAGCTGGGATGGACAGGTGAGGAGACCAGGTGAGGCAGGCTGGTGAGGCAGCCTTTGCCTGCCTTCCCTCTGCCCCGTGCACACCGCAAGGCTTGAAAGCCAACCCCATCCCTCTTACCTGGTAAGGCTTTGCCCTAAGCCAAATCCCAAACGTCTGGTGAATTTCTGCCTGGGCAGACACAAGAGCTCAGGTGTGAAGAAGCTTTTGTTATCTGACCTAGCCATTCCCGTGAGCAGCTCTTTTGGGCTGCACTGTCTACAGCTGGAGGGCCATAGCCAGAGCCTTACCGTGCACTCGCGGCTGCGCAGTCCGTTCCTGGGGATGATGACATAGTCACTGCTTCTACCCTTCTCCTGCAACGAGCACAAGAAGTTGTGGGTTAGGAAATGGATTACTTTTCTTTTTCTGTTTATCGTTTTTCACATTAAAGAAGGTCTTTATTTTTAAATCTCTGGAACATGCCTGGGATGTTGACATAGAAGAAAGGAAGCTCTCACTTGTCAGGTCAGGCTTTTATGACCTCCACAGCATCTCTGGATCAGTGCAGAAGGTCTGGACCAGCTCAGTTAAATGGGATTAGACAGTTTCCACATGAGCAGCATTCTGGGTCTGGTACATTTAAACACATTTATTGTATACAGGATCCTATCTTGCTCTTGATTTATGAACACTCCCAGAAAGGCCATCACCAAATCTGGCAGTACTAATTTGTCCACAGTACTTTAGCACTCCTTTTGAAGACAGACAGGGCTGGAAAGCCTATATGCAAGCAGCATAAAGTCTGCCTTTCAAGAGCCACTGCAGCAAATTGAGCAGTCTCTGCTGGGTGGGTGACCACAGAGGTGGATGGTGGATGGGCACTGTGCTCTTCCCAAATGGGTGACTTGAAGTCCACAGCCAGGCCAGTCACCAGTGGGGATTATTCACTCCCTTCACAAGTGGATTTCCACACATCTGAACCAGGAGCCACTCTTGTTCTTCAATTTGATTGGAGACAGCTGAGTTTTAATGACTATCTTTTTGAAAATAGAGACAGTGTAGCGCACACAGCTGTAGCTGTGCAGGGCACTGCTGGGAGCCTGGCAATACTGGAAAAGCATTAAAGTAATGATAGATGAAGACTGTAGTGTTACCTCAGCAAGCTTTAATTTGGGGGAGTTGGCTATGTCCTTCTTCAGCAAAATGTGTAAAACTGCATCATGAATGGTGAGGAAAAACATGGATGGCTTAATCTCTTCATCAAAAAATGCACTTCTCTCCAGTTTGTCCAGGAGGCCCTCTGTGAGTGAACAAAATCAAAGCACAAGTGACCTGCAGGCCTTAAAAAGGAAGAAATGGTGTATCCTGAGCATGCCCACTGAGTGAACACGGGAGCTGCTGGTATAATGCGCTGTTTTATTCATTCGAACAGATGGCTTTATGGTGGAACATAAATGCCCATCAGTAGTTCCCTCCTCTGTGCCAGGCAGGAAGGAATTTGAGCCCCTTTTCTTATTCAATGCCCAGCCCAGGGAGCATGATGGTGGGTCCTGCAGCGCAGAGCTGTACAACACAGCAGTGGCCACAGGCAAAAGGAGCCATCACACATGGTCCCAGCCTTTTGGGGACAGCATGGGAGTAACAATTTCCCATTTAGTGGGACCTGTTTGCTATCCAAGACTGGAAGGTGGATAATGGATGGCTGGGTAATCCTCCACAGCCATACTCAGTGGTCAGCAGGGGAGGCAGTGGGATGAGGCATCTGTGGGGATGCTAAAGCAAAGGCCAGTACTCACCATATGCCCCAGCAATGTAAATGTCAATGTCGAGCCGGACAAACTCTTTCAAAGTCTGTTAAACCAGAAGGAGGCACCATTTAGATTCTGCTGGGCTTGCTGATTGCCACTATAGTGATTAGCCACAGCAAATATACCAACCACTCTATGATATTTAAGATCTGTGATGGTAAGTGGATCTAGACTCAAACTCTGTTGCACATAGAGGCAGGACAATCTCTTCACATGGCTGCAGACAGGGGTGGCCAAGCCTTTTGGAAAGAGCCTATTGAAAAGGTTTAGCTCACAGAGAAGTAGGTGATCTTTCATAAGTTGTATGGCTTTGTTGTATCTACATGACACATGATGAAACGAAAAAAAAATTACTTCACAATCTTCTGGGGGAGATTTTTGTAACTGGGAACTTGAGCAGAACTAGAATTCCCACTGTCATGGTGGGTCTTTAGTTCCTATGGAAATACACACCCTCTGTGTCTCCAGACTGTTAACTGTAGCTGCTACTGTTGAAAATGTTGTGCCTTTTGCTTTGTTCAAGGTCATCTGGGCAAGCAAAGTCAGGAGCAGAAATGGAACTCCAATGTTCCAACTCCAGCTGGGTGTTCAAAGCTATATTTCATATCTACATTTCTGCAAAGCTTCCCAAAATCTTACCAGGTGAAGAAAGGGTACTACAGACAACACTTTAATTCCAAGACAATTTATACTGATTATTTAAACTATTTCCTAAACATTTTCTATAGAAAATGTACATTCAAATTCACATAAACTCAAGGTTTGCCACCGGCCTTCCAGTCCATGCCACAACGCCTTTAAGAAGCAGACTACAAACACAGAATAGAATCATAGAATGGTTTTGGTTGGAAGGGACTTAAAGATCACCTTGTTCCAAAGCCCCTGCCCTGGACAGGGACATTTTACACTGGAGCAGGTTGCTCAGAACATCATCTAACTTGCCATTGAACAGTTTCAGGGATGGAGCATCCATAGCTTCTCTGGGCAACCTGTTCCAGTATTTCACCACCCTCGCAGTAAAAGATTTCTTCTAATCTGGACCTGCCTTCTTTCATTTTAAAGCCATTGCCTCTTGTCCTGTCACTGTATACCCCTGCAAGAAGTCCCTCTCCACGCTTTTTCATAGGCCCCCTCTAAGTATGGAAAGGACATACTTAATAGTACAGCCTTCATAGCCTTCTCCTCTCTAGTCTGAGCAACTCCAGCTCTCTCAGCCTTTCCTCATAGGAAAGATGCTCCAACCCTCTGGTCCTTTCCATGGCTCTCATCTGGACCTGTTCTAAGATGTCCATGTCTTTCCTGTCTTGGTGACCCCATAGTTGGTCACCTACTTCGGGCAAGGTCTCATGAGAGTGGAGTAGAATCTCTCATGAGAGTGGAAGAATCACCTGCTGGTGACACTTCTTTTTATGCAGCCCAGGATATGATTGGCTTTCTGGCCTGGGAGTGCACATTGCTGGGTCATGTCCAACTTTCCATCCACCAGCATCCCCATCTCCTCCTCTGAAGGTCTGTTCTCAATCCATTGATTCCCCAGTCTGTATCAATACTGGGGATTGCCCTGATCCACCTGCAGCACCTTGCACTTGGCCTTGTTGAACTTCATGATGTTCAGGTGGGCCCACTCCTGTCCAGGTGCCTCTGGGCACCATCCTTTTGCTCATGTGTATCCCTCAAGTGTAACTGCATTTGTAAGAGTTCCTCTCATATGATCACTCTTTGTCTCGTGAATTGTGATTACCTTTCGGAGGACTGTCATGGCAGAAAAATCCAGGAAGGACACAGATGAGAAATCCAGAATGATGCTGTGGATGTTGACCTGGGGCACAGTGATGCCAGGGGGGAGGTCAGTGCTCCAGTTGATCCGAATGGGCAAGTCTGTCATGATGGTGGGCTGGTCCAGCTCTTCTATCTTGTTGTTGTCCAACTCTTCCTCTGACTCATATGTAGGGTTAGCCATGCAAATCAAGCCCTTCTGTGTTGACATAGAAAAATGTCATAATTAGTTCTCTTCTTTAATACCCAGCCAGGGTAGTGATACTTCTCACAACAGGGCAAGAGTAATGGCAACACACAACTGATCTTCCCATGAGACAGAGCAGGACCCACCTGGGAAGTTCTGTCTCTCCCTTGTCTGGAGAAATATGGAAATTATTTAATCATCATCATAATCACTTGATGATGGCTTTTCATTGCTTCCTGAAGCCAGTTGCCAGACACATTTTAATTCAGTAATTTTGGAACAAGTCAACAAAAGGCATGCAGGACTTGAGCTGGGAGAAAACCAGCTTTATCCTACCATTAATGCAGAAAGATATTCACTTCTGTGGGATCTGATCCTGCTATTTGTTGCCAAACAAAACTCCAGTGGACATGCACAAGCTCTGCCCATAGTAAATCTGTAGGTCTCAAACTGTGAGTGCCATTTAAAATCTTGGTTTTTAAATGTGTTTATGTCACAAAGTGGCAGCTTGGGGAATAGTGTATCTAATTAAGAAGGGAGGCTATGAGGTCCTTCTCTGCCATGTAAAACAGGGAGCTGGGTTCCTTAACTCCCCCCTCACCCTGGGGGGTTGCCTTACATACCGGTGTCACTTGCAGCTCTCCTTTCTTCAGCATCTTCCTAATCTTCCTCAGAGCTTTATTGCGTTTCCTCAGGACTCTCAGTGGGTTGAAGCCAACCTGCAAAACCAGCACTTTGAATAATTCAACAAAAAACCACCTCTGTGACACCAGGGGAAGGACAAAGCATCTCACAAGGTTTTTGTTACAGTCATGATGACCATAGTTTGAACTTGATGTTGTCTGCCACTTTTCACAAATTCAAGCAAGGGCTCTTTGCAGGTTGGAAGGATGTCTATGGGAATGGCTGCAAATGAGGCAGGGCTATCTGTACTGCTTGAGGACACCAGCATGGACAGCATTACAGCAGCGACAGTGCTTAGCACAGGCCAGCAATTCCAGCAGGGTGGCACAGCGCTGGCATCTCCTACTCATCTGCATTATGAGATGGTCACCCAGGTGGCCAAGATCGGAGAGCTCATGGTTTGTATCTGTTTTGTGCCTCCTGACTGCAGTGTGGGTCATTCACCCACTCTTTTGCCTGAAGAAGAAAGCCAGATTTTGTCATGTTGCCTTCATATGTCTCTTGAAACTCTGAGCTGGTTTTAAAGAATTAGATGGCAGGTAAATTAGGCTAATAATAAAATTAGGCTAAAATACTAAATTCCTGCAAGTCTTCTGCCTCATCCATCTAGTGTGTAGAGGAGAAAGGTGTTAGAAGTATCTGTATTTATAGAGAAAGAGTGGTGTGAACATTTGCACTTGCGGAAAAAAAGCTTCAGGCTCTTCTGAGGTGAAAGCCAAGCACATGGAGAACAAATGTGTCAGATTCTCTCATTCCTCTGCCAGTGTCAGTCCCTCATGTGAAGAACAAACTGCTCATTATGAGTGCTCAGGGGAGTCACTGCTTATCAACTCCCCACTAAGAGCAGCAGGAAGGGGAGGTTATAGTGCAGGCTGTGTTTGGGCTGGGGATGGTGAGCCTCATTCACACAGTGGGGGCTCAGGGGTCCTGGATCTCTGTGCTGGCTATGGAAACACTGGCTGCATTCACCAGTTTGTTATGAAAGATGTCAAGACCTCTTTGAGAGGATGATTCCGTTTGGTATTCTTCTGACTGTTGTGGTTACGTTCTTGGGGCAAGACGAGTAAACTAGAATTTATTGTGTGTAAATACAAGAGCAAATATAATATAATAAAATAAATTTGCCTTTATATTATCTATGTTTATACTCCTTTCTTCTTTAAATATGTATTGCTATGGTATAAGTATACATATGATATAAACATATACCATGTTCTCTTTCTCAGAGGTGTGTGCATACATGTTATATGACAGTAGTGGCAACAGAAAGCTCACCCTTGAACTGTGGAATGACTGCATATATAGTAATTATTGGGAAACTGTATCCACCTTAAAGTGTCACACAATTCATATGTTCAGGAAGCCTCAGACACTTACAGCAGTGATGAGTTTCTCTCTGAAGAATTCAATATTAGCAAAGAAGATTGGAGAGGAGCATCTGAAAATCTTCACTCCCTCTGGCTCATAGATCTGTAAAATGAAGCAAAAGTGTCAGTGGCAATGTTTGCTATAGAAGCACAAGTGCAGCAGGTGGTAAAAGAAATGAGGCATTTCTTACATCAGTGTAATCCTTCCTGTTTCTGTAGATGTTACTTCTCCCAACATTGGCCAAAACAGTGCAGCTTGGACTGTGAACAAACACATACACAATTACTTGTGTCCCACGTGGGAACAGGATCAAATGAAACCATCTCAGCTGGGGTGGCACACTGAGGCAAGCCCCACATCCAAAGGTTTACACCTGTAAATTATTTTTCCATGCACGGTTGCTGGACAGACCAAGGCACAGATGGGGCTGTTGCCCTTCCCTGTACAGAGGGAGGCCCCGGGAAACCATTGCATTGAACAAGTACTCACATCTGGGAGCGGATCACCACAGTCAGCAGCTGGAATGCCACAGCTGTTCCTAGTCCAATGTCCAGGCCAAGAAAGATGGCAGCTAAGAAAGTCACCACCCATATAACCTGTAAGGAGACAGTGGATGGCAACATTATAAACATGTCAAGAACCTAATGAAAATCCAGCAGAAAGGCAAGATTAGAAGTGAATCAGAAATCTAGTAAAGCCGAGAGTTGTAAGTGTGCAAATATAGGTGCTGTGAGTGTACATGACTGATAAATTACTGGATAATACTGAATAACTTTTAGTCACAGAGTTCAAAGCATTTTCATGGGGCAGATAACTGTTTGATAGCTCAGAAAACTGAGGCCTGGAACCATTTGCAAGCCTAAATTTTGTGAGAGGCAACAAGTCCTGCCCTCTAAGCACAACCTTTACCATTTGCAGTAGACCCTTCAAGTCCCAGTTTTCATTTGTTTGTTGCTGTGTATCTTCCATATGACACATTGTGTGATTGTGAGAAATGTCCCTGAATGCTTAGTCAATGCAGTAGATATTTGGATATTTTCTGTCATTTAGGCATTTTCTGTAACTGTCTTCTCTATCTGGCTTTATAAAATGCACTATTTTAATAGATTTTGATGAAATGGAAGAAAATGAAGTTAAGAGTATGGATCGACTCCAAATACATGAGACAAAATGGAAAACATTAACAAGGCATATACCAGTAAAAAAGGCATGCAAATATTGTACTTTCTGTTTCGTGAAGTAAAGCAGGGATAAAAAAAAGAACATTTGTATGATAGATCGCTTTTTTAGAGCATTTAACTTCTGATGCATGAAACTCAACTTACACAGTCATACTTGTCCTTTCTCCAGAGGATGCCTATTTCCTTGAACTGCATGAGCATTCCTTTCAAATTGCCAAGAGCCAAAGATGCAAGGACTGACTGTTAAAAAGACCAAAACACATGTTCCTTGTTTAAGTAAGCAAAGAAATTGTAAAACATTAGGAATTAAAAGATCATACAAATAGGGCCAAAGTGCAGCTGAAAGGCCAGGGAGCTGCTCCCAGTGCACACTGCTGTTGGAACATCCAACACTGCACTATGGTGCAGTGCATGTGTCTGATTGAGGCTGCAAATCTCACTTATTTTTGACACCTGAAAGTTGGTTTTTGGTGTTTGGGTACTTGTGTTCCTTTTGAGGGACCAGATGTAGGGGTCCTTTCTGGCATAACATGGGAAGAAGAACCAAGCTTTTCAAACCTTTTTGGCTCCCACTGAAGTCTATGAACACTCTCAGTGTGCTCAGAGATTAGCCCTGTCTTCGGGAAGCAGGAGGAAGCATTAGATGAAACAAGTGAATACCTTCTGTAATGGTGCCAGGAGAAACCCAATGGCCAAGATCACAATCAAAACAATGACAGATGAGATAATGCCAGCAATCTGCATGAGAGAACAATTCCACAATGAATAAGTGCCCACAGGCATGATGGCTAGCTAGGAAAAAAAGAGCTGTCTTTCATTAAATGCCATCATGACTTGTCTTCTGTACCTGTGTTTTGCCTCCTGTGCTCTCCTGCACACCTGATCTTGACAGAGCAGTGCTGGAGGCAAATCCCTTGAATGATCCACCAACTATATTACCCAGCCCAAAAGCAATTAGTTCCTGAAATAAAAATAGAAGAGATTGTTCTTAAGAGCTGGTTTGTGACAGTTATTCACAAGGCAAAGCTTTCCTAAAATTACTTATTTCCCACTGATAAACGCAGTATATTGATGTCTGTGTTATCTGCCTACCTGGTTGCCATCTATTGGGTAGTCATGCTTGATGGAATAGACTTTAGCCACGGAGAAGGCCACTGCAAACCCAACGATTGCAATGGAAATGCCGTCACCAATACAGTTCTGGAGGATGCCTACATCAGGTGCAACAGGTGCATGAAACCTGAAAGACAAAAAACTCATTAAGGAGATGCCTAAGGGTCTCTTGCAGATCCTAGGGAGAATTCCTTTCTGAACTTCCTTTTCCCCCTTCTTTTTTTCTCCAGTGAACTGAAATCTGAAGAAAGGAGACTCATGAGCAGAAATAGATGTTGCTCTGCAAGCTTCACCTACTAACACCCCTGGGGCTACAGAGACCACCACAGACTCACTCTGCTGTCCCAGCAAATGTCTTCCTCCCTCTTTTTAACTTGACATGTGCCACCTGATTCTTTATGCCAAAATTCTGGCATAGCCAGATGAAGGTTATATATTCTATATGTGGAGAAATAATCTTTATGTGGGTATAACTCTGGATGGGCAGATGTTGAGGTCTCTAGAGGATAATGGTGCTGAAGAGATGCTGATGGCTGGTCATGGGACCAGGCAGGAGAATTGTGCAGGGCCCTGGCAGCTTCCCAGGGTTGGTGGTGGCTGCTGAACTGTGCATGTGCTGCGAGGGAAACGGAGGAGTTCAGGAGTGAGTAGTTCAATAAAAAGGACAAACATCAACCTCCTGCTCACCAGCTATCTCAGAAAGTGAAGTGCACAATTATTTCATGTCTCAGTGTACTTCTTGATAAGTAGGAGATGTGCTCTAAGTGTAACTTTTGTGTACTGAAAGTGTATCATATCATTGAGAGAAAAATGTTTATTTACCTACTGAAGAAGATGAAGCAGATAATTTTTAATCAGAAACATAGCTGAACTCGTTCAACACTGCCAAACTAAAGAGAACGTCTTGCTCCACTGGTGAATTGTAAGTCACTTACCCTTCCTCTAGTTTTCCAACAACAGCTACATCAAATTTTTCTTCAAAGTTGACAAAATAGGAAATCAGTGCTGCTAAGATTGTCTGAAAGATAATAAACCACATCTCAGGCACATTAAAGCAAGAGTGTGAAGAATCTATTAAACACAATTACCTTCCTTCTCTTACACACTGTCCAGCCTCATCACTAGTGGCAGAATTATGCCCCAAGTTTTCACATCCCCTTGCTGTTCAGATGTCACTCCTGAATAACCTAACAGGTATGGGTTTGCATTCATAAATCACACAGACTGTAACAGAATATCTTACTAACAACAGAGATCATCCCACCCAGTAAACCAGGTATGTTCTAACAAGGTGCTGTAATGATTCTGGGGGAAAACAAGTGCTGCTTGAGTCTTTATATCCTCCAGGATTTTGGAGGCTTGCTGCCCCTGTGAAGCTTCCTCCACCCCTCTGCTGCTCAGAGTGGGCAAAACCTTCTGCTGCTGGAGGGCAAAATAATTTTGTGTGTGGCCATAGATATCTAGGACTTCAGTGACTGCTTGCAGGTGTGGCGCAGAGGGGCCTCATCTGTGAGACTGCAGCTGGCTGCTGTCAGAGCCTCTACTGTCCAAGGAAAAAAATTCATAGTTTATAACACCACAGATATGTCAGTTAAGAACAGCTATGTGGAAGTACAACATCTCACAATATCTCCTGAATGCTGTAATTTTTTCTTTACAGGTAAAATGATAATGCATCATTTAGTGGATAACAGGAGAAGAAATAGTTAAAACTCTGCTTCCCATGTCGTTACACGGAGCAATTGCAAAATCGAAGGAAGTGACTCACCACCAGGAGTTCGATCGGGATGGGAGCTGGTAACTTTTCCTTGTATCGATCATTCATTTCTTTTACCACAAACACGATAAGCAACACAATCAGTGATGTGACCAGGTCAGCAATGTTTGCTTTTGTGATCTGGCTGAAAACGCTCTCCAGAGTCTGCAGAAGCAGGAAGAGACATGTGGTGCTTTAGAAACAGTTGTGCCCTGGCACAGCAGCACTATCCCTTCCAGAATAACCTGTATCTGAGCAGCTCTAAGGACTGTGCTGCTTGGGAGATATTCCCATGGGATGATGTGGACTGCAAGCCCCCCTGAATGTATGTGCACCTGCCAAATGATAGAAGCTTCTGCAAAAGACCTTTTCCACTAACTTGTGGCCCTCTCCTCCAGATTTGCCCCTGAGGGAGGGTTGGAACAGCAGGCAAGTCCGTCATAGGAAATGTGAGCAATGGCATTGCTGGGCAGGTGCCTTTCTCCACTCCTTCCTTCCTGTACTTCTAGTCCCTCCTTTCTCATCCAACAGCCCTCACAGAGTCATATGCTAATTAAATATGTATAATATCAGCCCATGAAAAATTAATAATTAAATCCTTAAGGCAGAGTTGAATGCTTATTTGAAATATGCCAACACAATATAGTAAATATTATCTAATTATCTCAATGGGGTGTAACTTGGTGCTTGGTAATAAATTTAAAGATTGGCTAAATACTAATAACATATTCTCATTTTTCTCTTGTTTTTCCTCCTGCTTTGCATTTTTTTGCTGAGTTATTTTTACTGCCTTGTGATACACAGTCAGAAATACATCCCAGGTACATCAGTAGCATTAGCAAATAATGAACACCTAGCACTTACATAGATGATGCCAAATGGTTTATTAAATCCGGGGACAGGTAATTGAAACATGAATTTCAGTTGAGATACCAAAACGTGGATAGCTGCAGCAGTTGTGAAACCACTGATTAATGATTGTGATAGATAAATAACGATGAATCCAAACTGGAAAATTCCCAGAAGCAACTGAAATACAAAATGAGCATGGGTCAGTGGGATTCATTTGTGTTTTTAAGCAATCTTTGAAAGAAAGACAGCCATATTTCATGAAAGCAAAGATTTTCACCTCATCCCATCCATCCAGAGATTAAGGAATGTACCATCACCAGACTTGCAACAAAAGTTGATATATAGCAACAGAGGGCATAATACTAGTATGAGTAACTGCTGCAGCAGTAAAAACCCATTATTTTTATTTTACAGCTAAAACATAAATCCTTATTTCTAGGGTTTTCAGTTCCATATTTTCACATGGTACAAGGGTTTCATGAAGCAGGGAGGAACTGTAGGAATTCTTTATTAGGGAGTAAGGATGAATGGTTTTTTTAAAAAAAAAACAAATCCAAATATTTTACTATTGCAAGGCAGAGCTCTTACTCCCCTTGGTGTATCTGCATCATTCACATTACTTTCACAGGTATATTTTCTTATCCAGCAGATTGTTTTTTGCTGTAGGTGAAGGTTGCAGCTGTGTAGGCTGTGGGCTCAGGCCTGCGCAAAACCAAGGATTTCACAGCACATGTGAGTGCCTGGTCACTGGAGGGAAGATATGTCTCCTAATCAGTGAGCCAGGGTCACTACATGGAAAGCGGAAGAGGATTACTTTGGTGGCTACAACAGCAGAAACCAGAGAGGAAGGTCAGGCCACCTTCCACCTATTCACACAGGTGTGCACACACACACACACACATTTACCAACCTGAACCACCCCAGAAAGGAAGGTTACAGATGCAGCCACCATCACCCTCTCATAATTTATTGCTGAGGTATTTGTGGAATTGCCATTGCCAGTGCTGTCATCGGGGACCAGCCTGGTGACGACTCCTCCCACCATGAGGCTCAGGACAGGGAAGGGACCTGAGCAGCACAAGGCATTTGTTAAAAGATCTGAAGAGGCAGCATGTAGCTCTTCATCAGTGAGGAGGGTAGGTGCAGTGCCTGAACTTACCCACTGAGATGTGTCTCGATGTGCCAAAGATAAAATAGACCAGGACAGGGAAGAATGCTGCATAGAGTCCATAACTGGGGGGGACATTCACCAGCAAAGCAAAGGCCAGGCCTGTAAAGACAGAGGCCCAGGGAAGGTGACATGTGTGCTGCAGGCTGAGGCCAGCAGTGCCTTGGCACCTGGCTTAGCAGGCTGTGTGAGGACACGCATTTCCCCAAGGTACCTTGCAGCACAGCCACCAGCCCCGTGTTGATGCCAGAGATGATGTCACTCAGGACCCACTCCCTGAAGCGGTACGCTGGCAGCCACGAAGCGACTGGAAACAAACGCAAAGCAATTTTTTTGGCCCTTTGTGGGGAGCAGCTGCAAAGGCACAAGGGAACAAAATTTTGTCAGTGAACAGCTTGGCTGAATTGCAGCCTGTTTTAGAGAGGTGCGGAAAGGGGAAGGATTCGGGTTCTGGATGCCAGAAGTCAAAATCTCACCCAGACACAGCCCTGATCAACCTGCACTGCCATCTGTGCTTCAAGGTATATCCAGTGGCCTTCAGAGGTTCTTTCCAAACCAAATTCTCATAGAACCCTAGAATGGCTTGGGTTGGAAAGGAACCTCTGTGGCCGTCTAATCCAAACCCCCACCCCAATAAGAAGGCATGCCACCCACTAGGTCAGGTTTCTCGGAGCCCTGTCCAATCTAACCTTGAACATTTCCAGGGAGAGGGGATCCACCATGTCTCTGGGCAACCTGTGCCAGTACCTCACCACCCTCATCACAAAAAAATTATTCTTGATATCCAGTACAAATATACCTTCTTTTAGTTTAAAATCACATCCCTTGTCCTGCTGCAACAGGCCATGGTAAAAAGCCTGAGTATGTCTTTCATATAAAACCCCTTTAAGTGCTGAAAGGGTGCAGTAAGATCTTCCTAGAGTCTGTGCTGCCGAGGGCCCAGAAAAGGAGAAGCTACCTTAGATACAGCTGTAGGAAGACTTCTAAGGGTAACAGCAGTCAAAATCCATTAGAAAAATCCGACATTGAATTTAGTTAGTGAATTTTCACTTGCTATGTTGGAATGGGAGATGGACACTGTCAAGATGGAGTTCATGCTGTCCAAGAGCAGTCAGGACTGTTTCTTAGATCTAATTTGAAAAAAAAATCTCCTTACCTAAAATAGAGTTTCAGGTGATCCCAAAAGGTTTTATGGTATCTGTGCAATTTCTCATGCTCTTCATTGAATGCATTCTCCGAGTATACAGGTCTGGCAATAACATAATGGTTACCCACAGGTTCAACCATTTCTCCTGAAATGTCAGGATAGGATAGTTACTTGTGTGTGCCCCTCTCTGCTCCAGGCAATTAAAAACCTGAAATGAAGAACAGGGTTAGCTCCTTATGTACTGTGGGGCAAGTATCCATAGCATAGCTGAGTGAGCTCCAAACTGAGCGTTACCACCTTTGAAGATCAAAAGAGGGATGGTTGAGGCACCCGCTTCACTTTGCCAAGGTGATCTCCTGCCCTGCTCCTCCTCCCACTGCAGAGCAGTGTTTCACTGGAGCATGAAGTATTTCTTTCTAAAGATGCAGCCAAAAAGTGGACAAGATGGTTTCTGAGTTAATTTATCTCTCACTCAGCCATGTACAATCAAAAACTTCCTCCCTCAAAGGAAATTAATTTCCTAAAGAACAAACAAGCAGATCCCAAGCAGTTTCTCTTTGAGGCACTGCTGGGAGGGCTGGGAGCTCACTGTAATCCACACGTGAGGGGAAAGGCAGAGCCCAGGCAGGGCTCAGCCATCCTCTCTTGGATTCAGAGACAAGGCTGAAGGTATTGGGCTGGATTTGTGTGACAAGGAGACCAGGCTCAGGAGTAAAAAAGCATAATATTGCTGCTTGTTATTGGTAAGATTTATTTCCACAGATTGGACTGCTTCTCCTCGGCTTCATGTTCACAAACAGTTGTTGCAATTGCAACATACATTCAATGCATTCAACCTGAATGCTATTTTCTGCCTTGTCCCACCCCACATTTGCATGTTTGTGCTGAAGAGAAACTGTCCTGGGTCACTCTAGAAATGACCCCTGGAGCCCACATTACACATGAGAATGAATCTGCTCATCACACACTTCAGTCAATACCCCTGGGTATTTTGCAGCAATTAATTGATGCCATCACTGTGCTGCTCACCGTGCTGTTACGTTTCTCATTATGCCACACATTCTTCCCACATTAAATTCACCTTAAACCTGTACTGTCTAAAATATTTCTCTCAGTTGAATCCACCATTAAATGTTTAATATAGTACTAGTCAGAAGCTGTGGAACTTGCTCTTTGTAGCAACAGTTGGACTAGATGATCATTGTAAGATCCTTCCAACTGGAACTAATCTGTTCGATCCTGTTCTATTTTGTTTTGTCTCAGAGATTAAGATGTGCTGTAGGAAGCAAGTAGTCTTTTGGGACACTGATAATAGAGTTTTTCCAATTTATTTTCTCTCCCTTAATGAAAATGCTCCACGGTGCCTTGGTGCTGGCTAGTGGTCTCTTGACAGATGCCTGACCAGCACCAGTTCCTTGCCCACATCTATCATCTGACTCTTGCTGAAATACCCTACATGCATGTCTAATTCAGACCTGGGAGTACTGAACATTTGGAGATAGCATAGCACAGATTTTAATGTAGCACAAAGCTGTTTGCATAGTTATGAGCAGATGAAAAGCTTTTAATCTATGACAATTTTGGCATTAAAATGTGAATCCCATCTTGAAACTTTGCTACAGCTCAGAGCCTATTATTGACCTACTTGAAGTGATTTCATTTTAGTTTCCTTGTTGTTCATTCTGTGGAAATGACATATGTAGAAGTCCAAACAATTTCGACAAACATCTTGGATATTTTGTTGACATACTATTCTTGCACAAAGGATTCACAATTTTGGCAATGGGTTAAACATTTTTACTCTTTTTTCCAAAAACTGGTAGGCAATTATTCTAGCAGGCAAATGCTCAAACTCTAAGCTCATTCAAAACATCAATCCAAAGCCAGTTAAAGTAATACTCTGATCTGTAATTTTACACTGTGTTCCTCTCTCTGTTGGGATCAGAGCTCCAAAACTGAGGCTGATAAAATTTCAATGAAAAAATTAGTTAGTTCAGTTTATTCCCTGATAAATTGTGGTTACTGAGATTTGCAAGAAGTTGTTTTATCTATTAAAGGTTTTTAAATTGCTCTGTTTCCTAGTCTGTGTGTCTGCCTTTTAGACTTCATGTCACAAAGAGGGATATTGCTGAAAGTCCTGTGGAACAGTTTTGTCCATTACATTGTAGGGCACAAGATGTACTATTTGTACCCTCTGAAAAGTTCATAAGCCATAAAAATAAAAGAAGTGTATGGGTGACTCTTTCATTTCAGATTTTCCTCAGTGCTGTAGCTGCTGAAGCTTTTGAGAGTAGTTCAGTTGTCCCTCCTGTCCCTTCTTTCTCCAGGCCAAATTTACTGCCCCAATCTCAGGGAGCATACAATATCTTTACAACTCTCTAAACATCCTCTGGTTTACTAGTGCTGGTCTTATTGAAGGTGCAAGTGCTTTGTATGTGTTTTTTACCTCCTGAATGCCCCCCCAGTTTACAGACTGCCTTGGGGGCTGATGGGCTTAGAGCTGCTGGGGAGACCAGGAGCCCTGCCAGGCTGAAGTCTGCATTAAACACCACAGAGCTGTGCTTCAGTGAGGTTTAACCGAGCCAGCCCAACACCAGCAGGGCAGTGGAAGGTGCCTTCAGCCTGCTCCCTGGCAGGTAAGCAGGACCACAGGGAGCTACCTTGCTGCAGGTAGATGACCACTGCTGCCAGGCAAGCTTCTCCTGTCTCATTCCCTCTCCCAAGGCTCTGTCAGCAGCTGTCAGATACCACAAGTGCAGCCAGTATTGCCTTCCTCTTGCTCACTCTCATTTTCTCCCCATATATCTTTAAAAAGATGGGATGCCCTCAGTATAGGGAGGGGTTTTATCAGTTAGACATTACTTATTTTAGATGTTTTAAAGAAAAGGAGAATACTGTGAAAAGTACCAGCATGGTGAAGGCCAATGTCCTTCACAAATTCCTTAAAAGAGAAGTCTGTACTCCAGTAACCCACACTGCTCTCTAGAGTGCCTTGGGGGACAAGACCAATTCTTCTGATGACTTCTATAATATGTCAGCATGGACCAAGCTCACACTGCACAGCTATTGAGTGGTTACAATTATCAGTCACTATTGACCTAGACTAGATCTGAAACAGAACTCCAGAGACAACATTCTGGTTCAGTTTTAAACCATATAGCCTCTGATCCTGTTCTCATGGTCAGCAACTAACAGCACTGGCATTTCTCACATGTAAAAATCTCCAACTCCACTGCTAATCCCTCAGCTCTGTGAAATCTTGGAAATGTGTATTTTCATGTGTGCCATTTTGTTGAGAGGATTAACAAAAGGATTTTTTTTCCTTTACTAATTTATCCTAAATATTGGCTAAGAACTACACAAAAATATGTAATTTTAATTGAATAATTAAATATTAACATGGTTCATCTCACTTTTAAATCTATGTATATCACTCACAAATTGAACTTCTCTGCAATATAAACAATTGAAAAATACAAGAAAATTCCACAAAGGAAACTTTTACATTTTAAAAAAATAAAACACATTACTAGAAGCATTTCATTTATAAGCATCACTTCACATATCCCCTACCTAAAATGACAATTTTAAATTGTACCTGGTATATCTTCCAGGAAGCTCTTCAGAAGAAACACCACCAAGAATTTTTGATAAAGATGCCCCTGAAATTTTCATAGGCAGTGCAGGTATCTTGTGCTCCTCTTCACTTCAGAACCTCCCTAAATACTGCCAGCACTTTAATAACTAACTTCAGTTAACTTTTACAAGAAAGGAAGATTTAACTGTGGCCTTGACCATTGAGCCTATCTTCAGGAGGGTGATAAGGAGTAATTTCTTAAAGTTCTCTGGAATATTTCTTATCTTTGTTTAGTGAACTGTTTCTGATTGGTCTGCAGAGATCATATGGGAAAATAGGGATGAATAAGAAGGACTGTCTGTTGCAATCCTGTGTTGTTGCTGAGCTGAAGAGGGAAGTGTGGACAGAGCTCAGCTATGGTATCCTTCATTTCTGAAGAGGCCTAAGTCATTGATGAGGGAGATGGGCTGCTGGGCATGCCAGCTCTGAGCAAAGCTTGCCTCCCCAGACCTTCCTCCAAAGCATCTTTAACAGTCCCTAAATGGTCTTTCCAAAGGCAAGTTCTGGATTCTCAGATTATTGCCAAAAATAATCTTTGCAGGGATTCCCAAAGGGCAGCTGTGACTTGGTGGAGCTGAGAGCTGTGGCAGCCCATGGCAGACAGTGGAAAGGCACAGACCATGTGTCTGGCCATGAGCTGTGGCATGGGTGGGTTGGACTGAACTGCAGGCTCCTGCTGCCCCCCACTGCCCACAGAGTAACCGGGGGGATCATCCTCCCCAGGCCAAAGTGAACCTTTGATAAACATTTCCCTGAGATACCTAAAATCTCCTGATGATTAGGTCCTGATGACCTAATGATCTCCTAAGGAGATACATGAAATAGCATTTTGAAGTCTCAGGTTGCAGCTTCAGTTCTGGGTGCCTGTGTTCATGACAGCAGTGAGCCTTCAGAGCTGAGGTGCTGAGAACACTCCAGCATTGATGTGCCCTGATGAAAACCCTCCTTACAAGCCTTTGCTTAAGGCACACTGACATGAACACCCAGCAATGCTTCGGCTGTTGATACCCCTGTTATCATGAAGCCCGTGGTTTGCCAGGCTCCTAGGGGTACTCCTCTGCTCTAGAAGTCTGAGCTTGACTTAGCCTCTGGGGATTTGAAGTTGCAGGCTCTGCCCCTGAAGAAAGTTTTCTTTATCTACGGAAAGGTCACAACATGAGGATGGGTACCCTTAATGCTCTGCAGCATCAGTCACACACATGGATCTAGGAGAAGAGGCAGGAGGAGCCTGGAATTCTGTCCTCAGGTGGTTTGCCCACATTTCAGTCAATTATTAGACCAAGATATGATGAAGCAGGCAGGACCCCAGTATCCAATCTCACAAGGTGTGACCCCTATTAGACCATTCAACAGGATTTCTTTCTTGTGCTTTAGCCCCCTGAGAGCTGCTACAGACCTCAGGTTCTTTTGAAAGTTAGAGCTACACTTCTAACCAAGATCACAAGCTTGTCTAGTCAGTGGAGATCCCAAGTCACTTCCCAAACTTAAACCTATACTGTTGTGAGTACCTTCTCTGCATCAGCAAGGCCCTGTTTTGGTACGTGCTGTTGGCTTAAGGGATTAACTGCAGTTTGTGAAACCAACACAGTTTCGTTATTAACTTATACCATTAAAATAACAAACATTAAAAGCGGTAGAATCATAAACTATAAAAAGCCCCATAAAAACCATAAAACAGTTTAACAGCTTTTAGCTTCCCTTCTCACATGGTGTGATTATAGAAGTACTTTAAAATTTTAAATTCTTTGTGTTCAGGATACATCACAAGAATCTGCAACATAAACCAGAGAACAGCTTTTTAAATACTAGATTTAAATGCAGGAGGGACCCTTGGCTCTAAACAAGTCAGTAGGGTCCTGTCCTTGGCTTCATCACATTTACCTGTAAGTGCTTTACTCTTGGATTATTTCCACTAATTCACTGAAGCAATAAGGTGGAATGTGAAGTGACTAAGGGAATAAACACTTTGGCTTTTCTGTTTGCAGCAGTAGTGTTAAAAACATGATTTTCCCCTGATGGTGCAGAAGAGCTTTCGTGCACAAAGGCCACACAGGAGTGTGGTTGCCTATGTCCCACACTGCAGAAGTTCAGCTGTGCAAACACTTTATTGTCCTTGTACCAGATACTCAAAAAGCAGCTATACTAACTAGCTGGGAAAGTGTGGCCTTCTCTACCTAGGCAGAGCAGAGGAGGAGGAGGAAATGAAAATTCCTGATTGTTCTGTCTCTCAAGTAGCCCCATAAACACAGAGAGTTCAGAGATGCAAATCAGTCACAGCCTGATCCTTTGCCAAGCCTCAAGCACTCTCAGCTTCCCTTTGTTTTCATGGGAGCTGAAAGCCACCTACAGCTCTTGAAAGCCCCTGGGTGAGCTGAGCTCTGAAGGGCTTTAAGTGTGCTGCCTCTCACCGGGGCCAGGATGGAGAGGGAAGAACAAGTGACTGAAGTGAGATAAAGCAGCAACAAATCCAGTGAGTTACTGCATAAAGAAACTATTCTTCACTGAGGAAGAGGAAAACAGTTCTGCTGGAGACACAGGATTTGTCTTGTGAAGAGCTCCACGTCTTTGGTCAGTGTTAAACAAACACCAGTATCAATATGGGAGATTAGCTGGCTGAGAACATGGATAACAGCATCAGCCCATCCAGATTTCTAGGGTTTCCCAATGTTTTCCTTCACCATGTGCTGTATAAAACTTCTGTTCTCTTGTGTAGCTTTCTGGCAACATCCTTCTGGCCGTCTTCTGGCCGGGTTCTGCCCAAAGCCTTGAAGCAAAGTTTGCTTACAATAGCATCTGCTATGATGCTAGAGGTGCAAAACACCCCAAACTCAAGTTCTTCCAACCATTTAAAAAATGTCACTCTCTTCTACTTGGGCAGTTTAATATGTAAATGTATTTTGCTCAGTGGTAAGTGCAGCAGGCAGTTTGGGCATGCACCTCTTGTCAGTGCCAGTTCCTCTCTCATTTTTGGAGGAAAGACAGGGACCCACCCTCTGAATGGCATCCTTAGGAAGATTTGAAGCTCCCACTGAGGACACCCAAGAAAGAAATGGAAAAATGCTTGGCCCTGAGAGGCCTTCATGGAAAGAGGTGTCACCTGTACTCACAGACTCAGGACACGGATGTCAGAAGGAAGCATAATGTCATTTCACTTTCCACTTCTTATAGTCTCTAGTACCTTAGGTTTTTTACAGCAAATTTCTTTTACTAGCACCCTGAAGCCCAACTCAAATCAGTCACATTACTGTGTCAAATTCAGTGGTGACACCTAAAACTAGGATGAGGATGAGTAAGTTTAGTCAAGATGCAAATATGAGGCACACAACATAAGAAAGGAAAGGGCAGTGAGGTTGGGTGGGAAGAGATGAGTTCCATTAACAATGATTATTTCTTGATTGCTCAGGCTTATTGAGACCTGTAGAAAAAGAGGGTTGGAATTTTGCTAAGTGCCTCCAGAAGAGCTGACACCCTGCTAGGATGTGAGTCATTGAAAGTTATCACTCCTTTGTACAGAGCACAATATAAGCAGGAGCACCCAGTACAGTTATTGCAGCGTATGGTGAAGTGGAACTGGAAATTTCCAATAAAAGATTGGTGCCATAATCACATACCTCTCACTTTTTATTCACACTTCTTTTATTATACTTCTGTGATTTTATCATCTTTTTTATGGACTTTACAGTTATTGTGCTCTGAAAGCCAGCAACCATGGCGTCAGTATTGGGTGTTTATAGGATTCCATTACACCATAATGAAAAGCACAAACACAAAATCCTGCACATTGCTTTTCAGAACAAGTTTTGACATCCTTCTCTGCCAACATTAAAAATAGTGCTTGATTCTTCAATACAAAAGTATCATATTTTAATCCAATGTTATTTTCCCTCTTATGAACTTTCTGTATTTTGCTTAAGATGTCAGTAATTTTCATTTAAAGTTATCTCTTTTAACTTGATTAAGAAAATAAATTAATCATTCTCTCACATCAGTGACAACCAACCAATTAGATTTGTCAATTCAGCATTTGACTCTACTTTCACAGTTGCTGAATCTAGCAATACATTGAGACTCAATCAGGCAGGGAATCACAGGGATGGGAGGGACCACAATCACAGAGCTGGTGATGGGTGAGTCAGGGAATCTGCAGTGTCACAGCCAGATACTGCTACAGACAGTGGTACAGGGGGACTGCTACATGAGCATGGACCTGTGTTTAACACAGACTGCAGTGAGTGTTCAGATATCTGAAATAAAGCAGAGATGTGGATTGTCTCTTTTTGTGCTGTGCTGGAATGGGAGGCTCAGCCTTGTCACTCCACCTGATGTCCTGTCTGCTGGCTACAGGGACACCTGTATGAGCAGAGATGTATTAAGCAGAGATGCTTGTGGGACCCCCATTTGCAAGGGGTTTTCAGCCATGTGAGAATGTAAAAACATCCTATGTTCCACCAGACCAAAGGAGAAGCATTGCAGGTTGTCCTGTCCACCTCAGGCTTGCAATCAGCATCCATACATATTCATCCCCTAGGCATATCCCATCTCTGGGAAGCCAGGGTCAAGATAATCGTTCTTGAAGACCACAATAGCAGTTACCTGAATTTCAATTAATCCAAAAAATATTTATGTTACATAGGAAAAAAGTCAAACTGTCATGAAAGCAAAACCAAAACCAAAATAATTATAAATGGCCAAAATGCTGCCTGCAGAATATGACAAGAAACTTCCATGAATGGGTGTCAGCACTGTATTTCACAGGTGAGCCCTGACCGCTGTTCCTAGTTTCTTTCCTAAAGTCCAGCTGAGCACACTTTTACTTGCTTATCCATTTTGAAATAACCTTAAAATAAACTGTTAAAAATAACCTAAATGAATAATATATTTCTAGGTAGCTGGTGGAACATTAGAATATATACAAACACTGTCAGAGACATTTAGTAATCATTTATGTTTGTGCTCTAGGTTTCCCTGTGTGATGTACCTTTGCAGATACCACTGCAATAAAATACTCCACTATCTCTAGATACTTTAGACTGTGTCATTCCTTAAAGTGTGAATTATGCCTGGAGTTTCCCTCGGGTAACAGCGACGTGGAAAAATGTCTTTCCTAATATTTCACCAGGTCACTTATCAGTTCCTGCGTTCCTATCAGCGTCAGCTTGTTTTGCAAGAATGTGCAAAATGAAATTGTCTGGGGTTTTGCTCATGGAGCAACATTGCTGTGTTCATCTAGCAGAGGGATTCACCCACCTGCAGGCTCCACAAGTCTGGGGTCTACCGTCCCCCCCTTCATTGCCAAATATTGGTTCCAGAACTATCCAGGTGTGCATAGTGCCTTTGAAATCACATCTGGATTTGGGAATTTTAAGCTGAACTTACTTTTATTAACAGCCTGCTCTTCCCCTGGAATTGTACAAAACAAGTTGCCACGGGATATGGAGTATTTTGTCTTTTGATCTTACATCTGGATAGTTTCAGATTATTTAAGGAGCCTCACTTTCCTGAATAGTTTGGTAATTGTTAAGAGTTCCTACATTGCAATGATTTGCTGCTGGAATTCTTTGAAATTCTTGTTATTTTTCAACACACTGTTAACATACTTCTTCCATTTATGGGCTCGTAAACATTTCCATACAGATCTTTCAAGCATACATTGAAGTCTATCATAGAGAAGTCTGTTTTCTTTACTCATGTCACAAAGATCCTTAGAAGTAAAACACTAGGTTCAAAGACCACATGCTGAATATCAGTGGCCTAGATTAATTTCCAGATCAGCGCTAGCAAACTTTCACTTCTTTAAAGTTTGCTTCCCTATGTCATACAGGTACCACATTCTTTAAAAGCACATTAAAATACATTCAGCAGTAAATAAAATCTGAAATATATATATATTTTTAAATGCTATTATAATAAATACAAGTGGGACAAATTAAGGGTAAAATTCAAGAGCTGAGTTCAGTTGTAAGAAGTTAAACCTATATATGTTCGTCCCTCTTAATCTACAAATGAGGTCTCTCTCGTGCTGCTGAAAAGCTCCACAGTACCCTCTGTTGCACTCACACCCCTGAATATTCTTGCTACCTGCTTGTTTGCAGATTGACACAGGAAGATAATGAAATCTTTATGCAGATAAGCAGGTGGCCTGACCTGGCATGCTGTCTGCTCAGGAGAAGGCAGAAGTATGAAAGTGGTTAAATATCAATCATATCATACCATATCATACCATATCATATCATGTAACATAGTCCCAGCTGTAGCATTCCTTATTAACTGTGCTAATTTGAGGTTTACAGGCGGTATGACAACTGAGAGATGTAGGGGTAAAAAACAACACAATAAAACAAACAACCACAAATGCAGCATTTGAACAAATTTTCATTTCCCACTTGTTGAAGCAATGTGAATTTCCCTGCTCACAGTCCCAAAACCACCCATTCTAGGGTTCCTGGGTTTATCCACAACACCTCTCATTTCAGCCCAGCCTTGATCCCCAGCTTTTTTCTTGCCCCATACAATGATTGTACCTCATACTTTGGCCTCTGCTTGTATGAGGGGAAGCCTCAGTGCTCATGAGGCTGAGCCGTGACTTGTGACTTGCATACAGCCAGTGGTTTCAGCCTATTTCTTTTTTTTTAGTGTCTTTTTTTTTTTTTGTAAATAAAGACGTTTATTTTATTTGCTCACTCTGCCAAATCTGAAGGAAATGTGGCCACTGAGAACTGTAATCAGGCCCACAGTTGTCTCTGGTTCCCAGAGAGGCCATGACTGTAGTTTTTACCTACAACATTATTAATAAAAAGAGCTGCACTTCCTCCAGCTGGGATAAAAAAACCCGCAAAACCGCAAATCCCAAAGCCAGGTGTGCAAAGTCATTTTGCAAACTGTGGGCAGTAACAGCAATGGGAAAACCCTCCAGTGCTTGGGTGGTGGCACCTTCTCTTGCAGCAGCCTCTGGGGAACAGCTCCTGGCCACAGCACCTGCTGCCAGGGCTGGTGCTCCCCTTGGCTCCTCAAAGGCTACTTCCAGCTGTAATTGTGCCAGACCAAACAAGCCAAAAATACTGTGACTAATCAATTTGGGATAAAGGCCATCTCAGAAAAGATAGCTGCTCCAGGAAATGAGCCTCTTTCTCAACAGCTGGCATCATTCCTAGTGAACCACCAACTGGGCTACAGAAGTGAAAAAAAAAAAAAAAAAAGTCCTTCAGATGAAAATAAAGAGGGAAATCTCACCCATGCTAAGCTTCATGCAAAAACAGTTAAAAACAAGGCAATAAGAAACTGGTCAGTCTGTAGGGCAGCATTGGGATTGGGGAAAACAGCCATAATCCTGGACACAAATCCCTTCAAAACAAGCATTTTAGGGATTGGGGAGGAGGGGAAAGGGGAGTTGCCCATTCTCACCAACCAGTTACCAAAGTCTATGAGGAAGGTAATATAGAGCAAACAAGAGGAGGATAAAATAAGAGCAGGAGGTCCAGCAGGGCTCTTCCTGGAAGGGTAAGGAGGCAAAGGCTCCTTGAGATGGGAACCAGCAGCACCCGGCAGTCTCCACAAGCATAACCGTGTGGTTATCCTGGCTGGGGCAAACAGAGTCTGCTGGGTGGAAAACTGTAGCTGGAGCTCTGGGAAGGTGCTTTTGCAAAGAAAGGACAGACAAGTAAACAGTCCTTATCAAACTCTCTTTCACATCTTGAAAATGTCTTGCCTGTCTCATTTCTCAAGATGTTTGTATGAAAAAAAAGTCATGCAGTCCATGTATTTGGAGTGAGTGTATTTGGATGATCCAGTCTAGCTGTCAATGGAAGTTTGAGACTTGCTCATCATAATGCCATACGCTTTTGTGCTTCTGGGGCTTAGAGCTCAGTCTTGAAACAATATTACAAACTGCCACCAAGTCTGAGGATATTCCTGTCATAATCCTTATAAAGGTAACTAACTTTTAAAGCTTTATCACTATAAATACTGTAGTATGCTTTCATATTGTAGTGGCTTTCATGAAAAATGCTTTTGAATATCCTAGTATTGTATAAAATATTATAGTACTCAAGCATTCTTTTTATTATCTATCTTTGTGATAAAAAGTTAATTATCTTTTACATTTTGGCTGCACTTGCACAATGTAATATTTTCCAAGGTCTTCTGGAAAGGCTTTTTAATTTATAACTTGGGATGGGCCTAAAATAAAACCCATGTATCTAAGTACATCTAATAAAGATGAGTTGATTGCAGTCTACGTCATAATCAGGACAACCCCAATTAAATATCCTCTCTCCTAGAAAAACAACCAAACAAATGTGTGCATTCCCTCCTTTTGTTGAATCATTTAGCCAATCCAGCCCTTTATTTACTCAACTATCTCCTCAGAGCCTGATTGAATCAGCACTGGGGAGTCAGATTACAGCTTGTTTTGGACTGGCAGGCTTCACCATCAGGATGAGGTGGGCAGGGCCTGTTGCCTGAGTTATGGATGCAAGGTATGGTGCAGCACTGCTGCTCCCATTGGCACAAGCTTCTAATTAACAAGCACAATAAATAAAAGATACACACAAAATGTTGCAGACACTCGTGATATTCTAAAGTGCTGTATTGCTCCAGTTTGGGTTGCAAAGCTGCACCACCCAGACTACCCTGGCTCCCAATGGGCTCTGAGCAGCCCATGGTGGGAAGAGACCTCCTGCTGCTAGTGCGGGCAAGCCTGAAAAGCATCCTGCCTCATCTCTTTTGTGTGAAGTGAGGCTTTGCCAAAAGGATTCCCATCTCCACAAGAACCACTCTGCCTTCCTCATGTACTTTAAGATGTTCTTTAAGTTTCTGGAACAATTTTCTTCCATCTGGAGGTAAGTATTAGTTAATTATAAGCAACTGGGTTTTGTTCCAATGGCTAAACTCCAACTCTCTGCAGTGAGACATAGCAGCAATTGATGGAAATTATCAGGGTGAAGCAAAGGAGACGGCACATTTAGGAGGGTGCAGGTGGAAATGCCCAACTGCAGATGGGTTAGATGGCTGAAGTAACCAGGAGAGCCAGCTTGCTGGGGAGACTGATAGGATGCCAGAAAATACAAATTAACCTAGGGAGGTCTCACCCTGGCACAGAGGGCTGCCTGTGTGCTCTTATGGAAGGGTGACCATTCTCCAAGCCTCCTTTGGAGTGCTCAGCAATCAGCCTTGCTGAGGAAGAGGAGCAGCACCACTCTGCTCCCAGCCTTTCCCCTCCTCCTATCAGCCCACGGGAGAGCAGTAACAGCTGAGCACTTGTTCTGGGCTGTAAAGAGATTATTCTGGGCTTCATTTAAACTTATGAGCTAAGAAAAAAAAATACTTCAGGACAGCAGATGTCTTCTCTTGCTACCTGCTTACACACTGGAAAATGAAACTTCATTGTGTATACACGAGGCCACTGAAAGGCAAGATTTTTCCAAACTGGTGTAACCCAATTGCAGAACATTGTGCTCAGCCTTGACTGCCTGGTGCACCACAGGGCATTTTGTTAATATTTAAACTCAGTCTTTTGAGTGTTATCCCAGAAGCCGTGGCAGGGTCTGGGGTTTAGGCAGGTTGTGTAACCTCAACCCTGGTGGGTGTGAGCTGCTGAATGGCAGCACGCTGCCAGCCAGGAGCTGGGAAGGTCCAGGGGGTGAAGTCACAGCAGGTGAAGGAGGCGTGTCCCAGGGAGCTGCTGCCAGCACAGTAGTCTGGGGAAGCTGTCACATGGGAAGCGACCTTCAGAGCCTCCCCAGGAGAGTGAGGAGAGCCTTGCCAGGAAGGATCATCGGGCTGCAAACAGGAGCCCAGCACATGCTGTACCATGGCTGTAGCCTGCTTGTCTTTGTCCCCCCAGTGAGGGAGCAGTGGGAGTGGCATGGGGAGCCAGAGGCTCAGCTGGGGGCGCAGAGGGGAACAACTAAGGGTGGAGTGCTAAGGTCACACGTGGTTGTGGAAGACCCTGCGTTATGTCCTGTGCCTCATGTACCTTGTACTCAAAAAAACAAAAAAACCCAAACAACTTGTATAGTTTTAGTATTCTGCAGGCAGGTTGGATAGGATGAAAGCATGATGTCTGTGCCAGAGGAATGAAGTGCCAGCAAAATGTGTAGAAAGGATAAGTGACATGTGCAGAGTACGGGCTGTCTCCTCAAGGCACCAACAAGTTCATGTCTAAATTTTCATCAGGAGAGACTGAGGATGAGTACCCCAGGCACCCTACTCTGATTGATGCAGCTACAAAACCCTGTTTTCCTTAAGAATGGTTATATAAAATTCTCCCCTCAGTTCCTCAGACATAGGACACATATGTACCTATGTCTGCCTATGACAGAGTATTTATGTATATGTGTATGCAAATGAATACCAAAAATAATTCCAAATCAGCCATTAAACAAAATTAACAACAATGCAAACACAATTACTAGACTGGCCTGGTCATACAGGAAAATGAGTTGGGGCTCTTGTGACCATTCTTTTTAATAAATCGACATTTTATGATAGGGCTATATATAGATAGATAGCGTTTTCTCCTGACAGTCTAGGAATACAGGATATGAAATGCTGTTGAACTCCTTCATTCCTGGCTATCTGAAAACTGATCCAAGATACATTTTTTACTCAAACATTATTTGTTAATGTATATCTATGCTGATAACGCTTAGACTATCTTAAGACAAAGTGTTTGTAAATATGCCCCTTATTTAATCACTCCAATTTTTGAAGATAATACTTCAATTAGAGGAACAGTAACTTGACTAGAAGAATGTTTAATGCTTGCTTAAGTGTCATTTTTAATACTAAATCCTCATTCTACAGTTAAAAATTACCCGAAGTATCTCAGTATTACTGTATTAATGATGTAAGAGCACTTGTCTCTTTATAGAACCTTCCACTCAAGAATCTTTAATTGCTTTATTACTGTTACTGTGACCCTTTCCTTAGTAGACAAACATCTGATATTTGCTTTACTTAAAATAAACCGACACATGTAAAATTTACTCAGTGCCATATCAAAGGATGTTGAATTGATAGATATTTTTGAAACTCCCTTTGCAAGTATATCTTGTCCTCTGACAGCCCAGTGTAGCTCTTGTTAAAGGCAGATACCAGCTCATGGCAATTCTTCATTCTTCATTATTCTGGAATTAAAATGGACTGGGAGAAGCCTTCTGAAAGCCCAACCAAACTTCAAATTATTTCAAGGGGAAAAATAGTCTCCTTGTACTTTCTTTTACTTCTGCTTCGAGTCTGTGGCAGATCCTTGAGACTATTCTAGGTCTTAAAGTTCGTGGACTGAAAAGCCTTTCTCTAGAAATCTGATCCTGCCTTCAGGCAGGGAAGCAAGCTGTGAAAAGAAGAATGCGGATGTTGCTGTTTCTTGCTGGCCAAAGAGGTGTTGCTCTGGTGTCACAGTCATAGTGGGGCTGGATTACTGACATGATTTTCCATCTCCCTCACCACCAGCTCAAAATCACCATTGTGTCCCTCAGGAGTCTACACTGATTTGCTCCATGATCAATTAGCTGGCACAGGGCAGGCAGCCATGTCCTTGTGTGGGTTGTGCCTCACCTGGGTGACCTGGGAGTTCAGGTCCTATTGTTTGTGTGCTGCTGTTCACAAGGATGTCTTGTCACACGTCTTCCTTAATTGTTTCCCAACAATGTCTCTTTAATCCATTTTAGCTATTGACTAGGCCACCAGCAAGAATACCAGAACTTCAAGAACTGTGGTTGACATTGTTTGGGAGGCCTGTGAGGGGCATTGCAGGTATTGGTTATTAGCTTGTTAGACATTAATATGACTCTGTTCCACAAATATGTTAAGAATGCAGCCAAACAAAAGGCTCATGTATCTCTGTGCAAAGGACACTTTGAGGAGCAGCTCCTGGTCTCTCGGGCTCTCAATATTAGAAACAAAAAATGTAAATTAAACTACTAGACAGAACAAAATTCAAAATCAAAAAGGAAGTCCTTTTTCTCTGAGTGCCCAACACAAGGTGATGTTCCTGCCCTACAATGTCATCAAGGCCACTAGTCCAACAGGAATTTAGCATGCAAAAATTTACTACTATGCTACCACAGCTACACTGCTCCATGCTGTGCTGCAGGTCTTTGCAATAAAATCCAACACATAAAATCTGCTTCAGGATGAACTCTGGGATGGTTTCAAACTAAATGGTTCCGGTGTTTCTAAGAATATGACAAGTTTTTTGCCAGATTTTATGTGTGAAATGTCCACAATTAACTATCCTCACTTGCTCCATGCTGTGAGCCTCAAGGTTGCAGACCTGCTGAGAAGAAACCAAAAATAAGTCAGGTATTTCATCTCGTGATTTCTTATCATCCCTTTGTGAAAGCACCCAGAAACAAACACTAGTTAAAGCAAACTGTTAAGATTGCAAAAGCATCCCAAATTAGGACATGACAGAATTTGAATATTTTATGTGCATATGTATTGGATATAGGCAGTAACTACAGGATCTCATGTCTGTGCCCCATGGGAGCCTTGCCTCTTCCAGATCAAAAGAAGAGAGATGAATTGGGTGGCTCATGGAAGAAAGCTTGATGCCCATAGCTGAACTGGTCAGTCAGCTGTCTTTACAAAAGAGATGTCTTTATGAAAAAGTTCCAGGCCGTGAAGAGCCCATCTTCCCATGGTGCTGTCTACTGGAGGTGCCTTGTGAATTTCTGTAAGGGCATTAGAGGGAGAAAAAAAATCTTGAAAATAGATTTCTTAAGCCTGCAGAAGCAGTAGATCTCGAGCCCTCACATGGTCTTACAGTGTACTTTAGGCTACTACTTGGTTACATTGGGATATTGAAGCATCTGGTATCCCAGCAGGGCAGCAAGGACAAACCTGCCCAGCAGCTGGCACAGGAGCATTAACTTCCTGGGTACTGCTTCTTGGATTCTACTTGAAATCAGCCTCAAAGATGCTCAAAACCCCTCAGACTTTCTTGTCCTAAAGAAGCTGAACCTTGCTGAGCTTATCCAGGCATTCCTATCACCCTGAAGCTATGTTTAGGAGTATAGCAGTGCTTCACTCTCACTCACGTAGGCATACCAGAACTGGATGAAGAAAATGTCCTTGTGTTATCAGGACAAACCCAAAACATAGCCCCATACAAGCTACTATGAAGAAACTCTTTTCCCCTAATCTTTATCCATTATAGTTCTTAAAGAGCAAACTGCAGATCAGCATGGGGCGTGCACCTTGGTTTTCACAGTGTCAGTTGATTTATTGTGCTAGATCAGAACATTCTCCCATCTAGGTGTTGTACAGTGCCTACAATCTCAACACTGCAGTGAATTAGGGTGCAGAAATTACACTGTGTTTATCACCCTGTTATCGCTGAGAAACTTCCAAACTGCACAATGTTATTATGCTTCAGGGAGAACTTTGACTTTCATAAAGCCAAGGTGACATAACAATGGGAATGTATTACTTCAGAGATTCTGTGTAGGTGCAAAGAATATGTCACTGGTTTCTGGTGCAAAATTTCCTGCTAGCCACAATTCTCCCTGTTGCTCAGGGGGTCTAAAGGTCAGGTTGGGAATTAGGAGAGCAGAGCATGAGGAAACCTAACCCCAGAGGAGAAGTGTACCATTTCTTTGATGTAATACATATCTTTTGAGGGTGTCTGTGAGTGAATTGCGTATCTGACAGAGCTTTTGGAATTGAAGAAAATTAAATACTGCATTGTTGCTGCATTTTTAACGGCCTTGTTTGAAGACAAGTTGAGATTTTAGTTAACATGAAAACTTTTGTGGAAACTTTCCACATCAGTTTACATTTACATGTTTTCCAACAATGGAACAAATTGATTTTACAGTTATCTAAGAAATAGAAAATATTTGTAGTTTTTGGTTTGATTTTTATTGCAAAACTGAAAATGTAACTGGGAGCTTAAAACAAATGAAAGTGGTGTGGTTTTGCTTTACATATGAAAATTAACTGGCACTTCATGATCAGCTCTGGTATGAATGCTTATGAAGAACTTTAAATTGGCATGACATATCCAACACAGAAAAAGGGAAACAACAATCACATATCTTTCTAATTCTCATTGCAAAGACCTTGAATCATAGGTGCTGGGAAATTTTATCCTACGGTGAATAATTTATTGCATTGCCTTCTAGAAAGAACACTGACTTTTTCCTGTGAACAAACCGGGCTTTCATATACTGCAGTGGCCTCATCCATAATCTCCTTTCTAATTAAGTCACTTTTCACAAGTGTAATGTGCAGGGAACAGAATTTTACAGGGTACAATATGTTACTGATATGCAAAGCCACCCACTGCTATTGCAAAATAATTGCTACCCAGAAGAAGTCACATGGAAGGAAATTGGAGGGAAGGACATCAGACACAGACCTCCCACTGTCTTTCTGCAATACAAACTTGATATATCAAGTGAAGCAAACTGATGACTAGAGGGAGGTTCATCTCTGCCTCCTTTGAGGGGCAGCAACACAGTTGTGTCCCAGGGATGGTGAGGGCAGGACTCAATCGAACAGGCTGAGATGTCTGAGTTCTCCAGGCCTCTGGAGACCCTCCTTCATTAATGGGGTGAGCTTTTTTCTCATCAGCTTTGACTGTATCAAAATTAGATGTTTAGTGTGGGTCACCTGTGTCCCCTCTCTGCTCAGCATGTGGCAGCATTAGAGCTGGCCATTGGAGGACAATCCTTGACACCCACCTTGGGATAGGATGAGTGACTCAATTTGCCAATCTTTCTGCATGTCCCATAGGTGCCCAGAAGACAAGTTTTCTATTAGACCTGCTAAACCAGATGTCCAACCCCGAGAGCTGCAGTGAGTCCTGCAATGATTGCTCACTTTCTCTGCGTAGTAAAAGCAGAGGCAGGAATCCTTGAAGGCCCCAAGGAAGATTGCCTTGGCCTTGGTGTATGCATGTGAGACAGGCAGATAGAATCTCCTGGGTGCTTATTTTCAAAGACACCTGCTGACCACACAGGGAATTTGGATACTTGCTTTAGGGGGATGGCTTCTCTAGGTGCCTAACATTTAAATGCAAAGCAGTATCACTCCCTCAGGAGAGGCAGCTGGATTCCACCTCACACACAAACCACTGCCAGGAGCAGGGTGCTGGGTGTTTAACCACGGTATGTGGCAAAGTCTTCAGTATATAAAGGTTTAGCTTGGACCAGTGCCCTTTTCTGGGCTCACCAGGTGGTGTGAGAGAACCCAAATGCGTCCTGTCACTAGCACGAGCTGTGTAGGGTCTGCAACTCTGATCTTCTCTTTGGCTTGAAAATGCTTCAAGCTTCCCAGCCACTTCTTGCCTACGTGTGCTCCTTTAGAGCCCTAACTGACAGAGATGTCCTGACTGCTTAACTCTCCTGCTAGCACCTGGGAGCCACAGATCTTTGTAAAATACCTGCACAACAGAGCAAATACCAGGTCTCCTGATATGCTCTGTCCTACCTTTTCAATGAATTCGAGGTATGCTGCTATTTTGCGTCTGGCCCCGTTTCACTCACCTTCTTTCCTATTATCCTACATATTTATGCAGAACCTCAAGCAAAGATCAGTGACTTGCTGTAGTTTTCTCTGCACTTCTCATCTTGCTTTACTGGTTGAGTGATAGGAAGCTTTTCTATGCAGAGCAGTAAGCTGAGCAGTCTGGAAAGCAGTGCCCTGCTTTGAACAAGGATGCAAAACAAAATGCCACCCCTGTCTCTTTCTGGATACACTTTGCCCTGCCTCTCACAAAGAGAGGAATTTACCAAAAGGATTTACCAAAGAGAGGAGGAATAATCTGAAAATGTGCTTTCCTAATAACAGCTTTGCAAGGTACAAGACACTGATGGCCACCATCCAATCCTTGAATGGAATGTGGTAGGTATTTTAGTTCTGTTTTCTCAAGTCAGATCCAGTGTTATAGTCTATCTGGATTGATAATCCCAATGTGTACAAATAAACATGTGCATAGGTGTGTATGCACATAAAATTTCATCGTTTAATGCAAGAAAATATTCAGTATTTCAAAGAAATAGAATGTTGTACTTCTCTCTAACACACCCTTGCAGCTCTGTCAGTTTATGCAGCCATATTGCCCTCTGCTGACTGCAGCCTGTCCTGGCAGCTTTCCTCTGGCTCCAAGTCAGAGGTGACTCTTACTCTCAGAGTAAATAACCATGATGCAGGTTTTTTCCTGACACAGACTTGTAGAACGGTTGAGGTTGGAAGGGACCTCTGGAGGTATCTGATCCAACCGTCTTCTCAAGCAAGGCTGTCTAGAGCTGGTGTCCTAGCATCATGTCTGGATGACTTTTGAGAAGCTGCAAGGAGAGACTCCACAACCTCTCTGGACAGCCTGTACCAGTGCTCAGTCACCCTCTCAGGAAAATAAGTGTTTGGAAGGAACTTACTGTGTTTCCCTTTGTGCTCACCATCTCTGGTTCTGTCAGTGGGCACTGCTGAGAAGAGCCCAGCTCCATCCTCTCTGCACCCTCTCTTCAGGTGTCTGTATAACCTGATGAGATCCCCCCGAGCCTTCTCTTCTCCAGGCTGAACAGTCCCAGCTCACTCAGCCTTTCCTTACAGCAGAGGTGCTCCAGGTGCTCTGTCATCTCCATGGCTCTTTGCTAGACTGTCCCCAGTATGTCTGTGTCTCCCCTGTAATGGACAGCCCAGAGCTGGACCTAGAACCCCAGCTATGTTTCCCCAGTGCTGAGCAGAAGGGAAGGATCACCTGCCCCCTCTTGCTGACAAGATTCCTCCTCATGCAGCTGGAATCCTGGGAGCCTGCTTTGCTGTGAGGAGACATTTCATGAGTATTCATGGATGCAATAAAAAGTAGAAGTGTAAACAGGTACTGTAACCTCAGTGCTCATGAAAGGAATGCCATAACCAAAGCAAGCATGAAAGGAGTGCCACAACCAAAGCAAGCATGAAAGGAGTGCCACAACCAAAGCAAGCATGAAAGGAGTGCCACAACCAAAGCAAGCATGAAAGGAGTGCCACAACCAAAGCAAGCATGAAAGGAGTGCCACAACCAAAGCAAGGTGAGGTAGAGTCATGCCAGGAGGAAGGGAACAAAAAGTACTCAGGTGTCCATGGTTTACAAGTACCACAGTTCTACAGAAAATACAATGTCTTTATGATCTTTATTACTCAGAGATCTAAAACCTCAAAAAAGAATTTTAACAATCTCCAAACTTCAGCAGAGTACCCAGGAAGGTTCAGAACTTTTGTCCCAGACACCATGACCCCAAGGGACATGCAGTTAAGGGTAAAGCTGTTCAGAGGTGACTACCAGTGCTATGAGAATGGGATGGAGGGATGTAACCCTGCATTCCCTGTGTGGCCCTTTGCCTTCCCACTGTCCCCATCCACTAATACACACTTTAATGCTTCCTGCATTCCCCCAGGCCTCCTACACCCTCTTGCCTGGATGCTGAAGCAATAACCACACAGGATGCCTTCCCTTTGGTGCCACAGTAACCATCCATACTGATCACAGTAACTGGAGGCATCATTCAGAGCCTCCAGTCATTTCTTGTTGTAGGAGTCGGTCCTGTTCATTGCTTGCAGTAAACATATTCAGATTTGTGTCTGAAAAAACCTGTAATTTCCCTAGAAATACTCATGTACTGCCTGTGCAGTGGGGAGAGCTCCAGTACCCCAAGGTGCACCAAGGCTGGGAGGCCATGGAGAATTGGCTGAGTACCTTCAGTTAGCTACAGCTGCAGCAGTTTTGGGTTTTATTCTCTATGGCTGGCTCATTAGTGAGGGCAGGAGGAAATTATGGGGATGCTGTACTATCCAGGATAACTCTGGGATGCTTTTTCATTAGAATCACACAATATTCTAAGTTAGAAGGGATCTGCAAGGATCATCAAGTCCACCTTGAGTGAATGGCCCATACAGGGATCAAACCCACAACTTTGGCATTTTTAGCACCATGCTCTAACCAACAGGGGTTTAAATATAAAACCATTGGGCACATACAGTCTCCAGCATTGCTGAAGGGCCGATCAGAGAAATCCTTATGGAAAAGATAGAGGATATTCTGCCTGCCGAATAGGGCCTTTTTCCCTGGCAGTGCGGGAAGTAGCAGAACGCTGCCCCCTGATGGAAATACTGACGTGTGCAAGAAATTAGTACATCTAGAAAACGTGAGAACTCTTTCACAGAAAATATTTTCAATTTCAGGCAAGGTGGGAAATCAATAGTATTATATATATTGCATATCACTTACCTAAAGCCACATTTAGGTGTTTTTAGCATAAATTTAACAGAATATTATGTATATCCTAAATTATGTAGAATTCACTATAGAAGGAAAATTATCCTGGCCCATTGTTGGTCTCCCACAGGCAATGAAGGATTTAAGTTTTAAAATACTGATGTGCTGAAGTGCAAATAACAGAGGAATGTAGGGTGTGCAATCTATTATCCTAGAAGAAAATACAATATATTTTCCAGAAGAAAATATAAGTTCTGGAAAAATATACAGCATTAAATTAAACCATGCTAATTATAAAAATGTGTCAATATTCTAGTTCAATTCTTTTCTTGATTAAATAAATTGGAAACGATTATTCCAAGACACCTGAAAATATTTTCAAAATTAAATATTTTAGATTTCATATTTTTGAATGTTTTAAAAATTGAATTTATGTGCATTTCACAGCCACAGAGTCACAGAACCAATCAGATTGGAAGGGCCTACAGTGGGTCATCTAGTCCAACCACCCTGCTCAAGCAGGGTCATCCCAGAGCAAATTGCACAGGATTGCATCCAGAAGGTTCTTGAATATCTCCAGTGAGGGAGACTCCAAAACCTCTCTGGGCACTCTGTTACAGTGCACATTACCTGCACAGTAAAGACATTCTTCCTCAGATACAAGTGGAATTATCTGGGCATCACTTTCTGCCCATTGCCTCTTGTCTTATTGCTTGGAACCACTGAGCCATTGCTTGGCTCCAATTTCATGGCACCCCCCC
>NW_005054354.1:1614960-1616585 GCF_000277835.1 Geospiza fortis | reverse complement strand
CCTTCAGATATTTGTATACATTGATGAGGTCCTCTCTTAGTCACCTCTTCTTGAGGAGAATTTTCTTCTAGAAAATGTTCTAGCTCGAGAATATTTTCAAAATATTCTAGTTCAATTTCTTCATGATTAAATAAATTGAAAACAATTATTCAAAGTCCTTCCAAAATTATCTTAGATTTTACATTTTTTGATATAAAAAGATGTATGGGCATTTCACTGTCAATTAGATGGAAGAGGCTTCTGTCTGAAACATGTAATTTCCCTTTCTCTGCTTGTGCTCAGGTGTTGTTCAGGACAGTCAATCTGGGACAGGAGGCTGCTTTGCTCACCCCAGGATTCACTTTGTTGCCACGTGGGTCTGTGAGCTCCCAAGTACCAGGACAGACTGGGGTCTGACCTACTGGAGAGCAGCTCTGCTGAGAAGGACCTGCGAGTTTTGGTGGGTGACAAGTTGATTATGAGCTGGCAGTGTGCTCTTGTGGCCAGGATGGCTGACCAATGGTATCCTGGGGTGCATCAGGAGCAGCGTAGCCAGCAGGCCGAGGGAGGTGGCCCTCCTCCTCTATTTGGCCCTAGTGAGGCACATCTGCAGTGCTGTGTGCAATTCTGGGCTCCTCGGCACAAGAAAACCAAGGAGCTGTTGGAGAGGGTCCAGCAGGAGCCACAAAGATGATGGTGGAACTGCAATACCTTTCTTAAGAGGAGAGGCTGAGGGAGCTGGGCCTGCTTAGTCAAGAGAAGACTGAGAAGGGATCTCATCAATACATACAAATGATGTATTAATTAGCAGTGCTCTGGCAGCCAGGAGGGCCAACCATGTCCTGGAGGGCATCACCAGCTGGGCCAGGGAGAGGATTGTCCCACCATGCTCTGCATTGGGCCGATGTCACTTCAAATCCCAGGAGCAGTTTTGGGCATCACAATATAAAAAAGACATCGAGTTATTAGAGAGCATCCAAAGGAAGCCGTGAGGATGGTGAAGGGTCTGAAGAAGCCTTATGAGGAGATTTATGAGGATTTATGATGCCACTTGGTGTGCTCAGCCTGGAGCAGACTGACGGGAGACCATATTGTGGTCTTGAATATTCTTGTGAGGGGAAGTAGACAGGTGGGTGCCAACTCTCCATTCTCATGATCAGTGACAGGACTCCAGGAAACATCATGAAGCTGAGTCTGGGGAGGTTTAGATTGGATATTAGAAAAAGTTTCTGCACCCAGAGGGTGGTTGGGCACTGGAACAGGGTCCCCAGGGAAGTGGTCACAGCACCAGTGTGACAAGAGTTATAGAAGTGTTTGAAAAATGCTCTCAGGGACAGGGTGCGACTCTTGGCGTGTCCTGTGCAGGGCCAGGAGCTGGATCCTGATGGGCCCCTTCCAACTCAGCACATTCTATAAGTCTCTGATTCTAGAAACATCTCAAAAACTGGTGCCAAGAGGATGTGCCAGATTCTTTTTAGTGGTGCCACCGGCAGGAAAAGGAGCAGTGGCCATAAGTGAAACACAAGAAGTTCCACCTCAACATGAGGAACAACTTCCTTACGTTGAGGGCAGCAGAGCACTGGAACAGGCTGCCCAGGGCGGTGGCGGAGTCTCCCTCTCCGGATACATTCCGAACCCGCCGGGAT
>NW_005054354.1:1582799-1614520 GCF_000277835.1 Geospiza fortis | reverse complement strand
AAAAGGCGCCGCCGTCAGCCGGCCCCGACTTTTGGGCTGCGGGGCTGGGGACTTCCCACATGCTTCCAGGAACATCCTCTACTCCAGTTACAGGGTGATCGGCCCTCGATGTGTTTGTAGCAGCTGTTCTGTACTGTCCCATTACTTTTTGGTAAAGGTTAAAAAAACTTGCCCTCTCGAACCTCCCATGAGGTACAGCTGTCTGTTCATAGGAAGTGGCTGAAGGGGTTGGTTACAGAACAAGACTCTTCATAAACTCCTGTGGATATCTAATTTATGTCATTATGTGGTTTGAGAGTTGAAAGAGTTTTGTAGTTAGAGGTGAGCCTGAGGTGAGACTGACCTGAGAACAGGTGTGATGACAGACTGAGGTGACAGAGCAGGTAAGTGGCAGAGCAACTTCTGCCTCCTGTTCCGGTCAGTGCCCGCTGTGCTTCAGTCGTGCTGTTTCTGTTTTGGTTAGCTGGTGACAGTAGCTGTATATTCTTCTGTGTGTGGCTGAATGCTTATTTTCCCTCAGGGATAGACATAAACTTGTAAAACCAAGGGGTTCTTTTTATTATTTTTTCCTTTCTAGAGAAGCCATTTTGATCGAATTCATCATGGTCTTCAGGGAGTTTGTGCAGTGCCACAAAGGTCCTATGCTGATCAAGGTAATTTCTTGTGAGAAACCTTTTTTGGACAAAAAAAACCCCACCAACCCAAACCCCCACAAAAAACAAAACCATACTTGAAACTCAGAAATCAGCCTTCCGGATGAAGTCCGTGTCAGGATGGAGATTTAGGTGAAAACTGTGGTTTATTTTCATAATTTGTTTGCAAGCTAAAGCTGTAAATAGAAGTTGAATTCACCATCACTGTTCTTATGTTAATTAATATTCTAAAAGAGATTGTGGTTATAAGATATGAGCTAGGTACAAAGTTCATAGCTTCCACTGCTTTATAATCAATAGAGTTTGCACAGATAACTATTGCAGCCATGTTTTCCCCTTTATAAATTTGTGGCATTCAGTAAGCATTTATGTTTGGTGCTAAACATCAATAGAAGCTATGTTGGAAAAAATGTTACAGTAAACTATTGAGACATCTTGGAATAAGTTCTTAAAGTCTTTAGAGCAAGAGGGATGGGAAATTCAGTTTCTTTATGTCATTTTACATTATTTTCCTTGTGAAATTTAAAGACTGGTTGTTTTTCTTGTGGAATGAATACCTTTAGACAACCTTTCCCTGTGTCCAGAAAGTTACTTTCTGCATATGAGGTGTAGCTTCCTTATCTAATCCTATTTCATTAACATGCATAATTCTTAATACACAATTATTTTGCTGAAAAGCCAGTAACTCAGCTGTTCTCTGTTTCAGTTGATGCCGATGTCACGGTCATTGGCTCTGGGCCTGGAGGATATGTTGCTGCTATCAAAGCAGCTCAGCTTGGGTTTAAGGTGAGACCTCACTCAGATAGCACAATACTCATCCAGGTTAAGTTGAAGGGTGTCTGTGTGACTCTGTAATCCTTCTGACACATCTTGGGCCACCAAATGCTGTAGACATCTTTTGCTAATCTTTCCTTACCTTGCTTACCTGCATTGTGCGGAATTTGAAATGGAGGTCTGGCTGTATTGCTCTCTATAGCCCTGCTGCTTACAGAGCTGCTTAGGACAGCTTACTTTTGGTTGGAGCTGATAATTGAGGTGGGCTTATACTCTTGTGAAAGAGAAGGTGGGAAAACAGTGCTAGGAACTAATTTTTCTCTCAACAAAAGGAAAAATAAAGAGATCATGACTGACAGAAAGACCAGTGGAAAACTATTCTGAAGAACAGACTGAGGGAGCTCAGAAGGGGAAAAAGCCATATTCAACTGATAGGCTTTTTGAATCTGATTAGTGGAATTCTACTGTCATATGAGAATTTTAGAGGCAAAAATGTGTGTAGAAATACTGTAGTATTTTAGTTACATCTATTTATGTTCATCTCTGTTCTGCCTGTTGTCTTTGAATGCTTTTCAGAAGAGGCAGTTTATGTCTGATGTGTACTAGTGGTGTGTCATTTAATTAAGTATTGTGAGAGTTGTATGTGTATAATATATTTCAGATGTTTTTAAACTCACAAGAATACAGAACGTGACTTCAGGATATTTTTTTTGCCTTCACTTCTTAATATGAGACCAACTGACACTCTTGGCACTGCATTATTGTTCTCATAATTATCTGGAACTCTGAGAAGGTGGTGCTAGCAGTCTTGAGCATGTTTCTGCTGTTTGGTATGTCACAATGTTTCTCAATTACCTAAAATAGACTTCATGACCAAAATGAACTCCTGGTGATGAGCTCCAGTGAAGCACAGGAATGGGGGGCCCATGCAGCTTGCAGTCTTCATCTTTCAGTGTTTTCAGAACTTGGCTGTACAAGGCCCTGAGCCATCAGATACATCATGGAATCACAGAATGGTTTGGGTTGGAAGGGATGCTAAAGCTGGCCTTGTTCTAACTGCCGTGCCATGGACAGGGACACCTTCTACTAGACCATGTTACTCAGAGACCCATCCAGCCTGGCCTTGAGCATTCAGGGCTGGGGCATCCACAGCTTCTCTGGGCAACCTGTTCCTGTGCCTGACCACCCCCAGAGTAAAGAATTCCTTCCTAAGAGCTGATCTAAATCTATGCCCTTCAGCTTAAGGCTGTTTCTGTCACTAAATATCCTTGTGAAAAGTCCTTCTCCAGCCTTCTGGCAAGCCCCCTTTAGATACTCCAAGGCTGCCATGAGGTCTCCCCAGAGCCTTCTCAGCCTGTCTTCATAGGAGAGCTGCTCCAGCACTGTGATTAACTTGGTGGCCTCCTCCAGGCTCGCTCCAGCAGGTCCAAATCTGTGTTGTGTTGGGGGCCACAGAGCTGGACACAATACTCCAGGTGGGGTCTCATGAGAGCAGAGTAGAGGGGGAGAGTCACCCCCTCAATGTCTTTGATGCTGAACCTGTTTGGAGAAGGAGGTTTGAGTAGATGTCCTCCTAAGGAGGTCCCTTCAAACTGAATTTGTCTGTAATTCTGAGTGTTGTCCCTCATTGGTCAGGACTCCCACAACCGGGTGTCAGTAACATCTCTTTGGGTATCTTTTAGCCTTCTGATATGTACCAATAACTGTATAAAATAGAAGTGTGTGAGATTCCATTAAGTTGTACATCTGCCTGTGACCTAGAGCAAAATAACTGAATTGTCTTTGCACATCTTTGTGATAGTAATTACTCTTGCTTCTGGATGTATGTGGTTACTTAGCTAGTAACCTGAGAAAAAAAGGTGCTCAGTGATGCAGGTTTTAATAAAGATTGTGGCTTTCTGCCATGTGAGTTCATGTTTGATTATTCCAAAGCTATTTTTGTGGCTGGCTATAAAGCAGCTTTTCTTGGAACGGTACTGTCCTTGAGTCCTTCATATCTGTGATTAACAGTAGGATACCGTGCATTTTTGTGGCTGGCTATAAAGCAGCTTTGATTAACAGTAGGATACCGTGCGCAAGGGGGTTGAAAAGTGCCCTGGATTCTGTTTTTCATCATAGTAAAAAATAATTCTCTTACACTGTTTCACTACTAGTTAGAGAGGGGAAAATGCTTGGACATACTTGTACATGTCACCATTATCATTGAATAAACATGTAGAATGCTTTTAGTAGACTGGCAAAAAGATTGTATAGTTACACCATCCATGGAAGAACCTAATTCTGTTGTACTGAATTACTTAAATTTCAATTTTAGTGCTATTTCTACTAGCACAAGCATTGAGTCCTTGTATCAGAACTACAGCATCCCATGTTGTTGCCAATAGTGTTCTCTGGGTATTGGCTTTGCTTGGCCTTTGGAAGTTTGTGTAAAATGGATGAGGCAGAACATCCTTGTTGGGTCAAGGTAGGAGCAGTCTGGTGCTGTTTGGTCCATGGTGCCGCTTTTAAAGCCCTTGCATTGTGTTTCATGTATTCATGTGCTTAAAATAAGAGGAAGGGGGGGTAGGGGATAAGCATGTGTCAGAATGTTCCTGTGATTTGATTTGGTGAATTCTGCTCTTCATGTTACCATCACCTACCTTAGCATAAAAGCAGCAATTTAAAGAAATTGTGAAAGGCCTTCACCTAGGTAATTGCCTCTCACTGGGCTGGAACTCTCAAGAATGTGAACCAAGGTTACAATTCTTTTGAATATATGTGTGCCTTCCAAAGAAGGAGATGCCAATTCCTTTGCTTCTACAAATCCTTCTCTGAAGGAGAGCTTCCTTTGCTCTCCTTCATTCTCTCTCCCAGTGATCTGTTTTTAAATGAAGTCTTGGCAGTTGTTTTTGTCCTTTGCACACTTTGATGTTGTCAGCTTAATGAGAAGGAGATGAAATATTTTCCATCCCTGTTGTTATTGACCTTATTTTTGTTTGGTTTTGCTGTACTTCATTTTTGTTTTTTCTTTCTTTATAGGTGTTGGTACAACTTTATAGCAGCGGGAGGAATTGTTGTTTGTGGCTTGGGGGTTTTGTTCTCTTTTGTTTTCTTGGAAGAAAAGATAGCTTCATTGGATTTTAATCTATGCCAGTTCACTTACCAGTTGTTTTTGTGTTTTTATGAATCTTCACATGATTTACATGTAATTGCTTCTAGCAGTTTTTTCTGTAATTGAACATCTTTCACTGGACTGAGTCTTGTATTTATTATTTACTTCATAGATTTTTGTGGTAGGACTACAAAAATACATAAAAGTAGCACTTGTATGAATGGTGCAGTGGCTGTTGTTTGCAGACAGTAAACTGGTGCAGTTTGGTAGAGAATTTGGTTGCAAAGAGCTATTTTGTGGGTTTTAAGTTAACAAAAAAAGAAGGAAGGGAAACATGAGCTGTAAAATCCAGGAATTAAATTAATGGGACACTTGTAGAGGTAGAATTACTAGACAAGTAGACAAATGTCTTTGTCATCAATTCTAAATTGTGAGAGAGCCCATAAGGAGCTGGTGGCAGAGTATTACTAAAAATTTTTTTTTCTCTATTCTTTGTCCTCAGACTGTCTGTGTAGAAAAAAATGCAACGTTAGGGGGAACCTGTTTGAATGTTGGATGTATTCCATCCAAGGTAAGTGTGCATGTTTGTTATAGCTTCATTAAAAGCAGCTGACATGATGTGCTTCACTTGGAAGGAGATTAGGAAGGAGTTTCTCAAGATGGATGTGCATGTAAGAATGGCCTGGAGGGTGAGACTGGTGGTGCTTGTGTGGAGTAATACAGATGTGGAGAGAAAGAGCTGAGTCCAGCACATGCACTATGAAAGGAAGGAGAAACAAGAAGAAATTAATAAGAACTTCCTATTTGACATTGTCAATCTAGTTGAAAGTAATTTCAGACCTTGGTCTTTGTAAGAACAGTGCTGTTGCTGGGGAATCTGCCTCAATAGCACCCAGCAGGTGGAGGAAGACACTGCTAAGGCCAGACTTGTGATGGCTGTAGTAACAGACATAATATTCTTAGCAAGACCCCTCCTAACTGTGTTGCTGTTTCTAATCCTTTTGCACAAGAGGTTCCATTAGCATGGGAGGGGAAAATACATTATAAATACTACATTTTTTTTAAAATTTATATTAACTTTTCTAAACACTTTAGTAAGCCTTTTAATGAGGTTCAGAGTATCTTAATAAATTGAAGCACCATTAAAACATGTTAATCCACACAGTGTTACCTTGAAAGTTTGAAACTCTGCTAGGATCTTTTTAACTAACTTCTCAAGTACTCTTTTATTTTTTTATCCTTTAGATTTCTTATGAAAATACTGTTAAACCCTTGGTTAAACTTAAATGCTATCTGGAATTCCTTTGAATTGTAGTAAACTTAAGAAGAACATACATAGGCTGTGTACACTAAGGCAGTAACAAATAATTCAAATACTCCTTTCCAGAAAACCACCCAAAATAATACCTTGGGCATGGGGTGTTTTTTTTTCTTTCTAGTTGCTAAAGTCTTAAGCAGTGCTTGCATCTTTTAAGTAATGAATGTTACAGATTTGGGGCTGTGACAGCTATGTGAAGTAGAGAAATTACTTTTAAAGATAGTTGATAAAAAATATAAAAATAGAATGATCTTGTTTTGATAGTATTAGTTTTACACAAACGTGTAGATAAGGCAATTATTTCAAAATGCCCTTTGAATCTTTTACTGTGCCTGCTTTAGATTTAAGTCTGTGCAAACTCGCACTGCTGTCCTTGCAAAGATACAGATAATTTCATATTTGGGGTGGCTATAACCAAAGAATCAATTTTCTTAGTAAGATCATGCCTTAACTATATTGTTATTTCTAATCAAAATACAATTATCAAGCTTCTGAATTTGAAGCTACTAATTTTTAGCCATCATATAAAAACCATTCTAATTTTATCTATGCATTTGGAAGATCCATGTACCTGAGCTAGCTCCAAGTCATCCAGCTTTAGCTTGGCTGGCTATGCAGTTATAGAAACTTCAGCATAAAACCTGAAAATTTAACTCATATATGTCTACACAGGTTAAAATCTTAACAGGCATTTTAGTGTAGATTTTCCTCATCTAGTTATTCTGTATCTTCTCTTTGGCCATCAGTCACAGTTATCTTTCTCTTCCTCTACTTGGTTTGTTCCTTTTTAAATCTCTGGAGTAATTATCAGTTTCTATGGTGAAATGAGCAAAAAGGATAGGTGTTGATTTAACTGTATTCTATTTCTATGTGAAGTATGTAACTTCATTGAATGTTTTATTAGGAGCTACTGTGTAATTTCTGTGATTGAAATACACCTTTTCAAATATGTACATATCAAACAATAGTGAGAACATTTTGTAAATAGTACAATTATTTTTCCTAATAGTAAATATTCTTTTATATTATATATGGAATGTATGTCCAAATTCACATTTTTGTGTGTCTGTTTTAGGCCTTGCTGAACAACTCACATCTGTATCACTTGGCCCATGGAAAAGATTTTGCTAATAGAGGAATTGAAAGTGAGTGAAGAGCTCTCACTGCTTGTTACATAAGTGGTTTCCGCTAAGAAGTAAATTTAGTCTTTCAAATCTGATTAGTATGGTTTTCTGGTCAGAAAATTTTTAGAGTTAACAATAATATCCTTTATCTGTCATTTGGAGGCTTAGGAATGTGTCTGCTCTTTGAACTCTGAATGTTGGATAGATAAGTTTTAGCTGAAAAGTGCAATATTGGTTTTCAGCATAGCAGTTGTTGAATGTAACCTTTAGCATTTAATAGGGCCATTCAACACATCTTTCTGTGCCAGCTGTTAACTGTGTTGAGGTTAGCTCCTTTAACATTGTCACACTGCAATGCTTGGTGTAAGTTGTTTTGCTTTAACTTTAGTTACAGGACTCCGTTTGAATCTAGAGAAGATGATGGAACAGAAGAGTAGTGCAGTGAAGGCCTTAACAGGTGGAATTGCTCATTTATTTAAACAAAACAAGGTTAGTTTGGATTATATACTGAGATATATCCATTTTTTTAATCTGAATTTCTTACTTTTTACATTTTCACATTGCCACATAAATTAGAGTGACTGATATGACAAGGGCAGAATTTGGATGCTTCTCTTCCAGAAAACTTTTAAATGCCTAGTACCTTCATTCTTAATCTGCTTAAAGAAATAGTATACTATTCCTATTCCTACTAGTATACAATTATTTTGTGATTTGTACCAGGTAGTGATGCAGAGAGATGTTTTAGCAGCATCTCTAAGCATTAGTGAGATTCAGATGAAATGTAGCCTAACTTATTTGAACCTGACTTCACTGTGTTCTGATTACTAAAGGTTGTACATGTATCTGGGTTTGGAAAAATAACTGGCAAAAACCAAGTCACTGCAACTAAAGAAGATGGCAGCACACAAGTTATCAACACAAAGAACATACTCATAGCTACAGGCTCAGAAGTTGCTCCCTTCCCTGGAATTACTGTACGTATTTGAACTTAATTGTACTTCCTTTTCAGTGTCTCATAGCCACACAATTTAATGTGTAATAATGGTTTGCACCTGACTGCACTTCATGCTGTGTGTGTTTTGTATACAATATGTAAAAGGTGTTTTGTATATAATATGTAAAAGAGATTGCAAACCTCCCTTTGTGCATTTCTTTATCATTAGATTGATGAAGATAACATTGTGTCATCCACTGGTGCACTGTCACTGAAAAAAGTTCCTGAAAAGTTGGTTGTCATTGGTGCAGGAGTCATCGGTGTGGAACTGGTGAGAGGATGTTTAAACCACTTGACTTTTAATTTGTAAAAGAAAAAGGTGGTTTTTTGTGGCTGTATTTGATGGTTTTGCTGTGCTTTAACAGTTCAGTGAGTTGTAGTCAATCTGTTCAGATTTCATAGCCTGCTAGCTCCATTTTTTACCATAAAAGATGGGATAAGTGTTTGTTGGGTCAGTACTTCTGCAGCGAGTTAGATAAGCAAAGAAATTAGAGAGGAACATCCAGGGTCTTGCATAATTGTTTTTCTCTTTTGGAGGAGTAGGGATGTGAGGGAATGCCAGGGTAATCAGGATGAGTTCTTGTGTTTAGTAGTTAATCTCAAGAGATGTTTAATGTGATCTGGTAGTACATATTCTATCAGCCAAAAGCGTGGAGACTTTGTGGTTCATCGTGGTCTGAGTCCCTTTGCCTCACACCTACACATTTCAAAAAGAATTTATATTTGCTGGTCTTGCAGCTGCTTGAATCTGTGCCCATCTGCCAAGTGGTTGCTTAGCCTGCTGACTAATAAGCTGGGAAAGAGGAAGCAAATTAAAATTCTGTATTGGGTGGATGTGGGTAACTGTAGGTAAATACCTCCAGGGTGTACATGGGTTTTGTGGGTGAGGCTGATGATCATGGTTAAGGTTATAAATACAGACAGGACCAGCAGAGGCTCCATTTTGTTGTGTAAAATTTCCTTGATGTGGTATTGTTTTGATTAATTAATAGTGGTATTAGAGCCCCACAAGCAATTCCCTTTGGGTTTTCCTTTCAGATTCATTGATTTTGAATTTCTTCTATACCTATAGTATAAAACATACATGAGTTATATTTAGTGATTTTGTTAGCTATTTCTTTAAAAGCCTAATTCCCTGAATTTGATCATGGAAGTTTTGAGTCTGCAAATAAACAATGATAAATCTTTTCCTGGAAAGGCTGGGGGAAGTTGAACTTCTTTTATTTTATGTCATGTTTGTAGAAACTGATCAGTTTGCTGTTACATGTTATCCTGCTTTAGAAGAGTTTACAGTCTGTTGCAAATATTAGAGTAAAAGTATCTGAAGTTTGCTTTTCAAAAACTCCTTTTACCTGTATTGTTTACCTGCAGGGTTCAGTTTGGCAGCGCCTCGGTGCAGATGTGACAGCTGTTGAGTTCATGGGCCATGTTGGGGGAATGGGAATTGACATGGAGATCTCTAAAAACTTCCAACGCATTCTTCAGAAACAGGGATTCAAGTTTAAACTGAACACCAAAGTTACTGGTGCTACCAAGAGACCAGATGGAAAAATAGATGTAGCGTAAGTGTTTAACATAAAACTAAAGGCATGCAAAATATATTCTTCCTCCCAATCCATCAAATCTATTTAAAAATACAGTCTGAAATTATTTTTTAAACAGGAATGAAAATTAATTCTTTAGTGCAATTAAATGTTTATCCTTCTTTAACAACTTACAGAGCTCATAATTTTGGGTTTATTAAGTCCTAAGTTGCTTATACAGGACTTATTCCATTGACTTGAGTTGGGGGCTTGCTGGCATAAAACCACTGTTATAATGAGATCAGTAATAAAAACAGAACTCTAAATCATTATTTTCATGGAAGATACTTGCTTCTGTATAACTAGCATAAATACCATGATTGTTCATACAGTCATTTCCAAGCCGTTAATTCTTGACTACATACTGGAAAGTCATCTTGTCTTAGGGTAAGCCTGGCAGAGATATTATTGTTCTTGAACAGAAAAAAAATGAAACTACACAAAGAGTTTATTTTAATGGTCTTATTCAAGACCTTTGAAGTTTTATACATGAACAGTTAATATAGAAACACATAAAGCAAATTTGCTTTGTAAAAGTCCATAAGTATGCACTAGTTCTATTTGTGTTAATGGATTCTCTATGCAGAAACTGTAGTTTAAAAAAATGCTTGATGTTACTTCACAAAAACAAGCTTAAATGTTTTTTCATTGGAGATTTACTATGGTGACTTTTACTTGCTGGATCACTGTAGCTTGGAACAGCCTGTCATCCATCACTCTAAAGGTCCAGGATTTGGGCTTCTTTGCATGCCGTGCCGATGCTGGTTGGATTTCTCATGTGGTCTGTTTCTACTTATAGGGTATCATTTTGGTTCAGAGTATGCTTTTGATTCCACACACTTCCAATTATCCTCACTTCCCATGCTTTGGTTCTTGTACTCTGAGAGTTCGTAAACTGAACTTGTTCTGGGTGCAATTAAAGACAAGATACACTTGAGGGATGCATGGCAGCTCCTAACAGGTGTTTGGTTCCTGGGCCAGAAGAGAGCTTGCTGAGAATACATGGCCCTACCCCACCCCAAAGTATGTATACTATATACAAAATATATATACTTGGGGTGGCAAGTACTCAGCAGCAGTGACTTTGCTATGTGGATTCGATCCCATCAGATCATGCTATTTGCTGTTGAAAATATACCCTGATTTTCTCTCTGACAGTTGTTAGGAAATGTAGTAAGAGGTGTTGCCCCTTCTCCCTCTTCCACTACTGAACTCTTGCAAGGAGGAAGCCTGGGGCAGGATGAATGAAGTGCTTTGGGTGCCAGACCCAGCCAGGATTTCACCATCTTGGGTCATATTAGTTACTAACCAGGGAGAGATAAGGCTACAAGTTTACAGCTTAGCATTTTTGCTTTTTGTTTTGCTGCAGTGTTGAAGCTGCTGCTGGTGGCAAGGCAGAAGTAATAACTTGTGATGTGCTCCTAGTTTGCATCGGTAGGCGCCCTTTTACAAAAAATCTAGGTCTTGAGGAAATTGGAATAGAACTTGATAAGAAGGGAAGAATTCCAGTCAACAACAGATTCCAAACCAAGATTCCAAAGTAAGTAAGACTAATTTTTTCCTCTTTTTTTAATGCAGAACACTTATTTTTAAAGTTTAACTAACTAAAGCCCTTCTGGTTTTTAATAACAGAACATATTTTCCTTTTCTGAAAAGAAAACTCAATATATCCTATCATTTCAGTAGCTAAAAAGTTTTAGTCAGCCTTTGACGTTTTGTAATTTAAAAGTCACTGTCCATTTCGTGTCACTAAGTACCTCTTGAAGTGTGGTCATTCTGTGGAAACTGCTAAAATGAAGTATTTTAATCTGTTTTGATTAGAGTTTTCAGTAACGTTTCAAACAGACTGTTATGTAAGGTAGCCCAGGTGTGCTAGAATGTTTTTAAACAGTGTCTAATTCTGTTTCATTGGTCTGATAGCATCTATGCTATTGGTGATGTAGTTGCTGGACCTATGCTGGCCCACAAAGCTGAGGATGAAGGCATTCTTTGTGTAGAAGGCATGGCTGGGGGAGCAGTTCATATTGACTATAACTGCGTTCCCTCTGTGATCTACACTCATCCTGAAGTGGCCTGGGTGGGCAAGTCAGAAGAACAGCTGAAAGAAGAGGTACTGTTTGTTTTCTTTTCCAGCAAAAACTGTTTTTCCACTTTGAGCTTGGTTTCATTCTCTAGTTGTTTATCTAGCTACTTAATCCAAATTTCTGCATTTGAATTTACTGCTTAGGGGATGTGAGTGAATGATGCTCTTGTGCATGCCACTCTCCCAAGAACCACAGTTCTCTTTAATAACTTGCATTCTGTGATATTAGTATTGTTTGTTTGCAAATTAGTCTTTTTTTTTGTACACTCTTACACCATTTATGGTGATAGTTCATGTACATTCCTGTGTCTCCTGTTTTAGTTCTGCATTGCTTCTCCTCACGTATGTAACAGTTGGTTACATTGTTCTTGTTGGTCATTAAGTCAGTAACACATCTGTTTTGCAGGGTGTAGAGTACAAAGTTGGGAAATTTCCATTTGCTGCAAACAGTAGAGCAAAGACAAATGCTGACACAGATGGCTTGGTGAAGATACTTAGTCATAAGTCGACAGACAGGATGTTGGGTGCTCACATTTTAGGCCCAGTAAGTATCATCAATTGTGCTTTCTTAGCCTTATAATGTTCTTTTTATTTAGTGTTGCATAGTTGTTGAGTTAGAAGTGGTGTTTGTAAACAGGAAGGTTTGTGTTCACCATAGTTATTTTATTTTACAGTTCTGTTCTGCACCCCGACCTCCTTTGTACTTTTTAGTTACTTAGGTGAAACTAAAAAAAAAGCCCAATTTTTTTTGTCCTCTTGAATTAGTGCTATAGTTATTTATTTGGTTTCTTTGACAAGTTTTGTGTGGTGAGGTTTTTGGTGATGGTGTTTGTTGTAGGTTGTTTTTGCATTTTGTTTTTGTGAATACTGCCAAATACTTGAGAGAATAGCAGAAATTGTTGATTCAACTTTTGGAAGTTGAAGGAGCTGAAAAGACTGTGTCTCTTTCATTGGTGTTTTCTTTTTTCCCTTCTCTCCAACTAAAGACCTCTGCAAGGGTGGTAATCTTATGCTGCAGTCACCAAATCCGGGGTCAGTAATTTGTGGAACTTAGAGTGAAAAAACCTTTAGGATTTCCCCTGTCTAGGAGGTTTTTGGGGTTTTTTGGTCAAAGTTAGACCCTAGTTTTTCTCTGTTTTGTTTCTTAGCTGTAATTTTTTTTTTTCAAAATACGTTTGCAGAAACACTTCCATACATTTTTGCGCACAGCTTTAAGAGAAACACCAAACTGTTCTCAGTAAGATTCTATGCTACTTACTTTCTCTTGCAGTTGTAGTAATTTAGAAAACAACATGACTTAAAGGAAGCACAACTTTGTCTCATACCAGCAGATCTAATTTTCTTCATTGGGAAGGGACTGGGGGGGAAAATCTTATGGTTGTGGATCTGAGTGCTAAAAATGTAAGAGGAGATTTAACTATTTTTCACTCCTCAATTGTATATTCTCTTAGTAAATATGCATAAATACAGCGAATAAAAATGAGGGTGTTTGAGTAGTAACATGCTTTTTTTTTAATCTAGTTATCTATTTAACTTTTCAGGGAAGCATTGAAGTTTTGGATTGGTTTCTTTTCATGGAAAAATGCCTAGCTTTTGCACAACTCTCAGGAATGAGAGAACAAATACTCTCATTAATGTTTAGATTTATGCTAGGTTTGATCACAAACACTAAATAGAGTACATTACTTACATTATAGCACAGATGAAGTGTTGGTTAAACCGTAACTTCTCTTTTTTAGCAGAAAATGCTTATTTATAAGCTGCTACTGATGCAGCAGAGCCTGGACAAGTGCATAAGAATTTGTGCTAATTGCAAGTACCATTAAATTGCAGGGTGCTGGTGAAATGGTGAATGAAGCTGCCCTTGCTATGGAATATGGAGCATCATGTGAAGATGTAGCCAGAGTTTGCCATGCCCATCCAGTAAGTGTTTTCTAGAGGGCCTGTTAAACACCTTCACACAGACAGGCTATTACTCCATGTAGCTATTAATGACTTGTAACTTTTTGTGCTTGCTCCCTACAGACGGTGTCAGAAGCCTTCAGGGAAGCAAACCTAGCAGCATCCTTTGGCAAAGCTATCAACTTCTAAAACGAAAGAGCAAATCTTTGTACATACATAGTACATCTCTGAAAATGGACTGTGGGCCCTTATGGAAGGCTGAATCTGAGGATTTTAGGACTGACTTAAGTGAATATCTTAATTTTAAACATCAGATATTTAAACAAGTAGAGTTTGGAACAAGTGGAATTATCCAGTCTCTGTAAATTAAATACTTAAAATTACATGTTTATTTACACAATGAATGTTGCAGAAAAGCAGCCTGACAGAACTCTTTTCTTTTTAGAAACCAAACATTTTGCTGCTGCATGGGATTATCAGGTTTGCTGGTCAGAACTCTGGATGATTGTCCAGCATACCTTGTATTTTCTTATTTGAAGTAGTGTTACAATAAACCAGTTGCATACTGGCACTTGAAATGCCACTGGCACTTAAAATGCCACTGTCACTTCCGCACAAAAATGTGTTTCTTCTGAAGGGATTAACTTTGGTATTTAATCTACTTCTTACATATGAGTACCAAAACTTGTTTTGACCTAGTAGTGTTGGGATGTTGGGAGAAGAGGGGCTCGTGTAGATCAATTAAAATTACACTCACTTTTTAAAGAGAAAATTACTGTCTGTGTGATTCTCCACGTCAGGTTTTCATATTGAAAACTCTTAAGGGGAAAAACTGAGTGCTGATTGAGAAATGAAAAATTTGAAGACAAATGGACTGCTACCTAATTCTTTTTAGTTTTAAAGCTTCCATTGTCCAGCTCTCTTAAATTTGAAATGCTAAAACTGGGTAGTGAAGCAGTGTTTGCTGTTAAATGCTATGACTTGAGGGTTATTCTGCACCTTCCACACATAAGGGCTGCAGTGTCAGCTCTCCACACAATTAAGACATACTTTCTTCTCTTCTGTTTTCTATTTTGTTCCCTCTTTCTGTCTCTTCTGTAGCAAGAGAGCTTAATAAATACTTGACATGGCTGGAGGGTCTTCTTGGATTTTGTTTGTTGACTGGATCCTTGTAGTGTCTAGGTTGTTAATTATGTGAGCAAACTCACAAACAGATGGCATTGTTGGAAGATCTTTAAGCTGTATATGGAGCATGCCCAAATCCAGTAGTTGAAATTAACTTCTTTTCCAAGGTGCCATTTCTTCTTTTTTGCCAGGCTCTTCTGCCTTTAAGAAAACACTACCTGCTGGTATTGTGCATGTCCTTTTTCATTATGCCACTGGAATGAGAAGTGCACACTCAGAAGGTGGTGCTACAGCCTATGTGGTTTTTTTGTATAGACAAGATGGTTATATCTTTCTAGCTTGCTTTATAGCTTCTTATCCAAGTATTATCTATAGTGAGTGACAGAGATGGATGCCAGCATTACCATATCAATTAATCAGTAAAACACCAGTGATAGTCTTCTTCATTGTGATTTATTTTCAAAACTCCTACTTTAAATGTAGATGAGGTTAAACCATACCACATTAAGCTTATCACCATCTGATTCATGGGTATGCTGGGTTAGTGAATTAATGTGGGTCTGCTTTCAGGTGTGTGTTAGTAGGAAGCTGGTGAATGGAAAGTGTATGTCAGACAACAGAGCAAAAAAGCTTGATTCTTCCAATAGATCTTGGCATTTCAGAATTACTTCTAACTTAACAAAGGTAAATGTTAAGTGTTAATCATGTGATTTGCAAGTTCTTCCCAGAAGCCTTGCTCTTTCAGAAACAGTTTTGTGTCTACTCCCTCCACCTCCTGAAGACTTGTAGCAGTCCTACTGTAATTCATTCTTGAAGTTCATCAGTTAGAAAAGTTTGTATCTCATTTTATGTTAAATGCAGTTTGAAAAGCCAGGGAAACTTATAACCAATAATACTTCTAAGCTTGTACTGGAGACTCTGAGTTTTCCAGACACTTAAAAATGAAAATCAAGGCCTTAAAATTATTTTTTTACTTTCTTGCTGTCATTCCCATTCTAGTTAAGTGTACAAAAAAGTATAAAAGTAAAATGAGCTGCTGAGACACCTGTCAGTGGTCACATAGCAGTTAGGCTTGAGTGCTGCCAAATTGGCACTTTGTAGCAGCTGCTGAATGTACTGGCAGTGAACAGTGCATGATACTGCTGTGATGATCAATTCCTTCAAAGAATTTTTTTTTTTGTTGTGCTGCTTGTAATCTTTGGAGCTTAGGGGTAATTATTTATTTAACCAGAATGCCCTTCAGTTTGCTCAGGTTGTGCTGTATCCTGCTGTATTTGTCCTGATTTTGATGATCACACCTGCTTATCAAGCCTGATTTCCTTTTTATCACAAGATAACCCATATAGCTGATCAGGGAAGCCAGTTGATGTACCCTTTTTGGATTTCAGCAAAGCTTTTGATACTGTCACAGGATCCTTCTGCACAGAATGTCCAGCACACGGCTGTATAAACACATCATTGACTCACAGGTTGGGCACAAAGGGTTACAGTGACTGGGTGACATCAGTGGTGACCTGTCACTAGGGGGGTTCCATCTTTAGTCCTGTGCTCTTCATCTTCATTAATGACTTGGAGGTAGAACAGGAAGGACTGCTAAGCAAGTTTGCAGGTGATACAAAACAGGGGAGGAGCTGTTGAGTTCCTCTAAGGCAGAGAGGCCCGGCACAGAGACCTTGACAAATTACAGATCTGGGCAATCACCAACCATTGCAAGTTCAGCAAGGGGAAAGTGCCAGATTCTGCACCTGGATGTATGGATGGGGAATGAGAGGCTGGAAAGCAGCTCTGTGGAAAGGGACCTGGGGGTCCTGGTCAGTGGAAAGTTCAATTAGGAGCCAGCAGTGCCCTAGGGGCATCAGGCACAGCAGCACCAGCTGGGCAAGGGAGGGGATTGTCCTGCTCTGCTCTGCACTGGGGCAGCCTCATCTCGAGTGCTGGGGGCCATTTTGGGCCTCACAATATAGAAAAGACATTAAACTATTAGAGAGTGCCCAAAGAAGGGAAAGAAAGATGGTAAAGGACCTTGAGGAGAAGCCATATGAGGAGTGGCTGAGGTCACTTGGTCTGTTCAGCCTGGAGGAGACTGAGGGGAGACCTCACTGCAGTTACAACTTCCTCATGAGGGGAAGAGGAGGAGGGGCAGACACTGATCTCTGCGATGACCAGTGCTGAGGGAATGGCCTGAAGTTGTGTTGGGGAGGTTGATGTTGGATATCTGGAAAAGGTTTTTCACTCAGAGGGTGGCTGGGCACTGGAACAGGCTCCCTAGGGCAGTGGTCACAGCACCAAACCTGAGAGAGTCCAAGGAGGCTTTGGACAGTGCTCTCAGGAACGTGGTGTGACTTTTGGGGCATCCTGTGCAGGACCAGGACTTGGACTCAATGGCCCTTGTGGGGCCCTTCCAACTCTGTTTATTTTGTGAGTCCAAGCTTGAATTACCATATAAACTTGGTGCATTCATACTTTCAGTGCTGACCTCTCTGTTTTCACTCTACATATCAAGTGTTTCATAATCAGTGACATGAATGTAGTCTTAGGCCTAACTGGGTATCATGCAGGGGCTACACAATCCTTTTTGAGTGCTGTGGCATAACTAACTACACGTGGATGGTATTTCTTCATTCAGTGGTAATTTGGTCTGAGTCACCATATTATGTTTTATAGTAATAGTAACCCTTCTTTAGAATTACATAGCTCAAGCCAAGATTTTATTAGATCTCTAACCAGTGTAAGAACAAGACTTGCTAAAGGATTAATTGATGTACCATTGCAGCTACTGAAAATAGGCAGGAACTTAATGAGTCATACTAGGTACATACAGTGATACAAAAGTACTGTTTATTATCAACATCAAAAAGTTACTTTTCTTTGGTTCTGTGGCTTTAAAGTCAGTATAAAACCTGTTCACCTTTTCAGGTCTTAATATAATGTCAAAAAGAACTAGTATAATACTTGTAAAACCCATCCTGAACACAAAGCACTTCCCACTCCTGTTTACAAGCAAGTGCTGTAAACAGCAACCTTCTGGCTGATTGTCTGTAAGAGGGAGCGAACTGTCTCCTCCAGCTCCACCAACTGCTTGGCTTTGTCTTCCAGAATTTTCTGATTGTTTTCATATGTATTTTCCAAATCTGTAGGCAAAGGAAGGTGAAAAAAACAGCTTAATTGGTGGTGTTTTCATACATGTAAATCATTATAGTTATGGATAAACTACTATTCAAATTTATTTCTATTGTGCAAGATATTCTGATTGGGGAAAAAAACAAAAAACAAACAAAACCCCAGAAATCAACAAAGGCTGGAATGGCACCTTTTTGTTTCCTTAACACAGGGGTGTAAAGGAACAAAGAAGTTATTTTCCAAAGGTGAAAAGCCAAAAGTGTATTTTGAATGTTAAAGTAATTGTCATTCTTTGCTCTATGGTGGCTTTTACTGAACAGTAAAATGTTTTGGCTTGTGATGATTAAGACTACTCGGCAAGTCACAGTAACTGTGCAGGAGTAGCAAAGAGGGGAAGAATTAATTCTGTAGAATTAAAACCAGAAGGAAAATTTAATTCTGTCTCTGGTAGCAAGGGGCAGATTGCCTTGTTCTGGTTCAATCAACTTTGTCAACAATAAATGTTAAATTAATCTGTGAACTGGAACTCCTGTGTCCTGATTAGCTTTTGTTTTAAGAGCTTTCCAGGGTGGGGTGAGGGGAGTACTGTTTGGAGATGGGGATCTTGCTGGAACACATGAGTCCTTGTCCTGAGCAGAGTAGTTTTGTTCCTTCCCTGTGGTGGTTCTGGGGACAGTGAGAGGTGCCATACCAGAAGTTTGTGTCTCACCTGTAAGTTTCAGCTTATTCTGTAGAGAAATCCTTGCTTCAAAAGACTGTATTATGTCCATAAGAATAAGGAAAGCAGATCAAGCCTCAGTAACAAAAAAGTACCTTTTCCCCTTCTGCTGATGAATAGCTGGTTTAACAGCATGAAATTGCTTCATGTTCTAAGGTGCCAAATGACCTCCTCAGAAGAGCCTTACCTTTGAGCAGCTGGAGTTTGCTGTTTGCTTGAGCCAACAAGGCTTTAGCTTCATCTTGCAACACGCCTGCTTTCCTCCTGGCCTCGGCTGACTCCTCTGTCTTCCTGGCAATGAGCTCCTCCACGGTTTTGTACTTGCCGCTGAGCTCGCTGCTGAGCACCTGTTCCCAATTCAAGCACAAGATGGAGCTCACACAAAGCCAATACAGTGGGAGTTGGCATTTCCTCCCTCTGTCCTTTCTTAATCCTGCTGCCAGGAGAGACTACACTGGGAGCTCTTTAACAAAAGCAGAAACCGTGCCAGGATATTTCCTAGTTTCTGTCCAAGACTAGGAGCTGTAGTGAACACTCATCAGTTGCTCTTTTGCAGATCTGTGGCTGTTTTACAGCTTCAATACTGGCACTTGGCAGAGATTTATGGGATTCAGTTACAGGATTCTGTAACTAATGGAAGCCATGGTCCCTAGAACTGCTGGAAAGCTACACCTGGCACTGCTCCTGGCTGAGTGGTTGCATCTGGGGAGGAATAAATATCCTTGCTACCCTTTCAGCAACAAGAACTGAACTAGCTGGTGTTAGTGAAGGTGCTGGCAAAGTCTTGAGGTTGGTTTCTCAGCTGTGCTTTTTGTTGTGGGCATAAGATTAGGAAGTCCTACGGCCCAACTAAATTCAACCATTAAGCAAGATAACAAACCATAGCAGCACTAGAATTCTCTTGTGTTTACTTGACAGCACCTGAAATTCTACTTAGTGTTTGGATATTGTTGAGTTGATGGATAATGCAGCTCTCCTGTCAGAAAACGGCTCTCTGGAGATTGGTAGGCTAACTACAGACAAGAGATGGGAGCAATGAAACTTCCTTTGGCAGATTGGTCAATTGTTTTGTTAATGAACATTCTTTTGCTATTACAAAAGTGTGTAGCAAACATTGGGAGTAATGCCATATGTTCACAGAGAAAAATCTTGCATCCTTGATGATATTTAGCAATTACTTCAGTTTTTTGTTAAGATAATTATTTTTCCTGTTGCTTGATTCTGTATATGCCAAATTTTGGCTTGTTTGTCCGGAACCTATCATTGTTATAGAACCATAAATACTCTATACAAGTGGAAAAAAGTTTCCAGTTCTCCTGTGACATATAGTAAAGCTGAGGAACAGAAACCTATCTGTGAAAGGCTGACAGGTTCCCTGCAGCTATTTCAGAACCTGAAAACTTCCCAATAAGTCTCTCTCAGGATCTGATACCAAAGTAAAAAGTTGCTATCTTTGTTAAGAGCATAAATGTTGGATTTTCTACCCCCAGAATATGAACAATAAATGTGATGGATCACATTGATTCACTGATCTCCCTTTAGCCAAACCTGGGGGAGTTTTGCTGGCTTCTCTTTAGGATTGTTCCTGAGCTTCTCACCTTTTGAACTTCTTCAGCATTTTGTTTTGCACTAATAATTTTGTCTTCTATATTTCCCACCGTCCCTGAATTTGTAGCAGCCTTTTGCCTAAGGTCTTCAACACTCTTCTCTAGCTCAAACAGACGTAAGGTAGCATTGTTCAGCGTTTCAGCAGATGCTGCATTTTCAGATTCAATCTAACAGAAAGAAGAATGAGAGTTAGACTTTCAAAAGACAATGTATATAATAATGAACTTTCTCCATAAACCCTGCTCAACTAACTAGTTTGTGTCCATATATCTGAGTTGAAAGCAGTGTTTTGGTTTTGCTAAAAATGGGCAATTGCAGCCAGGGTGAAAAAGCTCAGTGCTTGAGAATGGTACGTAGGGGGCTGCACAAGCATTAAGGAACATGGTCAAATCAAAAAGCATTTGATTCCATTATACACGCAAGAGTTGACTAATTCACTGACAAAACTTCAGACATTTGACTCCATCATGTGATAATGGACTTGTGAAGCTTCTAAACTGGTCAAGCTTCATAAGTATAGATAGCACTGTGGTCTCAGGAGAGCTTTGAGATGAAGTCTGCAAATACTTTATCTGACAAGATTGTAGCACTTGGCACTTCAATCCAGCCTTTCTTTATTTTAGTCTGGTGCTGTAGTGTGGATGACACTGAGCGCACCAATACAGAACCAGTGTGGCTGACAGGTGTAGCTTGCCAGGGGTCTTGTCAGACCTGCTGGTTTAGAGGGCTACAGTCCTGCTCATTTAACTTGGTTGGTGCAGGATACGGGGTGAGAAAAGCCTTTTGGTGTTTTTTGTTGTTGTTGTCTGGTTTGGTTTGTTTATAAGTAAAAAGTCCCCACTTAAAAGTTGATGTGAGGCAGGAATAGTTTAGATGCATTTTAACTGCAGCCTTTGCTTTGCAGTACCCAAGAGCTTTCTCCAGACAAGCTTACATCAGTTTCTAAGCATCAGACTTGGTGCTGTTTCTATTATGTTAAGAAATACTCATAAAGAACTCACCGAAGTCAGCAAGTCTTGAGTTCCTTTAATATCTTCATCAGCTTGTTTGATGGCTTTTTCAGCTGCATTTTGAGCTTTTTCAGCTTCTTCCAGTGCTGCTTTCACCATGTCTGCAGTGACTTTAACATCTGTTGCACCTTTGCTGTGGAGCAAGATTGTTAATGCTAAAAATGCTCTTACTTTGGAACTGGAAAAAGAACACATGCTGCAACGGGCTGGTTTTGCCCCTTATTGAAGGAATTAGAATTTACATCAGGGAAAGTTAAAGTGCATTTTCTGATGCAATGAGATGAAACAGGGCTGCATACCTTGCTCTTTTTGCTTCCTCCAGTAGCATTTCTGCTCTGGCAATGTCTCCAGCACTCTGCTGCAGAATGACCTCAACATCAGAAAGGCTTTCTACACGCTCACGAATATCTTCTGTCAGGGCCTGCAGCTGCTGGGGAGTGCTTGGCATCTCCATGTTCAGCACTTCATTAGCCACTGCCTCAATGCTATCCAGGTCAGCACTGTCTTCTAGCAGATGGACACAAATGACAGAGACGTGAGTAAAAGCTTCTCTCTGTCACATCTCAGCACTCAAATTCTGTTCAGCTGCTTCCTTAAGAAGGAAAATAATGAGAAAACTTCCTCCCCCATATTTATGAAAAATCAAGGTGTTAAAGCTACTTCCCAAGGTGAAAGTTCCCTCTCAGGAGAGGCCCAGCAGGTGTATAGGCCCTGCTGGCACAGCTCTCTTGGAAGCCATTTGAACAACTTGGTGCTCAGCTGCACCACTCTGGGGAGGACCTGAGCCCACAGGAAACAAAACCAACAGCTGCACGTAGATGTATTTGTGCTCCCAGCACAGTCAGCCCTGAGCAAACAGGCAAGGAACGGGCTGCTGGCAAACAAGGCTCTCATTTAACCTTTATATGCTTTCTTGCAGAGAGAGAAATGCAGTTTCTGACTCCCTTCCCCTTTAATACAACTTTGTCTTTCTAGCCAGAACTTACAGACATACTTGGCAAAGTACAGAAGTACAAAAGCCTCAGCTGAAATGCACACAAGAACATGTCAGTTTGCTCTCACTTTCTTATTATCTTGGTTTTCTCTTGTTTTTTCTCATGTTTCCAGATTTCATCATACACACTGTCTGTCTAAGGGAGGTGGGGGGAATGATGACAACTGTTGAGCTAACTCTTGGAAGATAATACAGATGTAAAGCTGGTTTTCACAAACCCAGAATTAAAATATAATTAAAATGTAACATTCTTACGCATTAGGAAGTCTCTAATCTGTTTAATAAGATTTCTCAGATCTTCATTGCTTCTGTCCACTTGTTCTTTGGTAGCATTGGTTTTAAGCAAAACTGCTTGTGCATTTTGTTTTGCTTCATCTGCTCTCTGTTTTGCCTCAGAAACCTAAAGAAAGGAAAATGGAAGGCTTGCTTGCTTATCTTCTTATGTTTTAGGGTTTGTTTTAAAACAATTCATCTGGAGTCAGAAGTAATAGTAACAAGGAATGCTTTTTCTCATAAAACTTACAGAACACTTGGAAGCTGGCCCTGATCCATACCACCAGTGCTAGTTTAAACAACTCAGGCTGATGTTTAGTTATCCATGAAGCTTCACTCTAGCAAGCTCTCTTTCTGAAGATATTTACAAGCATGATGAAGTTACACAACCCAAAATAAGTATTTTCTGCAGAAAACCAGCCCATGCTTTATCAATTAGTGTCTGTGCTACAACAGACAGATTTTCCTTTTTCTTTTTTTACTATCTTAACAATTGATTTGCCATATTACCATTCTGGAGAGTTGCTCAACTTCTGCTAATGCACTGAGGATGTCTCTGTCAAAATCCATAGCCTTCTGCCAGGCATTGTGAGCCACGGTCACCAGCCCGTCGCAGCCGGGGCCTCCACACTTCTTCTTGCCCTCGTCTGTCCGACAGCTCAGCCCCCCGCACTCGGACTCGGCACACGAGGCTCCCGGGGCACTGCCACACGTCTGCAGGGACACAGGGGAAGCAGTCACAGCCTCATTTCCACTCCATTACCTGGGGGCTGGAGTAGGACACTCTTCCACTACAAAATTTCAGAGTAAACTTCTTTTCCAAGAAGCAAAACTATTTCTATCAGCAACATTGTGCTGAGAGTTACCCCCTGCTTGGTCAATTGTTTGGTAATGAAATAACACAGGAGCTGGTTTAACCAGAGGGAAAATTAGAAAATTCCCTGTTCTTGTGAGGCTCTTTTACCTTTTCATGCCCCCTCCCAAACTCTCTTTTTGCCAAATGATAGTCACTAACTCAGGTTTTGCAGCCAAAAAACCTCCCTGGAAAAACCTAGGGGCTGAGCCAAGTTAGTTGCAGCTGTCTCCTGTGAAGTGTAAATGAGTGCCTCTTACCTGTTTGGCACGTAACCCAGCAGTAGCTAGAAAGCAGAAAGGTGTGTGTGTGTGTGTGTGTGTGTGTCTCATGACTACACCTCCAAGCAACTCAGTATTTACTGCCTTGATAAACATCTACCCACGACTTCACTTCAGTTCTTAAGAACAGTCAGGGCAGGAATGTAGGGGAAGGGAAACTAAACAGAAAGATGTCTCTTTCTTCCTTTCAGAGAAAAAAGGAGAGCTGAGGGAGTGGGAGGGATGACTTGTAAAGGACAAGGGACAATCAGCGTGTGAAGAACTCACTCTCTACCACAGGCCTGGCGTGCCCAGGGGAGTTAATGAGGGGTGCCCTGCAGCCTGCCTTCACCCGAGGCTGTTCAGGGATTGTTCTCTGAATGCAGCTGGCCAACTTCAAAGAGAAACTGAGAGAACATCCAGTCTCTCCCAAGAAAAAGCTATCCTTAATCATATTTACAGATGAGCAGGCACCTTCAACAGAGAAAATGCCCTTTTGACTCCATCTCCCTGTAAATTCTGCTTTGTGTCAAGCAGGAGGATGAGCCTGGGGGGATGCTGAGGCCCGGGGGTGCGTGCAGAAGTGCAGCCTGGCCAGGCACTGTACAGCCACAGAGTGTATCTGATGGAGCTGCAGAGGGGAAGAGGGGAGCCTAGGGAAAGCAAGCACTCAACTCAGATAGGCTGAAGAGGATGGCTCTCAGCCCAGCAGATTTGCCACACTTTCCCGCATGTGGGAACTCTGTCCCTAGCAAAGAACATAGGATTAGAACAGGGGTGATGCAAAAACAGGTGCTCTCTTGGGGCTGGGAAGAGTGGGAGGAAGATCAACATGAAAGGCTGGTCTTTGAAAGCCAGTAGTGGCAGAGCCCACCAGTTAAACAACCCAGTTGCAGCCCACAAAACCAAGGGGTCGCTTAACCAAGCCAGGTGCATTTCTCATGACCCAGCTGTACATCTCACACTGCCACGTCCCCTACAGCTCCTCCCTGCCTGTTGCTTCATCACAAACCTAATTCTGTTTCTGCCATGGGTTTATCCCAGCCATTCTCAGCTGTGTACCTTCTCAGCCACCTCAGAGAGATCCAGGCTCTGCAGCTTTCCAGCGAGTTCATCCAGAAGGCGCGACTGCTCCTCTTGGTTAGCCTTGAACTGGGCCTCCTTCTCGTTGATCAAGTCTTGCACTTCCTGCCGCGTCCGCGCTGACAGCTCCACGGCGCTGTCGGGATCCACGGTGGAGGCATTGACCCTCTCCTCTGCCTCCTGGGACATCTGGAAATACTTGGTGATACTGTCCAAGGCTCCTGCAGAAATCAGAGGGAGCTGATGAGAGCTCTGTTGAGTAACCCAAAGTAATGTATATTACAGATGTTAAATGACACATCAGGGCTAGTGATATTCACATTAAACGAAATGCTGGCCTTGGCAGCTGTGCCATTGCAAGGATGACAGAATTTGGCCTCTTGTAGGAAAAAAAGTTTGCCTCTCTGCTTGGTGGAGAGTATCAAGCTGATCTTTGAAGTTAAGCCTTTCTGTGGCTCTAGTGACAGAATTCTGCTTGCCCTAAGGGCAAGAGGAGATATGGCCTTTGAAGGTTTTTAGGGGAACAGTTTGTTTTCTAAAGATTCCCTTATCCCATCAGTTCTTATTGCTTGCCCTGGGATGTCTGGCTTATGGAGTCACTGCTTGGAAACTGGTCAGAGCTTTCCTAAGAAACAACAGCTTGATGAAAGATGCTGATTTATGGAACTGTTGATTTTGGACAACTCCTGGAGAGGCCTTGTGTGGGTGTGAGGGACCCTGTGGGGGTGGCTATAATCTGCACCTCGGGGCAGCTTTCCTTTGCCAAATGCCAGAAGTCAGGGACTCCCCTATCCCCACATGCCACTCGCCTCAGTCTGAAATCTCCCATGTTCACTGGAAACAATCTCAGACTTCCTGAAAACCAGGAAATATATAAGAAAAATTATAAATACTTTCTTTGAAGTTAACTTTCCGGATTTCCAAATAATCTGGTGACATTCCTCTTCCTCCAGCAGATTTTGATTCTTGGCCCATTTCAGTGTGCCAATGGACATGCCAGGCTTGGGTGGGTCAGGAGAACTGGATCCTTTACCACAAGCTTTTTTTTCACCCAGAAATAGCAATTTAACAGACTGAAGGGAGCAAGGGGAATGTCCAGGCATATCTTGAAATCTGTGGTGCACTTTCTTCTATTGTGTCTCATCTACAATGTTCAGCATGATACCTTAAGACGATTCTATGCCCCAAGAATTTGAGCCAGCTTTGCAACATGCAGAGGAAGAGAGACTGGATGAGGGGGCAAAAATCCCTGCTGCATCAGCAACTCTGCTAATGCACAGAAAGAACCTGTCCCTGAGGAACTGTGTTTTATTACAAGTTAGAAGATTAATCTGGTACTTAAACCCACGCACTAATTAAATCTTTGGCCACCCTGCTGCTTTCTCCCCCTCCCTGTGACACTTACCCCGAACATCAGAGATCTTGATGAACTCTAGCTGCTCTGCAAGCTCTTTCACGACATGGTCCAGACTTTTGGCATCTGTCTCCAGTGCACTCAGGTCTGTGTCTGTGCTATTGCTCTTTGCTGATAAGGCTGATAGGTTTTCTTCTATGTCAGCTATCTTAACTGTAACATCTGCTGTCAGCTTTCTGTAAAACAGGCACAGGACTCAGCACGGGGAGGAAGAAGTGTCATATGCCTCATACTTCACTGGAGCATGGTGGCCAGAGATGTACCCAGCTTCTCCCATGGCAGGACCCGTCCTCCCTCAGTGGAACTCCAAGTGATTTGTAACAACATGCCTACCTAGAATACTGTTTTGTTTCCTTTATTATACAAACCTACTTTTTAATCTACAGCACATTTATAAACCCAAAGTGCCAAATTGCTCAGAAAACAGCTGCATTGTGTAAGATTAACTGGAGGGAGATTCCAGAGGACTGGAGTAATGCTCTTGTATCATGGCAACTGCATAGGTCAGAGTTGACTACTATGATCCATACATAATTTGCTTCCCATCCCACACAGCTCAAATGTAGTTTTGATTACTACGAGCTCATCAGAGAGAATTGAACTTCAGGAAGCAGGGAGGGGGGAGCCTTAGTTCTAGCACAATGGATTCTTTAAACTCTTCTGTACAGATCCTTCCCCACCAGACTTTTGAAGGAAAACCTCCTGCTCTAAGCATTCACTCTGAGCCATGGAGCAGGCTTTAGCTAGCGGGATAACCCTAAAAGGAAAAGCAAGTGAGTTACATGTCAAGGCTGCTGTGGAACAAGAAGTGGGCATAGAAAGCTATTCCCATCCATGGTGATCCCCTCAAGCCAAGTGTTTCCTCATTCTGAAAGAATCAAGGCAGTACTTAAGATTTAAGATCGATTTACAGCTCTCTCAATAGCCCACCAGCCTGCTGTTTTCCAGGACTCCTCCAAAGCCCAGTACTTCTTATACAGCCAGAGGGGAGCAAGAACAGATACACCTAAGGTATGTCAGGGAAAAGCAGCTCCTCAGCTGCTCTGATCTCCCTCAATACACACAGAGTCCAGAAGCAGCAGCAACCCTCAGCTCTCCAGCAGGAGGGAGGGGAGCTGTAGGACACAAACTGTTCCTAATTGAGACATTTGTGCTTTAATCCTCGCCCCTTTGCTTTGTGCAGTTCCCTTCACAAAGCACAAGCAAGTTGGAGCAGTGGCAGACAGGGCTAGAAAGCCTCTGTAATCCTACTTAATGTTACACTGCCCCATCTCCAGACTACCATCTTTTGTATGCTTAGCCCTAAAAGAAAATACAAGGCTTCTACTCTCAGAAAAAAGGAAACAAAAAGGAAACATCCTTGTTATAAACCTGGTGTTTCCCCCAACACGTGCTCAGAGAGCAGAAAGAAGCCCAAGTTTCCAACTCATCAGCTACACGCGGAAATCCAGGAATTTAATCTCTCCCCCTCTTCATTCTCTCACATAATAGCAGTGTTTGTCCTTTGCCCTGGGGCAGCACAAGGCAAGCATGAGTGGCTCCCTGGTAATTAGCTGCCTGGAGAGCAGTGGGAGCAGGACAACCCAGCCCAGCACGTGGCAGCTGCACTGCTCCTGCCTGCCCCACCAGGTTTCTGCTCCCTGGTTTCTGCTCAGTGGGAAGGAGCAGCCCAGGAGCCACAGCACCCTCACCCAGCCTGAGTGCCCTCAGCCCAGCATGGGGACATCAGTCACTTAAGTAAATCCCAGCTCACTGGAACTCCCACTTCTTCCCAAGACACACTGATCCATATAACTACAACTGTACTCACTCTGCTTCTTCGAAGAGATTCCCGATGTTCTTCAGGGGCTCGGCTGCTGGATTTTGAGCGATGATGGTTTTAATTTCAGTGAGCTTCTCCTCCAATGTGCTGAGTGTCTGCTGGTATGGGCCAGTGAGTCCAGTGATTTTGAGGGTATTAGCCCTGTCCAAGAACTGCTGGGTCTTATTAGCCAGCTCGCTGATGATCACATCCCAGAGGGCAAAGCACTGGTGGCAGGGCACGCAGTCAGGGAAGACGCCCGAGTAGCCCCGGGAGCACTTGTCACAGTGCAGCCCTTCCACCCCCTCATTGCAGATGCACTGCCCTGTGGCACGGTCACACTGGGGGGTCTGGATGCCACGAGGGTTGCAGTCACATGCTGGGAGGAGAAAAAGGCACATGTGAAAGCCATGGATGTTGGCAGGGTGGGAAAAAAATCAGTTATAATAAAGTGGTGAAATTAATACAGATGTGGTCAGTGTCTCAATTATAAAAACCTAATTGGATGTATCACTCCTGTATGAAGGAAGCAAGTGTTGAGTGAGAAAGGGGAGAGAGATGGGGAAATAACTCTAGAGGAGATTAGGATTTGCACATCTTGGAAATAGGAACAATAACGGAGCAAGGATGGACACCAATTGCAATGTTCATATGTCAGCTGAATAGCAACTGAAAATAGACCCCAGTTTCTCTCCTGCAATGAAGAGTGAGTAGAGCAAGGCTCTTGGGATGAAGAAGTGGCAGGCAGGCACATAGAGGGTTTAAGAGCAAACCATGAGAGAAAAAGGAAAATTGAACCTAGGAACAGCCATTTACTGTCTCCTCCAGCAGAAGAGTAACACTAAGGTGAGGAATCCTGAAAATCATAACCCAACCACCTTCCCCTGCACCTCCCACAAAGAGCACACTAAAAGGAGATAACATTACACAGCCCTTGGTTCAGTGGAGGAGCTCTCTTCCATAAGGCACTGTGGGTGCTGAAAGTGAAACTGGCTTCCAAGAACAGGACAAATCTATGGAGCAAAAGCCCTTGTGAAATCTTCTAGGTAGCGGTACAGGGACTGGCTCAGAACATGCTCCTGCCATGGATAGTGGGAAAACATTCACAACACACAATGAGGAGCCTGGCACTGGGCTGACATTTTGGGTATACAGAAAATCAGAAAAAAAAAATCTGGCAGTGAAAAGTAGAATAGAACAAAGAATGTGGTCATGGGCAGTGTTTGTTTGTAACACATGTAGTGTTTGAGGTGTTAAGGACCAAGAGCCTACACACTGTTTGTCACCCTCAATGTCACCCTCAGTGGAAATGAGGACACTTAACAGATTTATAAATTTTTAAAAACTATTTCACACTGAGCACTGACTTCAGAGTTAGTATTCACACCTTCATGAAATGCATTTCTTTGGCACTAACCCATCAGAGAGAAGTTACTCACTTAACTCAGTGATGCACTGTCGCTGCTGAAAGTACAGACGCTTTGTACACAATAATGCTATCAGGAGAAGCATTTCCATTCATCAAGGCTGCCACTTGACCTCCTTAATTACACAGGTTTCCAACTCAGGTTGGAAACACAAGTTTCCTGCTCAGGAGGCAGCAGCAGCAGAGGACATCAACATGCAAAGCTTTTTAATGAAAAGATGGCAGCAAGCAAAAAAAAAAGAGAGGCTTTGAAAATATGCACATCATCTACCTATTATTATGGTAGAGTGCAACCAAAACAGGTCAAGCACATGTTCCCTAAACAGGAAAAGGACTGGCATACCTGATAAAACCCCTCACTTACACATCCATTTACCAGGCATTCTCTAAGGAAGTTAAATGGCTCGAAAGGGCCCATAAATCAATTCACACACTCAAAGCAAATGCCCCCTTGAAAATAGGGCAAAACACAAAGCTGTTTTCAAGACTGTACATTGTTTGCTTCAATGCCAGAACACAGTGGTGGTCTTCAGTTCAAAAATTACACAAAGAGCCCCAGCAGAACAAATCGCTCCTCAACAAAACGACTTTCTTGTACAATGTGAATATGATAGGCAAGAGACAAAAATAACTTCTGCTGCCTGCACAATTGAGCAAAACGGTCTTTTGTTCTTCGAACTATACCCTGACACAAGAGATTGTTTTTACTTTACATCGAAAGTGCTTAAGTAGTCAACTCACCATGGAATATGTTCCCTGCAGGCAAACCGTTGAGTTCCTGTTTGAAGGTCAGTTAACCCTTCTGTCAACTAATAAGGCCCTTGGTATAATGATGAATTGTCCAAATTCCTCTGTATAGAAAGAGGCTAAATGGCATGTGGTTTTTCTCAAAGATCCTGAGGTCTGATCAAGTTACATGAATACTTGCTGCTGGCAAATCAGATCACTATATTTACTTGCAGATTTAAAAGGCTTAATATGAAAAAACCCCTGTAACCCCATATTGGTAATTCTACTCCTGAATACCTGCATGTTTAGGAAAACCAGGTGACATGGCTTTAGTAGCATTTACATGGTAAAGTGATTCCAAAATCTCTGGAACCAGAAAATACTAGGGAAGAAGAGAAAATAATTTAGGTACTAACATACTGTTTGGAAAATGAAAACCCAAACTCCATAGCTGCCTGTTGGGGGATGATAAGAGCAAAGAAGTAATTTATTCTAAATGTAGAATGACAGTTCGAAGAATACAGTTCTACAAAACTCCCAAACCGAGCTCTGCAGGACCACCATGAGAAATTGTACAAGACAGCTAGAAACATTACTGTGTCTTATTTCTCCATTTTAAGATTTTTTTTATCAAGCCCACAAGTAGGCAATCCTGGCTCTGAATTACCCCAGTCCCCTCCATGAAGTGCATATAGAACGGCTTTCAAAAGCACTGGCTTCCTATTGCTCTTCCTTCTCTTCATTATCTTCCCAAGAATTAACCATATACAGGATCACACCAGATTTCACCCCTAACCATCTCTAACACCTCTAGTGGATGAGTTTTGTACCTTGTGCCCTGGGCACCTCCACCAGGCACTTTACACCCCAGCAAGGAGCACATTCAAGGCCATTGAAGAGGAACCACTTCCCTATATGCCATGGTGAGGATCAAACTCTCTACTCACTCCAGCTGTGGCCAGTTCTCAAGAGAAGGAAAGCAAGCCCAAGCTAAGATCATGTAAAGCCTTCTCCATAGTGAGTAGCACCTTGAACACTGCAGTCCACCAGGCAAATAGCTCAGTGCCAGCTTTCACCTCTGCCTCAGGCAGTGCCTGCCTGCCAAGAACCTGCTGGCTTCAGTCTCTTTGACTAAAGGGCATGACTTCATCCTAAAGGAACAAAAGCATAGTGACAGTGACAGGATGTATGTGAAAGGAAAGGAGGCCCTCCGAGCTGGCACACAGGGGAGAAGACTGGCACAGGATTTGCAAAGAGCTCATGGAAGAACAACTGAGGTACATATCTATCATTCAAGATGGTGGTTGCACATGCACCAGAAAATTCCTGTGACATTCTAGTATCACTGCCAATGAACTGGGACGTGAATACCAGAGATACCTGCTAGAAACAGAGCAAACACCAGCAAACACCAGAGGGATCCAGCACATCATGCCCAGTATCATGTTTGATCAAAGCACCCACCATCACTTCTAGCCACAGCAGGCTCTTGTTCCTCCAACACCTCCCTTGTTATGTCCAACTATTCCTATGGCCATGGTGGGATTCAGAAGCAGTCCTGTATCTGACAGATTAACTCAAACATGACCTTCAAAGTATTGCTTTGCTCAGAAGATTTTGGCTCCAACCAGCACACTCCTAAATCTGATGTAAGACCTGAGTAATACAACACATCCAGTGTTAGCATATATCTGGTTAATCTGAACTTGTTCAAGAATGAGAAACATACAGGCACATCTAGGGATGCAGATGTGCCTGCAGATGTTTCAGATGTGACTTAGT
>NW_005054354.1:1577755-1582789 GCF_000277835.1 Geospiza fortis | reverse complement strand
TAAAGTCCTGTAAACTCATTTTATGTTGCTTCCCTATGTTGCTTACATGACAAGAAACTGGAAAAGTAGTTCATTTTGCACTGCAAAATCAAACAGATGTTGAGTTTACTTCAAGATACTTGGATGCCTTGACCACTTTGAGTTGGAAATGCCTTTCAAGACAAATGGTTGATTAGTCTCCCTTCAAGCAGACAGATTGGCCCAAAGCCAAGGTGAAGGGCTGAAAGTTAATGCAGACACTGCTGCTTGCATTGAAGATCAGTGTTAGACAGGCTTCAAATCTGTAAGCAGAGCAGGACATAGCAGTACCTCCCATGGAAAACACACTGGAGGAAAAGAAGTCTTTTGAAATCGTTGGCCCAAGATTTAAGGGCTTTCAAAGGAGCATTTACTAAATTAAACAATAGGTTTCTGTTTTGAAATGTCATTTTGGAACTGGGCGTATTGTTTTCTTTAACTGAGTGTGTAACTCAATCAGTGATTCTTTTGTGGCATATTTCAACTTCAGGGAAAGCATATTTTTGGAAAAGTTTAAGCCAAATTCTTCAGTCAGGATCTGCTGATTAGCAGATTATGAGGATTGTAGCTGCATCTGTTTACAAAGGCATGTAAGGCATGTGCACGTATGTGCATGCACACACTGAATATCCATAGGTGTCTCAAAGCATTGATACTAGAGCAGAGGTGACAGAATGGATACTGAATGGGCTGTATGAAGACCAGTATCAGTGTTCAATTCCTTACTGGGGGATGCCAGGAACAAATAAGTGTTGTACATCATCCTACGCTGAATAGAAATAATTTTTCTAGAAATATTTTTTTACTGCTTGAGACTGAGGGCGGCAAGCATCAAATATTTAACTCCTCCACAGAAAAAACACAAAGGTTTTGTTCAAACATGATTTCCTGGCATAATTTCCCAGTGGTAGTGAGGCACTGCGATAAGAAAACCATTCAACAGTTTTTAAGGTTGAAAGTTTTGCAGAGCTGGCAAATTTCTTCTGAATAATCAGCTATTGATTCAAGTTACCCTGCAAGCATAGTGCTAACTCCTCAGCATTATGATTTTCAGTAGGAATGTTAAGTAAGATAAGATCCCAGCCTAAAATTACTGGAGTTGTGCTACATCTTAACATGCTAGCAGACCATGCCAAAAGGATAGTTTTCTGGAAATAATCAATACACATTTTATGACCCTAGGTCATTTAAAATAATGAAACTTGAAGTGAAAATCATATTTTCTTTAGCACAGAATTTGTCTGACTTCCTTTAGGCACTTCTCACAGAAGAAAACAAGACATCTCTGAACACCAAAAACATCTCCTACAAAAGCAGCCTATGTGACTAGTTTAAGATCCAGGTGTTAAAATTTTAAGACTACAAAACTTATTCTTAAATGGCAATAGGGTAATTTTTAGTGAACAGCTGTTCCTGCACCAGCCATATAACAAAGACTAAAAACTGAGAAAAACAACATTCTTGTCAATGTACGCACTGTGTATTTGACAAAAAGCATGACTTTTTTTTTTCATTGTAGTTCAATTAAGTTCTGTGATTTTACAGTAAGACTTGATACTCGCGTCCAACACAGGACATCTCACACAGTGCCTCCTACCAACTGCACTCTGGTCTGTTTGTTCAACTCATTACAACAGTAATGACAGTAAAATTGTCATCTCCTTCTTATTAGATGAAACATAAAGTATCTACTGTGCAAAGGCATTGTTTGAGCTGCATCTGCAGCCACTCCACATCTCAGGCTTCCCAGGAACCTGCAGCCTTCTGCTGGAGATGTGCTTTGTTGATGCTGGTGCAGAACTCGGCATGCTGAGTCCTGCACTTGGGTTGCCAGGCTTTGGAGAAGCTCCAGCAGAATGCCTGGGAGACTTGAATTTGATGAACTCTGTAGTGCTATTATTTACTCCCTTAGGTAGGATTTTTATGCACACACACACACGTTCACAGGCAGGTTCATGCAGAGCTGCAGCCAGCTCGAGGCTGGAGCAATGGCAGAAGAGTCCTGCCAAGGGGCTGGCACTGCCTGCAGAGCAGACGATGCTCACAGCACAGCTCCTGCCCACTGTAATCCTCCCAGGGACCTGCATGAGGCCAAAAGAGAAATGCTGGGCTCTTCCCCATCCTCTGTGCCTCTGCTGTGCTTGTTTCAGGCATTATGCTGAATTCAGTGAGAGAATGTTGTGCTTTTTCAAAGCACAGGGATTAAGCAGGCCCTGAAGACCCAGCCACAGGCTCTCTGTGGTGTGTAATCCCCAGTGGACATTTGTGGGTGCTGAAGTGCAGCCAGTGCTGTGGGTTCATGATGCTGTCCAAACACAGGCTGGCCCCAGAGGTGCCAGTGTGACCCACCTCAGCTGGCCCCAGAGGTGCCAGTGTGATCTCTGTGGATGTGCAGAGAGGAGACATCAGATGATATTTTCTCTCCAAGTAGGGGGCTGCAGCACCCAGACCAGGTACAAAAACCTGCCTTCCTTGGCTTCTGCTTCACCATGTCTGATCTAAACAAGGTTTCTAGAAGAGACATCACAGGCAGCAGCTGGCATTGGGGATGGCAGAGAAGAGTGCCCTAGAGCCTGGTATCTCCTGGAGTGTACTGGGACCCTGGGCCACATCCACAATTCACTGCTGCTGCTGCAAGTGCCTAAGAACCCATGGAGAGCTGCAGCCCCAGCCTGTTTTAAATGGGCCATTTTGCACATCTCCACACAGCTATGTCCAGAGTTTATTTGCAGGCACTTGGGATTTTTTAGTATTGTAAATCTTGTCAAAGCCACATGAGCAGTATGGTCTCCATTTCTCATCAGGAGCTTGTGTTTCTTGATGCCAACAACCTGAAGACCTTTCGTGAAGAGATCTCACATCACTGTCCTTGGAGTAATTGATTCACCCTGTGGTTTCCAACCTTGAGCAGAACCCACTTGCCCTAGAGAGTGGAGGATCCCATGCTAGAGTCCTTGGGAGCAATGTCCACACCTCTGCACCAGCTTGGTGAAGACTATGTCCACACTCACATGGTTCAGAGTTTTTGCTCTTCCCCATCCAGATTGGTTTCTATTTTGCTCCTGAATGCAGCACAAAATGTGGCCATACTGGCTGCTTGGGCCAGCAAGAACACGCCAGGTGGCAAATGCCATGGCAGGAGTCCACATGTTCCCTGCAACTGGAGCAGACATCTTTGTGACAAAGCCTTGTCTCAGTTCCAGCTTCACTGGCTGCAGGCCAGATCTCTGCTGTTTTCCAGGGACGCTGCTCAGCAGCTCCTTAAACGGCACGGTTTTCTGCTTGCAACCCACTTATCCCAGAGAGCTGCTACCTGCCCACGCAGCAGCTGCAGCTCTGCCAGCCTGAACATCACCTCTCACTCCCCGGGGCTAAATGAGGGCTGAGGAGTCAATTGTCTTCTTGCCAAGGAAAGACAGGAGACAGGCAGGAGGCACTGACCCCAGCACACCAGGAGAGCCTGCAGCACCACCCGGCTGGATGTGTTCCACGAGCCAGCACATGCTTGGAGCCTGTCCAGAGCATCACACTGCAGGCTGCCACTGCTCAGCCCTGGGCAGCAGCTCTCCCCACCTGCCACAGGGACCTCCTGTTGGATGTAATCATGAAGGAAAATCTGCCTTTCCATCCGAGGGAGTCTCCTCTGTCACTAGGGCACAGAAGGGATGGTGGACTGGAAAGGGAGTGTAGATCTTACATGGTAAAAACAGGCTCTGAAGAATATATTGTCTCTTTACTTCAGAAAAATTAAAGCAGGTTTTCACATGTTCAAAAGACAGCAGAAAATCCACGAGAGATCAGAAATGATGCTATGCTGCAAAATCCTGCTGATAAGGTATGCAGATGGACTCCATCAATAAACCCTGATGGAGACAACTGATAGCAAAAGACAATCCCTGCCCTGGAGCCAGCAGGGTCAGCACACCCGTTCCCATGTCAGAACACACACAGCCTCTCGAAAGGCAGCCTTTCCCCCAAGAAACCCAATATGTACTCAGGAACTGGGGCAACTCCCCAGTCCTTTCATCTGCTGCAGTAACCAAGTAGCTGTGACCTGCCTATCTATCAAGATAATGGGGTCTAAGGTATCTCTATTGTAAGGGATTTATTAAAGACCACAGCAAGCACATTCCTCCCTGCAGGAAAAAATACCTTAAATCTATTGCAAACCCTCCTGGCAAGGGTTCCTATTTGAACAGATCAGAGATACAAGTTTGTTCTGGTTTGGACAATGTTTGAAGTTTCTTTTCCAGCTAATGAACAGACTTGTTTATAATGAAAGGACAGAGGCCATCCAGTTTTCTAAACAACCTACTTCATGGTGCTCTGTTTTGCAGCATGTACCTATGGCTAACCCACTGCATGGTCTCTGCTTTCTCCTTTATTTTTATCGGAAATATAAAGAGAGTCTCCTACTAAATAAAAAATCTCCAGTCTCTGTAAGAAGGCACAAGAGACAGGCATCTTCAGCTACATGCAATTGAAAGACAAAGGAAACTGGTTTCCAGAACAATTCTCAAACTCAAATGCTTGTGATATGTTTTCTTATCGTGCTGGCTTACCTGACAGCATTGCAATCTTACCCTTAAGGAAGAGTTGCTTCTAAACAGAGAGGTTTGTTTCTAAATAAAGGTCAGACAAGAAAAACACAGACAAGCACAGGCCTGGGCTCCTGCCACATGTCCCATCCTGCAAGGCACCAAAACCCCAGGGCAGACCTCACCATGCCTTTGTCCCTCTTTTCCAAGGCTCAAGTAGGCTGCTGCTAGCAGGGGTGCTCCAGTGAAGCAGGGTGTGATGGTGTGCCCAGCCACAAAAACATTTCCAAAAGGAGCAGCCACCAGGGTTGGACTCACCTAAGCACTCCACGCTTGGGTCACCCCAGAAGAGCTCCTGGCACTCCCGGCAGGTCCGGCCCCCAAAACCCGGCATGCAGTGGCACTGCCCTGTGAACTGTCAAAGCCAAAGGCAAACCCATCAGGAGACGTGAGCCCTCAGCAGCTCAGCCTGCCCCGT
>NW_005054354.1:1555999-1577664 GCF_000277835.1 Geospiza fortis | reverse complement strand
CCCGTGGCCGCCGCACAGCGGCAGCTCTCCGAGCCCTCACAGTCCTCCCGCACCGTGCCCAGGTAGTTGCAGACGCACTCTGTGAGGGAGAGAGCACGGCACCTCTGTGTCAACCTGCCCCTCACTACCAGACTGCCCCAGCTCCACAGCTAGTTTATTCTCTGAGTCCACAGAGGTGTGGGCAGATGCTGGCATGTCCCAGTGCCAATGGCCAGGCCTGGCTGACTTAACACTGAATGACACCCAGCACTGCTCAACAGCCCTCCTCATGTCCCCCTCCTCATGCCCCAGCCCTCCTCATTCAACCAGCCCAACCCTCCCTGCTCTTCTCCATTCCTCCCTCTGTAGAACCAAAGCCCAGGTCTGCCCAGCTCTCCTCAGTCAGCTATGGTGGCAGATGTGCTTGAAGTGGTCAACTGGCCAACAGCGAGCTCAGCTGCTCGGTGACCCCTGTCCTGCTGGGCTGTGCCTGATGCCACAGGAAAGGTGGTCTGCCTCCCCACCACCCATTTCAGCTTCCTGTCACGGCCTTCATTCCCACTGTCAAACCACAAACTCTCCCCCCACCACTTTATCTCTGGAGAAGATATAAACAGAGACAGTTAGCAAGAAGGTAAGAAGCCCCCCTCCTGCAAAATCCTCCCTCCTTTCAGTAAATGTAAATGCTGTCTCTGAACTCCCTCTCAAAGGTAAAGAGCCAGAAGCCCCACCCAGCTACAGGGCAGCTGCAGGCAGCTCCAGCTGGAAGTAATAAGGTTTTCCCTCCACCCAAATGCTCCCAGGTAAAAAGCATTTAGCTGCCCACTGCTGCTCCTGACAAGGCTGGTGCTGGGGCTGCAGCCATGTCTCGCACTCACTTCTGCAGTCCTGCTGCAGGGCACTCCCATAGTAGCCCTCTCTGCAGAGGTGGCAGTTTTCCCCCTCGGTGTGATAGAGGCACTTCATGCACGCTCCGCTCCTCTTGTCGCAGGCCTCTGGGTCAGTGGTGTCGATGTTGTTGTTGCACTGGCACGGCTGGCAGGCGCCACCAACCTCATCAGGGCTCCCAAAGAAGCCAGACGCACATTCATCACAGCGACTGCCTGTTTGAACAAACAGGCACACTGGGAATGGCCATCACGGCTCCCTGGCGCAGCCCCGTCACCAGCAAGGCAATAAAGACCATTACTGGGGGGGCGTTAACTGGATTGTGTTTAAAGAAACAGAGACAGCACTTGGTGAGACCAGGGTAATTTGGTGCAGAGCATGGATGGTACCACCCAGGGCACCAAGGCATGCTGCTCATCCCCTCGGTTCCAGTGCTGTCCTGTCAACCCTTTGCTCAGCACCAGTCATCCCTCACTGCTGCAGATGAGGTTCATGGTCATGCTGGCACCAGCCACACAAACCATTCTGCCCTTGGCACCTTCCAAGTGAGGCAACCCCCTGCAACAACCCACTGGTGCTGTGGTCACATCCAACCCGCATGAACACATCCTCTCCCTGAGGGGTTCAACCCAACCAGCCACCCCTCCACAGTGCCACCAAGTACCTATGTATCCCACGCTACAGACACACACGACTTGCAGTGTGACTGGATCCTGGTAACAGCCACTGGCAAACTGGCGTCCACTCTCGGGGCCATCAGGGCAAGGGCAGGGCCGGCAGTGGTCACCTGATCCCAGGATGGGGTCTCCATAGTAGCCAGCCTGGCACCTGCACAACAGAGTACACAGCATGCAGGGATTGCAGGCAAACACACTGCAGCCTTGCTGTACATAAGCTCAGATTTTGTAACACTGTGAAGGAGCAAAGGGCAGAAACATCCTTATGGCTCTCCCTTACCACTCACACTCCTAGCAGCTGTGTCCACAGACACAAATTTGCCTGGTTTATACCAGCATAGGAGGAGGACACTGAAGGTTGAACATCAGTCCTGCCACTGCAACACCTCTCAGAAGGCTTGCAATAGCTTGCTAAAGGCCTGGGGTCCTGCAGCATGCTCTTGGTCACTTATGCAGACACAAGGCTGTGGGCAGGGAAGAGGGGATACCCACTCCCATCAATCTCCAGGACTACAAATGCTTCTCTGACTCCCTGGGCCCAGGGACTTTTGCTGTGGCTTAACACCTGTATGATCACCAGCACCAGAGAGGAACAGCTGAGCTGCTGTGCCCACGTTGCCGTGGGGAAGGAGAAGGGCCAGGGCAAGGGCACAGGTGCCATACCTCTCACAGTTGTGTCCGGCTGTGTGGTCCCGGCAGCTGAGGCACTCCCCGGTGTAGGGGTTGCAGTCGTCAGCGTGGCCATTGCAGTGGCAGGGCTGGCAGCTGGGGAAGCCCCAGAAGCTTGGCAGGCAGCGGTCGCACTGCCGCCCGTACACCCCAGGGAAGCAGTGGCACTGGCCCGTCTCCACGTCGCAGAAGGCATTGTAAGAGCCTCGAGCATGGCACTCGCACGCTGCAAGGAAAGAGGGAGAGGGGCTGAGTTCCCATGACAAGCCATAAGCTCAGGGCCCCAAGCACAGCACAGCCCAGAGCCAAGGGTTTAACATACGTCGGCATCCACTCGGCCCGAACCCGAAGGTGCCAGGGGCACATCTGTCGCATTGTCTTCCAACAACGTTGGGACGGCACTGGCACTGTCCTCCATTGGGGTCACACACCGAACTCAGGGAGCCCTGCGGGTCACACTGGCATGCTGAGCAGAGAAAAACATTGCAGAAAGTGAGCACTGTGGCACAGGCATGAATCCCCTGCCTCATCCCATGCACACGCCTTCCCCATGCAAACTGCTCTGCCTGCAAGCGCCATCCAGCCCCCAGGCACGGTTTGCCCTACAAGTAGATGGTTACGTACATAATGCAGTCTCATGCAGTAGTGCAGAAATGCTGAATATTATGTTCTTGCAGACATCTGTCATGGGAGTTTTCACAACACTCCTGCTGTTTTCCAAACACCGGTATCTCTGGAAAGTTTCCCAAGCACTGTTCGTGACCACGTCTTCGCCTGAGCCTCCCACTGTGAATATGTCCAGCGATTTGCAGTATGGCATGAGAACAAGCTACAAAATTTTACAATGACAAAGTGTCACTACTTATAAAGAGCCTCCACCAAAATTGTTAAAATTCAGTATTATCCCAGTTTCTAGCCTTTTTTTGGTTAAAAAACAAACGGCCAGACAGAATTTGGAAGGTAAATGACAGTATTTCTCTAGTTTTGGTGGAATACTTCTGGTATCTGACAAATTCTTACCCAATCTACCACATTCTATCCATTCTAAAGAAGAAGATTAACACTGTCATTGATTTTCATGACCTACATGACACACATTAGCCTTCCCAAAGAAACTAGAGGTCTGTGGACTAGCTGCAGTCCTGCAAAATACCTCAAAGCCTCTTAGCAGAAGAACAGCTCACATACTTGGCAGAACTTTTGAAGAAACCTATGCTGCATTACATTGTCCAGTTGAAATCTGACTTCAGCTGTAAGGAACAACACTGCAAAATACTACTTTGAATTTACACAGACACATGCCAGGGGAGATGCAAACTTCCAGGCTTTTAAAAGCATCCCTGAAATGAATTCTGCTCACAGAGTCAATGAGTGTGTAGGGGTTCTCAGTCTCTGTGTCCACCGAGGAGTACTGGGGCAGCTCCAGGCGGATGGTGTAGTTCAGCCCCTTCTCGAAGCACACGGGCCGCGGGAGAACAACGTATCTGAAGGAGGAACAGGAAACAGTCCTTACTTCAAAGGCACCATAAAGCACTTCAGGTGCCCCTATAGAGCAATCAAGATAACAGAAAGCAGCCAAGACCCAGCAGAACAAAAGCTGCGACGTGAGAGAGGCGGTTTGGAGGCTTGTGGAAGTCAGAACCGGAAAAGGTTATCAGCAAGGTAAAGAGTCAAACCAGTGTTCACTCACAGGCTGTGCAAACACCTCCCCCTCCCTCTACTCAGTGAACAAACCCTATCAGAATACGAGAATAAACTTAAAAGCTTTGAGTCTACAGACACACCACTAAATGTGGTTTTTATAACCCACTGGAAATTATTTTTCACCTGTTTTCACAGAGGTTACAGCAAACTGAAAACATGACATTATTGTACTTCCATTTTTAAATGTTTTATTTTTTCTCCCCTTTTGCCCATCCAGTTATACCAACCTGGATCCAGGTGACAGTGAGACCACTTGATTATCATCATCAGGAACTGTGTTGCCACACCGACTGCCTGTGGGAATCTTGCCTGGGCGTGAGACAGTGATCACAGCTTTTTCCCACTGATCAGGCAACTAGGGGAAAAAAAAAAGGCTCATCAGTATCAACTAATAATCATAAACTACTGGAGCCATCCAGAGCTCGGGCCAGGAAAATTGTGAGCACAGACAGGGTGGTCACGGTGCTTCAGGGAGGATGGGGCTGCAGCTGCAGCATCCATGGGGCATCTACCAGCTGCAGGTGTGGGCTGAGAGCAAGGAGCAGGTGCCAGCAGCCCCATCTGCATCATGCCATCACCAGGGGGTTTGGTGACTCCTCTCTCCTCACCTCTGGGTCCTGTATGTGAGTATTCACTGCAGTTAATTGCTGCCAACAGGCAAGGAGATGGAGGGATTTTTCTCTTTCCTTTCACTCTGTGAATTATCAAAGCCAACTGCTTGCAAACTCTTGGCTGCAGGCATACAACATCCAAGATGGGCAATTTGCTTCCTAAGGTGCACACCGCCCATCTGATTTGGCCAATAACAAATTTATAGTCTAATCTGCCCTGATGGGACTTGTGACTTTTTAATTTGCTCATTAAACAGGTGCTGAAACAATGCAATAGTGAAACAAACTATAAAGCAATTAGTACTAGCAATAGTCAACATCATTTTGGATTTTCACACATCTCAGACATTTAGCTGAGCACCTGTCCTTTCTTTGAGCCCTGATGACTCCATAAAGTGCCATGCTCACGTCAGTTGTGCACCAGGACAGCCAGCACCTGCTGGGAGGCAGCAGTGCCCATACTCACAGACCCACCTGTGGCTCGTAGCGGATCACAACATCATACTCCATGGAGTAGGGGATGTTGTCAATCTGGAATTCCAGGTGTCCCCCCTCAGGGACTCTCACAAATCCTATGCCTGTCCAAGATGGCATGCGGTCTGGCGTGTACTGGCGCTCTATTATGTTCACTCCCTACAAAACAGGGAATAGGTATTTCAGTACTGATCCATTAAATCTTCAAGTCCCATGGGAGTACATGAAGTGTGGGGTTCTGCTGATGGATGACTTCTGGATTGCAGCATCCACTGCTGGCATCCCAGACAACACAATTCTCTTTCAAATCCATATGTGTGCACACCATTGCCCTTTCACTTAACGACATTACAAATGCAAGAGAGATAAAACAAGACTGCACAACTCTTCATTTATTTCTCTGGTGCAGAATTAAATTAAAAAACTTGCTATGAGTAACTAATGCACCAGCTATGACATCTCATTCACCATACAGATTTCCACATTGCACTTGTAGCAGTAGGATTTACTGCAGTGGCACATCACTGCTCCATTAACCACCCAAGCCTGAGTGCTAATTGCTCCCTGACTACACAAGGCTGTTTCAAACCAAAGCACTGCTCAAAATAACATTGGAAAAGCAGATCGTGGCTTTAATGAGCAGAGTGTCACTAAAGAACAGAGATCCTCATCACTGACAGATATTTCCTAGCCAAAGCAACACATGGTCACCCTTTTCAGTCTGAGGTGTCAGGTTTTTTATCTGTTTTTTATATAAAGCAAAGAGGAAAAAGGTAACAGAAAATAGAAACATGATGCTCAAATTTCCTGTTTCAAATGTATCTGTATCCACAAATAGTTCTCTCCATAGAACAACATCCTGCACATTCCTAAGGAAACTGCTTCAGTAGAAAGGGATAAAATGCAAGGAAACGTTTACATATATACGTGTCACTTCAGGATGTCCCCTCATGTATTCTCACACTCTTTGAATAGAGCCTGGCTGTAAGTTACCAGCCTTTGGCTTTGCACAAAGATCAGAGCTCCCCAGAAAGGATGGCAGGCAGGATGTGAGCGAGGGCATGCAGCTGTAGGAGCACAGGCGCTTGGCACTGCCTGTCAATCCCTGCAACCCTGTGGCACTGCATTTTATCTTGTGTTGGGCCCCTATCTGGGAATTCACAGTTTTATTCTATCATCAGATTTGTGAGAAAGCTTTTCAATATTGGTGTTTTTAAAACTTGTTTGTTCTCAAGGTTTCAAAAGGCAAACTAGCAGCACACCCCCTTGCTCTGTTTGGCAGGGTGGATTTTTGTGCTGGGCTTCTCCATCACTGAACCTTGGAAGGGCCTCAGGTACCACCTCTCCAGCTGGGCAGACACAAATGCACCAAAAACCCCTGTGCCAGCTCATGTGCCCTCTGCTGTGGTACAACTTCTGCTCTATGCTGCCTTCCCTTTCTGCAGTTATATGAAAGCAAAAACTCCTCTGCCTTGGCTGAAACTGCAAAGTGGCTGCATTTTGCTCAAAATAAATAAATTAGGGCACCAAGTGCCCTGATTGTAGGCAGGCTTTAGAGAAACCATTATTTCCATCTCCCTGTCTCCTTGCTGGAGGCAAAAGTGATTGATATAATCACCTAGCTGCTGTTAATGAATTGAAAGCAAGGCTGTGTGATGGGCAACAGAAAGAGCCAGACACCCTATTGTACCATGCCAGCAGGCAGAACAAGCTAGAGGCAACCTCACTTACAAAAACAGTTTTTTGCACAACCAATATGGTTTTAGTCATTAATAAAATATATGTTACTGATGTACAGAAACTATAAAGACAGTGGCAATGTGCTTAAATGTGTGCTTTGTTCACTCCCAGTGAAGTGGCACTAAAGAGAAGAGCCAGTGTCTGTGTCCCACCTCTCTTGAGACGAGAGGAGAAGTGGATGTGGTGGGGTATAGAGAGGGATGGTGACAGAAAACTAACTGTACAGTCATGATCCAAAAAAACAGGCTTAAAAAGAAAAATTACAATTCCTCCCCCCTCAGTTACTCCACTATTTATTGATACTAAGATTGAAAAGCTACAGGTTAATGGTGTTCTGATACATTTCAGTTTTGTGTTCTCCACATTTTAATTGCAAAACAAGCAGAGTATAAAAGACACTTCCAAGAGCCAAGTGGTGAAACAACTTTCCCACAGCTCTCCAGACACTCCAGCCCACTGAAACTGCTACTCACAGGGCCCAAGTTGGCTTCCTCTGCCTCGTAGATGTAATGATCCAGTGAAATGAAGTAATAGCCAGGCTCCACCTGGTTGCACTGACGTCCAAACATGTGAGGCCGGCACTCGCATTGGCCAGATTCACTTGAGCAGCTAGAATGGAAGAGCAATGAATTCACAACAGATCTTGGCTATGCTGAGACAGCAATGGAGCTATGACATTTTAAATGACACAGGAGGAGAAGCACTTCAGGACACAGCACACAGGAGAGGCTCTTGGGCTCTGCAGCTCTGCACTACTAACACGGCAGCACAGTCACAGGTACAGACCTGGCTCTACCCAACACTCACTCTCCAAAACAACATCCAGGCTCAGGCTGCAAGTAAGCATGGACCAGGAACATTTCCAGTAGGCAGTTTGCAAGTAGTTTCCTCTGTTTGGATGGCAACAGGATTTCATGCTATGGATGCAGTGGTTCCCTGGGACATAGAAGTTCTGGGAGCTTTACTTGCCAGCAGACCTAGCCAACAGGCACATCTGCCCTGAAGCTGAGGGCAGGCTTGGGCTCCAAGCTTGCAAGCCATACAGGCAGTGTATCTGTTTGTATGGTCTCAGGCATGACCTACATGCCCCAGGATGCTGAGCTGCTCTCACTTGCTGCAAAGCATCCAGGCAGGTCACCATCAGCAGCTACCCAGGGAGGAAAACCATCCCTGACTGCTTTAGAGCAGGACAGACACAACCAGTGACATGGGGCAGTCAGGGCCACCACCAGAAGGTCTGTCCAGAGTGACACACAGATTTCCCTTTCTTTCACAATGAGCCATTTTCTTTACTCAATACAGCTCTATCCCCAAACTGCCTTTGGCTGTTCTATTGTCCCTAGAGAGTCTGTCCTGCATCATAAAGAACCCTTGAGCACATTGCAATTTTGCACACAACCAATCACATTTCTTAAAAGGAAGGTTTTTTGGTCCACCAAAATACACCTCTTTCTTTAGAGTGGGATTTAGAAACATTTTCTAAAGGTAAATGCCTCTGGTTTCCATGAACAATCTCCAGACTCCTCGAGCCTCCAGACAAAGAGTAATTTTTAACTTAAAGTGTTTTGAAGTTGCAGAGATTGTCTTAAATGTTCACTTTGAGATGCCAGAAGTGCCTTAGCTGTCCCAGAAGAGGAGCTGGGAAGCTTCCCCTCTGGGGAGGTAATAATTCCACCACCTGGGTTATACCACAGGGATGAATTTTGGGCGAGGCCCAGCATCCCACACCCTGAGAGGGAGCCAGGAAGCAGCAATTCAGCAGCTGAGGAGAGGAGCTCTGATGACGTGAGAGAGCCAAGGCAGGAGCCAGAGCTGGGCTCTGCAGTGCTCCTGCAGCTGGAGGGGAGCACAGCTGCTGCCTGCCCCTGCCAGGATGCTGCACCTCCCCTCCCCACATGGTTTTGCAATCTCCAGGCTCAGTGCATGGGAAACAGGCTGGGCCACGGCTGGGCTGTTACCCCAAAGCCCTGGAAGCAGCTGTGCTGGGGGAGCTGCCCTGAGCTGTGTGGTGTAACCCATCTGTGCGCAGGGAGCGAGCACGGGGGAGTAAATAATCCCTAAGATCCACACTGCTGTCTGCCAAGGGCTAATGATTCACTCGGGAGCAGACAGGAGAGACGGCCCGTGGGACATTCCCACGGCAGTCCCTGATGCAGATGGGCGTCTGTAGGCTGTGATGACCTATGGGAGACACACCAAGATGATCCCACACTCCCCCAGTGTGGTCCCATGGGCTTCAGTGGGAAACAGCTCTCTGAACCCCTTGGGAAACTTCCGTGGCTTTAGACAAAAGTATGACATTTCAAAGGGTTTGTGGAAGGAAGGGGAGAGGGGGAAAAAAAAAGCAAAAGAACATGCTGCTGTTAACAAGCCAGGAGTTAGACACATACCTAGCACACAGAGAACTGCTCTGGTCAGAGGAGCAGGCTGACTACCCAGCACCCCACTGACAGGGCATCTAAGCTACGACTTTCCATGCTGATACTGATGGATGCATATTCAAAACTTACAATTCTCTCTAAAAAATGTCCATCTCCCCAGTGGGCACTTCCAGATCCACATCCTACTCCATGCAGCACCACTAGGGCAACAGAGCAGTACTGTGCAGCTAGTGTGCTTCCCATAGCACTGGTGTGTCTTAGCACAGACAGATGGGCCAAACGGTGATGTGGGAGCAATGGAGCAAAGCAAGACCAGCATGTCCATGTCACTGTCCATGTCCATGTCCATGTCATGCCTGAGTCCTGCTTTCATCCTGTAAGAGCAAAGCTTTGACATGGACCATACCCTAGGTTACAGCCAAGGCAGAGCTTAATCCACATCTGGCTTCTACCCTGGCTGACAAAGGCAGAGCTACACCAAAAACAGCTTTACATGTCCACTTGCACCAGTGGCACCAGCAGAGATTGCTCAGCACAGGAAAGACATGGATGCCCCTGCCCCCTTGCTGCAATCAAGATCTACCACCTTCTGAAGCAGAAAGATGGGTATCAAACATTCTCCCCCAGAGCACATTGAGCCCTGGATGCTCTGGCTACAAAAACATGAAGCTGGGTGAAGGGGGTGATCACAGGAGGGTGACTGGGCAGAGACTCACTTGTTGTTCAGCGCTCCGCCCTGGTCGCAGTCGCACGGCCGGCATCCGTCCATGTCATTGCTCAGGCCCCAGTGCTCGGGCTGCAGGAGCAAACATCACCAGCACTGTCACCTGGGGCTCACTTAGTTCCATCTCACCCAAAGGAACATTTTTAAACACTCAGCCCAAGCTGTCCCAGACTGCCCCACCACCCACAGATCCTGCTCCCCTGGCTGTGGGTCTACCCCCACAAGCACCAACAGCACTTCCCTACCTGCTCTCCTCCCACCTTGCTGACCATTTCAAGGGCAAGAGAGCCACACATGGGGCAGTGGGTATTTGTGTAGGGTTGCTGCTACTCTGCAACTTGCTTGCTGGATAGACAGACAGACAGACTTGTTTGGTTTTTCCATGCAGTTCACTGCTAGATAAGAGTTTCTCAGTGTTTGTACAAACACATCCAGCTATCTGACAGTGTGTTTCTATAACACTCCAGCATGCATAAACACTACATCGAAATGTATGTGTGTGAAATAATCCCTGCCTAAAAAAATGGCCTGTTTAGAAAGCAGTTTTTTTGGTTACACTGTTTCCCTGACCGTTTTGTCTTTCACCCCATCAAGGACTTCAGCAGAACTGCCCTAGATCCCTCATTTTGACAGCAACCACGGGTATCCTAATCTCTCACTCCTTATGGTCCCAGGAATTAGACTGGATGTTCCTGTCTGCCTTGACATGCATCCCAGCTCCCCAAAATACAGCACACTTCATGGCTCCTGACATCTCAAGGTGCCCTCTACAGCCTTAATGCCAGGCATGGGCTAGCAGGCAGTCAGAGACAGTGGCCAGCACCTTGCTCCACACTTCCCACACTCCAGTCCCCCTCACACCAGTGTCTCTTAATTGATTTTACGGTGAACTACTTGCCAGACATTGATTGCACTGCTTTCCTGTCACCAGACGCTTACAATAGCAGTTTCCTGTCTCCGGATCACAAGGATTGCCCCCGGGGTGGGTACCCAGAGGATTACAGGCACAAGCTACATGGAAATACAAATAGGCAGGTCAAAAGCAGGGCTGGAGTCGTATTTTAGACAGTGTTCAACTTAAATATATACATTAAATTTTCTCCTGAATTCCCCATTACAGAAATTAATTTCATTCTTTGCCCACCACCCATCCCAGTAAAACCTCCCTGGCCTAGAGACTCATAACTGAAAAGAAATAAGGAGGATTATGCTATTTCCACTGAATAAACCAGAAGGATCGAATGGTGAACTCCATTTTAAGGGCTGGTGGACTCCAAGCTACATCAAATCTACAGTAATGTTCTTCCTCTAGGCAAAACATGAAAAAAAGGAAAAAAAAAAAATCCATCCCACAAACTAACTTCTCCTGGCACTAACAGCCCCTCAAAGAGCTTTTGATCACACACAAAGGAACATATGTTTTTACTCACACTGACAGCCCGCTGGGTCATCGGCACTCAAGCCATAGAAACCTTCTTTGCAGAGGTCACAACGCTCCCCCTCAACAAATAATTTACAACGGCACTGTCCGGCAATGAGGCCGGTGGAGAAATCAGTGTAGCGGTCACAGATCCCACCATTCTGGGAGCCAGCTGGGTCACAGTTGCAAGCTAAGAAGGAAGCATCACATGTGTGTTATTAACTGCTACAAAATGAAAGGCCAAGTCTCACACTGAATTACTGAAACTCAACTGCTGTGTAGAAAGACTGTCACTCTTGCAAGCATTAGACATGACGTGAGTTGGACACACAAGGACCAGGTAAGTTCCCAGATTCTCAAACAGAAAACAAAACCCAGCCAGGCTCCCTCAAGACCTCCAAGACAGGGACCTTTTCTTGGGGATCCCAAGGCCATTCCCACCCTGCGGAGTGGGGCTGCACTTACGCTCGCAGACGTCAGGGTCCCGCAGGTCTCTCTCGGGGTGCTGGAAGTAGAAGGGCTTGCACTGCTCGCAGTTGTGTCCCATGGTGTTGTGCTGGCAGTTGTCACACACTCCCCCACTGGTGTTCCCTGTCGTCATGTACACTGCCATGTCAAAGTGGCACTGGCTGGAGTGGCCATTGCAGTTGCACTCTGTGACAAAGACAGAAAGCAGAGTAAGAGTTCTGCAAGAAGTGCAACTCTGCAGAAAAGAAACAGCAGTGTCAACCAAAGAACAAAGACAGAAAGCAGAGTAAGAGTCCTGGGGGAAGTGCAACTCTGCAGAAAAGACACATCAGTGTCAACCAAAGAACATGAAGGATTTTACACACAAATAACAGCCTGTAACACTCACAGCACCCAGCTCTGCATTTTACTCCAACTCACTTTTGCATGCGTTACTATTGCGACCTTCAGCAGGGCGCCAGGGTAAGTCATGGTGGAAATCCATGCACTGCTCACAGTTTAATCCTTTGGTATTATGTCTGCACATGCAGTGACCATGAACCTGTAATTGAAAAAAAAAGGAGGGGAAAAAAAAGAATGAAAAAAAGAGTTGGTTATAAATGAAAAAGGAAAAAAACCACAAACCATTCTACAATGAATGCAAAATAAAGCTAGTATATAATGGACATATACTTTTGGAGACTTTAATCCATGTAACTGCATTTAGAAAAGGCATAAAGGGCCATAGGAATGTCCTTCACCTGCCCAGGTGTCCTCACACAAATTTGTCCTTCTTTCCTTACTGGAACTAGTGCCAGAATAAATGCTTTCAGAAATAAACAAGGAGAGCGCAGTTCTGCTCCAATAATCACAGAAGCCTCTTGGAACTAAAAGTCAGCTGTTTATTAGCTGTTAATTCGCTATTAACATGCATCTATTTACATCAGCAGGCGACTAGCCCAGTGCCCTCTTTCCAGCCCTGCCTTGGTTCTCAGAGCAAAGATAACAGCCAGTTTAGATGGCGTTTATCCATCAGTCCCAGGTTTGCCTCTGCCTTGTGTACAGAACAAGCACCAAGCAGACCAAGAGTGGTTGTGTGACAGCTGCTGCCACAGACCACTGGCACTACCAGCACTGTAGCCACGATGCTAAAGGCAAATCTTGAGTGGAGACACTGATCCAAACACAGGGCAGTGGAGCGTACCTGGCTTGATGGCATCCTGCAGCCCTGGACAACCCACAACCCCATCCCACATCTCCAACCAGTTAATAACTCACCCATTAACAGGGTGCTATTATGGTTTGTCATGCAAAAAGCATGGGGAAAAGCAGACCCCAGAAGGGATGTGGCACTTGTGCAGCAGCATACCATGGAGGCAATCAGGGTTTTCCTTCAGGGCTTGTGTTTATTAGGGCTACAACCTCGACTTCTCAGCTGGTAACGACTAATACAAACACAGGTTATGTTTGATTCACAAGTGTTTCAGCCTTTGATGCCTCTATTCCACTTCAATTTTAAGGTAACCAAGTCAGCTCATACATTGGTCTCTGACCTAATAAGGTTACACTCCCTTTCTTCATTCCTACCTTTCAGTTTCATCAGTTCAGCAACATAATCAGAAAAGGAATGTTAAAACAATTATCACCTAATCTGAGATATGTGTTTGATTAATACCAATAATGACAGATGTGTTTGCCACGGAGGAATAATTATAACAGCTTTGCTGTTTGAAAATCAAGCGTGTGGAGGTGAGGGACAGAGTGTCATCTTTATATTTGTGTTCAAATCACTTAAAAGAGGCAGAGACAAGAAGAGTGTGACTATTTACCATTCCTTCCACCTCCTCATCCAAGCCCTCCACGGGTGCGCACTCGCTGGCGTGCCCGTAGCAGAAGCAGTTCCCGCGGACCACCATGTCGTAGATGGCATAGTAGTACTTCTCTCGGATCTCCATCCTGGAGTCCAAGAGGTTGTCTCCCAGCGTGTGCAGCTTGACAAATTTGACTCTCAGGTTTGTGATCTTCAATAGGTCTGCAGGGGACACACACAAAACAGCTAACCAGCAAGCCTGTTTTGGAATTATTTACCAGATAATATTTTGAATGGGAGGAAGCCAGGAGTGACTTCCTAAGCATGCTTCCTATGGGCAGATTAGATCAGATTTGATTTCAGCACCTACACATCACTTCATACTCCCCAAATTAAAAGAAAAAAAAAAGAAATTACATTATTTTACTACAAGTTGATAACTGTATTAGTAAGTTTAAGCATAATTTAAAATAATGGTCTATTTTACTATAGACACGCACAGGCACATACACAAATGTTAAAGGCAAGGCGAAAAGCACTACCTAAAAGACACTAGTTCTTTGGGGTTTTAAAATATAAGATGGGTAAGGACTTGATATCAAGAAACTGCTGCCAAGAGGACCAAGACCCAATAGAGTTAGGAGACTTTTGCACAAAGTCTTAGCTGGAAACAAAGACAAATAATTCTTCTTTTGTACATGCCCAACTTTCCTAGGAAATGTAATTAGTTACACTTTGTGGAAAGAAGTAACACCCCATCACTGACCAAATACAAAGAATTTCTTGAGGGATAATCCATGGGAATACAATATTGCAGTAATTAATACCACCCACATGTCTACTTTGATATTGTGAATCCTATGTAATTTCTTATAGCCTTGAACTCGGCTTGACAAAGCACTTCAAACCCATGAAAGCAGTTTCTCCTTTAAAATGCTGAGTAAAGAAAAAAACCAACATTAAACTCATAGCAACGAGCAGACACTCCTCTACTTCACATATTTCCTTTTGCTCCAGGTAGCTTTACACTGAAGGACATGAACCCAACCTGAGAATGCATATTAAATCAGAGGTCAGGATAAGGCCAGCACTGCAGTTCCCTCAGGCCAAAAACCCCACAAGGTTTCTCTTAAAGCCACACTGAACAACAGCTCTCTCATGCATTGCCATGACCATGCACGAACACTACAGCAAGTTGTGGTTTATGACCACATCTGAGTGGTCCAGCCATGCAGTGCTACCATGGCCAACTGTTCCAAAGTCACAACTTTGTTTTGAAAAATAAAACATGACTCCATTTATTTTAGGTAGAATAGTACAATGAAATAAGTACCTTTGTAGCTCTCTTCATTTGCTTTCTGAATACTGTACAATTATAGGATCACATTCTAAGGTTTCTCTTGGCAACTGCATGTATTTTGGTGGAAAGGGGGTCTTTAATGAAAATAAATCCCTGATCAATTAAGAAAAGGACCAGATCCAAAGAAGTGTGCAAGAGCAATCTCTTTAGTTCGCAACACTGGTCTTTATTTTCCTGCATATCACTGTCTGAGTCAGGGAAAGGAGCCATACACAGAGATATTCACATGACTTCAGAATTGCTATTAGGAATAATGCTTGACTTAGTGGATTACTGGTCTTCCTAAGCAAGTAAGTGCTGAAATGCTCTCAAATCAGCCTGAAAGGCAACTGCATACATACTCTGAATCCTTGGACTGTATGGATCTTCAATTCGAAAAGCAGGATCTAGAACACGATATATTACCTGGAGGAAAAATCAAACAACGAAAGATTCAGCTTCAAAAATAAGAGAATCTCAGTTTGTAAGGAAAAAGTCTACACAATTAACATATTAGAAAAATTGTCTCTGACCTCTCCCTCTGTTGAAGGTTCAATGTCAGAGTATCGGGAATCACAGATTATATCATCCACTTTCTTCATGGGTCCAGTTGAAATCCCAGGAAAGGAGCTCTCACAGTCATATGCAAAATACCTGTAAACGTGCCACGTCTGTCCAAAGTCAGATGATCTTTCAATCAACATTGCAGCAGGACGGAATGTCTAACGGTAAGAAAAACAAAAGACTTCATTTGGTTAATTATTATTTGCATTTACATTAAATCTTATTAGTGTGAGCAATCCACATGTCTGGATTTTAATCTCTCTCCCTGCACCAACTATTTCCCATATGTGGAAATATTGGAAATACTTTTCTGATGACATTCCACTTTCTTCTCAGAGGCAGATACATGAAATAACACTCATCAAACCATAGACTACTACCCATCTTCAAAAGTTGGCTCTCAGTGGCCAAGTGCTTTAACACATTTAAACAAGAAAACTTGTAAGTTTTTTTGATTCCAAACCCTTTCTGAAAAGTGGGGGTTAAAGTAGGGCTTTACAGAGACAAAAAGATTTTTTCCCACAGCTTGTGGAAAGCAGCAGAGCCTTCTTCCTTGCTGTACCTCTTTTCCTGATCTTTCACAGAGGACCTAATGGGCCTCCTCTCCTACTGTAGGGAGCAGGAGGTCACTGCCAGTGCTTCCCATCCAGCTCTGACACCCAGAAGTTACTGCTGAGCAGGTACCTCTGAAGCTCAGAGAAGCCCCAGCATTTCCCCTCTTTGCCTGACCACATGACCTTTTGCAGCATCTCTGACGTTCAGTGCCAGCTGTCCTCTTTGCTGCCTTAAGAAAATGTTCCTTATGGAGATGGAGAGGTTCAGCTTCATCCCCTCATGCTGCATTTGACTGCCCCCATCTCCAGTGACCCTCTTCCAGCTGGCCTTGCCCAGACTCTGGCAGGCTGCATTTGCTTCACCAAACCAGTGTGCTTCTTACCTACATGTATCCAGCTCTAGAACAACAAACTAATGAAGTTTTGAAAGGATTTTTAATCCCTCTGACCTAAATAAAATGATGTTTTCATTTTTGTGTTGCGTTTCGAAAACCAGATATTTATTTAACCCTAGCTTGTACCTACCAAGAAATGCCAACAATCTCTTCCTTAGTTTTATGTATTCAGTGGAGGACCTCCCGGAGCCAAGCACAAAAGCATTTCAGTCACAGCTGGAAAGAAATTTTCTCTCTGCTTCCTGGCTGGAAATATCACCCAACTTAGAAACTAGTATCTCACCCAACAAAAAAATTTAGCAACCCAGAAATAAGGCAGCGCAACTGTCTACCACACAAAGTCCACAAGGCATCATTAAAACTATCTTTCCCCTGCAGTCTTCCTCCTGACAGCAGACCAAGCCCCGACACTGGGGTACCATGGCTGCAGTGTCAGGGGTTTTTTGGGGGTCCCTCACTGCTGGCTTCAGTAGAAATGACCACCTTCCACCTCAGCCACCACCTTAAGTCACAGGGAGAAACCCTTGTTGATGCCACAGGAAAGAGGAACCAGCTGTCCTAGAAAGCTGATGCGTAAAAATGAAGAGATTAATTTGTCCACATGGGAAGAACATTTAGGATGTACAGGACATAAGCTACCATTCCAAGACATCTGTTTGTAAAAAAACAAAGATACTTTGTGTACAGATGTTCCTTCTTCCTGAAGACCTTTCCATTTGCCAAATGAAAACTGATACCATGGCCAATTTTTTTTCAGGAAAAAAACCCTTGCTACTATATGACTTAGCTAACAATCTTCTAGAATACAACCACCAGAGACATACCAACACAAAACCCAGCTTCAGCATGACTCCTTCTGCAGCCTCACTGGAGTTCAAACACAAATCAGAACCCAGCCTTTCTGCATGACTTCAGCACTGGTTAATGGTTGGCAGCTCTGAAAAATTCAGGCCCAACAGTTCAGACAAAGCCCAAATCCCAAATATCACATAGATGTGAAGGACTATGAGACCTCTCATTTCCTCATGTTTTAGGGTTCAGGGTAAGGCTGTGGCTTCCTTACCTTGAAGGTCATAATGAGATGAGTGAAATGAAACTCAGCCTCCAGGTCCAGCTGGATAGTCACATTTTCCAAACCTGCAGGGGCAGAGTAAAGAAGGTGTTCAGCAAACAAGGACACCTGCCAGTCTCTTCACCTACATTCTGCCAAAGCTCTTCACTCTGTTGACATGAGATTATTTTCTTTACCACTTGGTTCTGTTGTGGAAAAGGAATATGATGGTTTAGTGTGTGTCTGAGGTAGAGGGGGAGACGCCAAGAACCTGCTGAAGAGTCTCACATGTGGGATTCCTGCGCATGATCAGCACTGAACGCGCTACAGCCAGAGTGTGAGCCCGCAGTGCTATTTGACACAGAGGCATGGCTGTGACCACCACAAGCTGGGCCCTGGCACCAAAGCCCCAGTCCAGCTGGGGATGCTGAGCCCAGATGTGTGTGGTGGTCACACCCCACACACATCTCCCACTCCCCAGCCTCTCTGGCAGCAGCAGCAGCACAAGATTCTGCAGCCCTAACACCCCCAGCCTCACTGATGCCTGGTAGAGGCCATTCCCCACCATTTTTCACTCACTCTGGACTCTCCTGTCCACAAGAACAGCTCCTTTATAACCTGGTTTTGACATACTCCTAAAGCAACTATCACAGCCCTGCTTTGCAGTCCAAAGGGTTAAGAAAATGGTGAGAGGAAAAAAGTTTTCCAAACTGCTGTATGACTACCTGTGGTCAGGGACTCTAAACAGAAAGGAAGACAATCAGCCAGAAATATTATTTTGCCTTGTGAAAAGAGCTCTCGAAGCAGCTGGATACTAATTATACTGTAGTTGGAAATAAAAAATAAAATCAAGATTTACAGAGAGGAGAAAGGGTAAGAAATGAAAATAATAAAACAATAAGGCACTTAAATTTTTGACCAGCTGTAACCTTCTGTGAAGCATGCAGCAATGGTCCCTTATGCTGTATGCCTGAAAACATGAATTGGACAGAAAGAATCATTTGTTTTTTATTGTTGAAGGACATTTTCATGACCTTATGAGCTAAGAAACTTTTTTGTGTGAATGCTGCCAAGCCTGTTGCAAAAAACATGAATTATCTGAAATGCTGGAAGAGAACTGCTGGCGGCAAGCAGTTGATCTAAATGGTTAAAAAGGATATCGTGAAAATCTTTCTTTAACAGGCAGCAAAACTGTTACAAATATTACCTCTTTTTTTCTCATATACAATAAGGCAGCTGCTGCCAATGAATTTGCAGAAATCCCACCCTGTCCAGCTGGCTTTAAGGTTTCAGGACTGCTGTTTGAGAAACCCTTGCTGCCTTGTTTTGTGTATGAAAGCATGCCAAAAGCATAACCAGAAAAGCAAAACAGGCGGAGGAAGGATTAAAAGAAAAAAACCAAAAACCCCACCAAACTAATATGCAATTTTTGTTTTTAATGAGCTGGCTTGTTTCTGCCAGTTCATTTTATTGCTTGGCAAATGGTACAGAAATTCGGGGAGCTCAGGAGGGAGAAGGCAGCTTTTAGGGTAAGAGATATCCCTGGCTTTACTGTCCTGGGGTGGGAAAAGGAAATTGGAGGACTGCAGGCAGGGCAAGAGCCAGCTCTGCACCCAAACCCCCTCCTTCCACAGCCTCCAGCCCGCGGCGTGGGGAAGCCCAGGGATATTTACTCCTGGAAGGCTGCTCCGCTCTTGCTGCCCAAATATGAGGGAGAATCTGAGGCCAGTGTGGGAAACTCTTCTCTTTAGGAAAGGACTCTTGCAGAGTGCTTGGACAGCTGTTTCCAACACTCCTGGAGGACTCGAGGGGGTTTGTTACAGATTAAGGAGCGCTCCAGGGCACACAAAGGCAGCTAGTTTTACTCATGGCTCCTCACACAGCATGATCCTTCACAGGGCACTAATCACCAGGCCAGAGATAAGAGCAAACCCACAGGTACCCTGAAACAAAAGGAGGGAAAACAGCTCCCAGCCCCGGAAATTACTCCGGACAAGCCACATACCATTTTCCGACTGCCACCAGAGCTTCAGGCGATTTGGGTCGAACGTGGTGACAACATTTTCAATGCGATGGCTGTTGGGATTGAGAGTATCGTGGAAGGGATCCTCCGAATCACATGTGAAACATTTTTTGTCCTCCTGAAAAAACACGATACTCAGCATTACTGATTTTATCCACGGGGCAATACTTGCTTCCTGCAGATAAGGGTATTTTCCATCCATATCACATTCCACTCATTTTGCCTGCAGGAGTCATCAAAGATTTTTTTTGTTGAAATGCTAAGTGTTTTTTACCTCTATGAATTAACGTAATGGAAAGTATGCCAGGAATTCCATAAACTTCATTTTTATGGGAAGCATGTTTTCAATGAAAATTGCAGTTTCAGGAAATCTCTTCCAGTGCACGTATTCTCCAGTGGAATTCAAAACCAACGGCAACATCTACAGAAAATTGCTGAATTGCTTCTGTAAAAATGCACACGTGCAAAACTGCATCTTAACAACTCGTGAGAAATAACTCTGGCTTTTGGAAGCTGGCTTGGAGATGCAAGCTGCCTGCATTAGGGATACCTCCCTTGAGGCTCGGTGCACATCAAGGGGCCCTCAGTGCTTTAGCCCATTTCTCTGAATTCAGCTTGTCCAACTCCTACCCAAACCTTGCATCTCCAGCTGGTATTGCAACCCCAAACTATGTACATAAGGTCCATTTGCACACATTACAAGGTCTGCCCAATCAAAACCAGCTCAGAACAAGCCTGGGATGTGCTGCTTGGGAAAGCCTGAAGCTTCTTCACCAGGGGACAAAACCCCATCATGGCTATTACTACAAACAGAGCTATTTTTGCATTGCCCTTCTGCCTAAAACCACCACTTTCTGACTGCAAGGTAGGGTGCAAACTGAACCAAAAGGGAGGGTTCCTGCCCAGACCAGTGGGAGGGGGCAGATGAGTAAAGGAGCTCATTGGAGGGCAGTGAAGGAGCCCCAACACACCAACAACTCATCCTTGCCCAAAACTACACAGGCATCATTCCTCCAGCACGTTTATGGAGACAAATGCTACTCTTTATCAGCCAAGAATGTGACAGCTGGCAGGTCTGCACCACACAGACTTTCCATTTCACCAGTCCTGGCTTCAGTGGCTCCCCCCAAGCTCAGGGCTTCACCTCCCACGAGCCCTCGAACACTCCTCCAGCAGAAAGAATGGCAAGAGCAGAGTCCCAGGAAGATGTTCCCTATTGTCTGCTCCAGGTCTCTCTGCCCCCGTACTTCATGCCACAACTTGCTCCTTCTCTGACCAAAACTGAATCCTAGAAGATCCTAATCCTGCCAAGCACTCAGTGGGCCATGCCCCATGCTACTAAGAGGACACTGACAACTTCCATGATTTCTTCAATACCACACACTATGGTTCACAATAACCAGGGACATCCCAAATGCTGAACCAGGGCAGGGAAATCGGGAATACGGGCACATGAGAACTTCTGAAGTGATGCTTTTTACAATGGCACTTCAACATTTTTTGAGATAAGAAAATGTAACAAGGCACTTTTGTTATTTTGTTCTACCAGAGATGCTTATGTTGTTAAAGTCAATCCCAACATACACTGAAAATGTTCTGTGAAGCTAAATTCCACGTCAAATAAAGTATTAACGCTATTAGACAGAACTTATACGGTAACACTAAAGGTGGGGAAAGGATGAAGGGAGACTTGGTAACTTCAGGGCACAAATGAGTCAAGTGCTGCAGCCTCTCCTGCTTCCTGTGGTTTTCCTTCCAAGTGCCAGAATCCGGCCCTATTGTCTCCACAGTAATTCGTCCGGAGATTATCCCTTTACTTTCAGCTCAAGAGAGTTCCACGTATAACTGATAGTTTATTCTTTTCCACCATCCCTTCTCTCTCAGAGATTTTAAGTTTGGTGAGCTGCTTCTGGCTTTAAAAAGCAATAGCTCACCAGATGTGCTGAGACAACCTTATTTGCATCCTTCCACTCCGAGACCATACACATGTAATTACATTACGGGAACTGTGGACAAAACAGCCGGGCCCTACAGCCCACTCTCCTTTAGGAAGCTGTCTAGACGGCTCGGAGCGAGCCGGGAAATAAAGCATTAACTGAACTTACTGAGGCACATTCTTTCTTATTGGCCTCGATCAGGAAAGGGGTTCGGAGCCGAAAGCCGCGGGGGATTCCCTGCACGCAGGGTGCGGGGTCCCGAACGGGGCACGGTGCTG